>NW_017731647.1:2069319-2084764 GCF_001890085.2 Hipposideros armiger | reverse complement strand
CCCACTAATTGGTCCTTAGTAATATCTATTTCACCTGTCTGATTCTGTCTGCTTTGAGTTTCTGCGCCATCAATCCACCATGATTTAAAATGCAAAAACTGAGCTGGAGAAAGGCAAGCTTTAGCTAAAGCATTCCAATCTATAGGTATCATTCGATTTCCATCAGCTATTCCTCTAATTAATCCTATAGTATACGGGGAAATCGGGCCAAATTGGGTAACTGCCTGCTTAAGTTCTTTGAGCAGTTTAAAAGGAAAAGGCTGATATTCTACTCTCTGTACACCGTCGGGGTGCTCATCATTGGGTGCAATATGCTCCTGAACTATGACTGGAAAATTTAAAGTGTCCAAATCTCCTTCTAGCCGTGCCTGTTGAATTTCTTGTTCTATAGCTGACATGGCCAAACCTGGGCCTCGGGCATAGGGTGGAGGCACCGAGACCACAGAAGGAGTTGGTTGTTTTAATTTTGATGGATTTTTAGATAACCCCCAATCCTTCATTCTAGTTATTGGAGGAGGAGGCAAACGATCAGGTGTTAACAGATCGTCTTTTAAAGAAGGATATAATGCTTTTGGAACTACTGTAGGTGCTTCTACAGACTCCTCTTCCTTTTTTTCATCCTCTGAGGGATCAACACGGCTTTTACACTTGGGATCCCTGCCTTCCTCTTCGTCTTCCATATCAGTCTGTAAAGGTTCTAAAACTGACCGGACCTGTCTCCAGGTCTCCCAATTTGTGTTTGGAATGTCCTCTCCATTAAGCTGCTTATCTGAAATATCTTTCCTTACCTTTTTCCATTCATCTAAGTCTATTGTGCCCAAGTCCGGGAACCAAGTACAATGGGTTTCAATAATTTTTAAAAGTTCTTCTAATTTTTTTTCTGATACTTTCATCCCTCCCCTTTTTGATAATTGTTTAAGGAGGCAAATGTAAGGTCTAAAACGGCTCTCTGAATTTCCCATGTTAGTTTATATAAGAAAAGAAAAGAAAGGACTTTCACTCAATTAATCACTCAGATGCTCGCCTGGCCGCGTCCCTCGCAGGACTAAGTCTGTCTTGGCTGAAGGTGTTTCGGTATGAGCCCCCGAACTGGTGGGTAAATGTCAGAGACAAATGCCCAGTCACCGTTATGTCGTATGACAGATTACGGAACCGCAGGTGGGAGCCCACGCAAGTTTCGCGATCAAAAGATCTTGAAACTATAATCAATCACTCACACATACACACTCTCACACACATAGAGTTTGTTAGTAAGGTTATTCTCCGGATACCCCGGTACAATTCCCCAAAACTTTTTCCCTACTTCTCACCAAGTAGAGTGCCGGCCCGTCCTGGGGTCTGTGCCGTGAAAATTCACCTAGACTTGGAGTCTTCCTTCCCTTCTTTGAGCCCCACGTTGGGCGCCAGATGTCACGTCCTGCGTGGCAAGGGCAAATGGGACACGAGAGGGGCGACGCAGATTGAATAAGAACAAGAGACAGAAGTAAGATTTAAGAGCGAGACTAAGGGACTCAGCCTTCAGAGATAGACTGAGCCACCGAATCGGGTCGACGTATGGTTTTTATTGATTATTTTCAAGGAAGTAAACTGCTATGCTGTGAGTCATTAACCGTGTATTCTTGTGTGCCTTAAGGCCTTTTCCATTGACCTTTATCCAGTGTACTCCAGCAAATGCTATGCCTTCGTACTCCACCACATTGCCCCAAGACATAATTACATGTCCTCCCAGGGGAGACAGCTGATATCATTCCATCAGGTCCCAGTCAGGCCGAGACGCGCCCCCCCCCCAAGAGCTTTACAGATATCATTCCATCCGGCCTCAGTTTTTCGAGACACTCTCTCGACTAATGGGTCAGAGGCTAATGCAGAGGGGGTGGTCTAAGAATCGGCTGTAAGGCGACAGGTTTAGAGACAGGGTTAAAATTAGGGTGAGGTTTAAGAACAGAGTTAGGGTTAAGGTTGTTAACAGTGCTAGGGTTAGGTTTAGGGTTAAAGACAGTGTTAGAATTAATGTCAGAGACAGTGTTAGGGTTATGTTTAGGGACACTGTTAGGGTTAAGGTTAGGGACAGGAATATGTAGTGTTAGTGTTAGTGTTTGGGAGAGAATTAGGATTAGGAGCAGGGTTAAGTTTACAATTAGAAACAGGATTAGAGGTAGGGACAGGTTTAGGTTTAAGTCTAGAGACTGAGTTGGGTTTAGGTTAGGGACAGGCTTAAAGTTAAGGACAGGGTTAAGGTTAAAGTTAGGGGCAGGGTTAGGGTTAGGGATGTAGACAGAATTAGTGTTACGGTTAGAGTTAGGATTAGGTTTAGAGTTAGGTTTTGTGTTAAGGTTAGGAACAGGGCTCAAGTTAAGGTTATGGACATGTTAGGTCTAGGGTTAGGTTAATGGAAATGATCCGGTTTAATGATAGGGGAAAATTTTGGCACAGGTTTAGAGTTAGAGCAAGATAAATGGTTAGGGTTAGCAACAGGGTTAGGGACAATATTAGGGTTATGGTTACAGAAAGGGTTAGGGCTAAGATACAGACAGGGTTAGAGTTAAGGACAGGGTGAGGGTTACGGTTAAGAACAGGGTTAGGATTATTGTTAAGGTTAGGGATCAGGTTAAGTTTAGAGACAGAGTTTAAGGCAGTGTTAGGAATAGTTTTACGGACAAGGTTAGAAACAGGTTATGGTTAGTGTTATGGAAATGGTTAGGATTATGTTTAAGCTTAAGAACAGGTTAGGTTTAGGGACAGAATTACAAATAAGGTTAGGCTGAAAGTTAGGGACAAGGTTAAATTTAGAAACAAGGTTAAGCTTAGGGTATGGTTATGGTTAGAGTTAAGGTTAGGTTTAGGGACAAGTTTAGTGCTAAGATTGAAGACAGTTTTAAGGTTAAGGTTTGAGTTACAGACAGGATTATGTTTACAAGTTAGAACAGGTTTCGGGTTAGGTACATGGTTAGGATTAGGTTTAGGGACAGGTTAAGGGTTAGGATTAGACACAGGGTTAGATTTAAAGTACAGACAATGTTACAGACAAAGTTAGCATTAAGGCAAGGGAAAGGATTAGGGACAGAGTTAAGATTAGGGACAGGTACAGGGTTAGGGACAAGGTTAGAGTTACTGTTAGAGACAGTGTTAGAGATAAGGTTTGAGTAGGGACAGGGTTAGGGTTTAGGTTACGGGCACATTTAGTGTTAGGTACAGTGTTGCTGCATCCAGCGCTGCTAATTGAACAGGCCTAAGTAGGGGCAATGGAGGATTAAGAAAGACAGACAAAGAAATACTTTTTAACAGGGGCTTGGTGGACAACTGTCTTCTAATGAGAGTACAGTGACCCAATCTAGCAGCTGTGGTTTATTTATGTAGCTTCGCTTATGCATGGGCAGGAAAAGACAGGAGATAGCCTTGGGCAGGGAATTTTCCAAGCATCAGCTTCAGATTGGTAGCAACCAATGCATCGAACTAAAGCTGTTTAGTACGTAATGTATTGAAACCACCTGCAGGTGCTGGAAACTTCCTCCGTATGCTGAAGTGCTGTGCCAGCCTTGCTAGGGACACAGCCAGAAAATATGCAATGCACCAGCCTCTCCTCTACAGTTTCGGATGGGTCTCTCAGTCCCCAGCATATTCCCCTATTCTTTTTTGTATGTGCAGCTGATGCACATCTGTGATTATTTGGACTAGCTCCCCACGGAGCCTTTTGCTGGCTGGCAAGTGGTCATGGCCTGCATAGCTAGGAACATATGATCAGGCGTTGGTCATTTGTTCTGGTGCTCTATCATCTCCATAGCTCTTCTTTCAACTCCTTCACTTGCCCACAGGTCAGGTGATCGACTTCTTGCTTCTGCCTGGTACGCAGATTTCTTTTTTTTTTTATTAGTCACAGGTGCTTAAACCATTGGTTTGTTTCCTCCATACTGCCAGACATCTCTCTGGCACCCACACAGGACGGGTTGCTGTTTGTGTAAAAACACAAACGTGGTCTCTCCCCTATGCAGGATTATGAGGTACCACTCAAGAGGGATCATAGTAGGACTAGGAAAATCAAGTTGCAACTCTCCCATGGGATTCACGGTTGCATTGACCATATGAAGGCCCTAATAACGCTCACTTGGCCTCTGTAGAATCTGTGTAAAATCACTACCTTTTTCCCCTTGGGTCACCAATTTTCTCCAAGTGGTCCTACATATGGCTGAAATTTGTGGAAAGCTTGAGCTGCATAAGTTTACTGATTGCCTAAATCAGCGGTGGCACTCGTCCCTGTCAACATTTCAAAGGAAACAGGAACCTGCTGTTGCTCATTTCTCCTAGCTTGGTCCGCGGCCGCATCATCCCATTCTGACTTAAATAGTAAATAATCCTCATATGAGAGGCATGCCTTCCCCAACATTCTCCAATCGGCTAAAGCTAGGACATCAGTGGAGATTGACTCTACCAAAGAAACAGTAAAGAGTGCCGTCGGCCCATATGTTTGAACAGCTATTCTTAATTACTTCAACAAGTTGAACTGAAAGGACTCATGTCTTCTGATCACCTGCCCTGGGTTATCAGTGTCAGGAACCTCAGAGACTGGGAAACACATGTGAAAACCCCTACCACCTTCCTCTCGCTCCTCAGCTCCTTGTACAGCTTGCTGGAGAGGAGTAACCCATGGCCCCGCGATCTGTCACGAAGACATAGAAGACCATTTTTTGAGCTGTGTCCCACCTCCCATTGTTCCTGTCTCGAGACCATGCATAGCAGCTGCAGCCCTATTTATAGTGAATGGCCTCTGCAGTGAAGGGGGCGGCCCCGCGATTCCCGAATTTCTTCTAATGACAACTTTTGTGCGAAAGCACTGAATATTTCTTCCTCCTCTTCCTCTTCATTGGGATCCTCGCCTTCCTTTTCTTGTTCATCCTGCATTGCCTCTATCTAGCGTTCTTCCTCTTCAGGGGAAACTGGCCATCATCTGACTCTCCTCTCCTAGGCAGGAGGCAGGAGTAGCCCTTAAGTGTGGTAGGACCCTCTGGCACTGAGGACATGCAGTCTAGGTTGCAATGGGCTGAATTGGCAGGATCCAAGCATTGTTTAATTAATTTCCAGAGAGTGAATGTATACACTGACAAATGTTGAGGTCCCTCCTGTGTGTACCACTTTCTCAAGTCTTTTACAGCCTAATGACTAATTTGAATATCTATGGTCCCTTCCTCCGGGAACTAGGGTCACATCTCTTGGACAAATCCCAAGATGTTAACTAGTGCCTTGTTGTGCACTTTACACCCTCGAGCTTTTAGTAATGTTTGTGGCACTTGTAAATACAAAGTGAACTAGATATCCTGAATTCCGAATATTAACCTAGCGATCTTACTGTGTTCCACCTACCTCAAAAGTTTTGTACTTCAGCTGACGCCTTTTCATGGAAAGGTCCTCTTGTCTGCAGATTCTGAGTTTCATTACTCAAGTTCCTGTTTGGACGCTACATGCCGCCTTCAGCACGGCTAGTCCAATGGGACGAAGAGGGGTGATGGAGGATTAAGAAAGACAAAGAAATACTTGAAAACGAGGGTTAGGTGGACAGCTGTCTCCTGACGAAAGAACAGTGACCAAATCTAGCAGCCGTGGTTTATTTATGTAGCCTCGCTTATGCGGGGGCAGGAATTGGGAGGAGATAGCCTTGGGCAGGGAACTTTCCATGCGTCAGCTGCAGATTGTTAGTAACCAATGCATCAGACTCAAGATGTTTAGTACCCAATGTATTGAAACCACCTGTGGTGCCGGAAACTTCCTCCATATGCTGAGGTGCTGCACCAGCTTTGCTAAGGACGCATCCAGAGAGTGTGCCTTGCACCAGCCTCTCCTTTACAGCCCCAGATGGGTCTCTCAGTCCCCAGCACAGGGTTATGGTTATGGTTAGGGACAGGGTTACTGTTAGTGTTAGTGTTAGTTTGGGTTAGTATTAGGATTATGGACAGTGTTAGGGTTAGGGTTAGGGACAATGTTAGGGTTAAGTGCAGGGTTAGTGTTAGTGTTAAAGACAGAGATGGGTTAGGGTTACGGACAGTATTAAGGTTAGAGTATGATTAGGGACAGTGTTAGGATTAAGGTTAGGGACAGGGTTAGGGTTTGTATTAGGGCAGGGTTAGGGACAGGATTAGGGTTATGTTTGAGACAGGGTAAAGGTTAAGTTTAAAAACAGTGTTAGTGCTAGTGTTAGGGTTAGGGTTAAGGACAGTGTTAGGGTTAGAGTTAGATACAGTGTTAGGGTTAGGGTTAGGGACAGCATTAGGTACAGGGTAGGTTCAGGTTTAGAGAAAGTGTTATGGCTAGCGTTAAGGACAGGGTTATGTTAGTATTAGGGACCAGGTTTGGGTGAGGTATAGAAACAGGTATAGGGACAAGGTTAGGCTTAGTTTTCAGGACAGGTTTAGGGTTAAGGAGAGGGTTAGAATTAGGGTTATGGCAAAGTTAGGGTTTGTGTTGGGGTCAGATTTTGGCTTAGGCTTCGACACAGGGTTAGTGTTAGGGTTAGGTTTCGAGACAGTGTTAAATTTAAGGTTAGCGACAGGGTTAAGGTTAGGGTTAGGGACAGGGTTAGGGTTAGGGACAGGGTTAGCTTAAGGGTTAAAGACAGGGTAGGTTTAGAGACGGTGTTAATGTTAAGATTAGGGACAGTGTTAAGGTTAGGCTTAGAGGTGGGGTTAAGTTTAGGGACAGTAGAATTAGGGTAGGGACAGGTTTAGGAAAAGTGTTACTTTAGGGTTAGGGTCAGCAGTATGATTAGTGTTAGGGACAGGTTTAGGGTTAGTGTTAGGGACAGGGTAAAATTAGTGTTAGAATAAGTGTTAGATAAAGGGTTAGAATTCGTTTTAGGGACAGGGTTAGGGGTGCAGTTAGAGAAACATTTCCGGTTAGGGTTAGGCACAGGTTAGGGTTATGATTAGAGACAGAGTTAGGGTTAGGGACAGGGTTAGAGTTACTTTTAAAGACAGGGTTATCATTAGGGTTAGGGTTAGGGTTAGGGTTAAGGACAGGGTTAGGGTTAGGGGTAAGATTAGGGTTACAGTTAAAGACAGGGTTACGGTTAAGTTTAAAGACAGTGTTAGGATTAACGTTAGGGTTAGGGTTAGGGAAAAGGTTAAGGTTAGCATTAAAGACACTGTTAGGTTAAACGTTAGGGACAAGGTTAGTGTTAGGGTTAAGATTAGTGTAAGACACACGGTTTGGGTTAGCGACAATGTCAGGGACAATATTAGGGTTATGGTTACAGAAAAAATTAGGGTTAAAATACAAACAGGGTTAGGTTTACGGACAGGGTTACTGTTAGGGTTAAGTACAGGGTTAGGTTTACATTTACGATTAGAGACAGGGTTAGGGTTAAAGTTAAGGACAGGGTTAGGTTAGCATTAGGGGCCAGGTTTGGGCTAGGTATAGAAACAGGGTTAGGTACAGGGTTATGGTTAGAATTAGTCACAGCGTTTGGGTTAGGTTTAATGTTAGAGACAATGTTAGGTTTAGGGTTAGGCCCAGGGTTAGAGTTAAGGTTAGGAGCAGAGTTTGGATTAGCATTAGGGACAGGTTTAGTGATCGTGTTAAGGACAGGGTTAACGTTAGGGACACGGTTAGTGTTAGGGACAGGGTTAGAGTTAAGGTTAGGGACATGGTTAGGTTTACATTTAGGGATAGGGTTAGGGACAGTGTTAGAGTTAGAGTTAGAAACAGGGTTAGTGTTACAAACATGGTTAGGATTAAAAATATGGTTCGGATTAAAAACATGGTTCGGTTTAGTGTTAAGGAAATGGTTAGTGTTGAGTTAAGGTTCAGGGATAGGTTTAGGTTCTGGGACCAGTATAAGAGATCGCTTAGGGTTAGTGTTAAATTTAGGGTAAGGTTAGGGCTAAGGCAGCATTAGGTTTAGGGTAAAGGACATGGTTAGTATTAGGGTTAGGGTCATGGTGAGGGACAAAGTTAGGGTTAGGGCTAGAATTAGGTATAGAGACAGGGTTAGAATTAGGGTGAGGTTTAAGAACAGGGTTAGGGTTCGGTTTAGGGTTAACGACAGTGTTAGGGTTATGGTTCGGGACACTGTTAGGGTTAGGGTTAGGGACAGGTTTATATACAGTGTTAGTGTTATGGTTAGGAAGAGAATTAGGGTTGGGGCGAGGTTAATTTTAGGGTTAGGAACAGGGCTAGGGTTAGGGACATGTTTCGGTTTAGGTTTAGAAACAGGGTTAGGTTAGTGTTAGGGGCAGTCTTAAAATAAGGGACCAGGTTAGGGTTAAAATTAGGGACAGAATTAGGGTTAGGGTTGGAGACAGAATTATTGTTAGGGTTAGAGTTAAGGTTAGGTTTTGATTTAGGGTTAGTGTTAGGGTTCGGGTTAAGAACAGGGTTCAAGTTAAGGTTACTGACAAGTTAGGTCTAGGGTTAGGTTTAAGGACAAGTATAGGGTTAAAAATAGGGTTAATGTTAAGTTTAGAAATAGGGTCACAGTTAGTGTTGGAAACAAAGTTAGGGTTAGGTATAAGGTTAGGATTAAAGACAGGGGTTAGGGACAATGTTTAAGTTAGTATTAATTTTAGGGTCAGAATTAGACTTAGGGTTAGGTACAGGATTAGGTACAGGGTTAGGTTTAGGTTTAAAGACAAGGTTAGTGTTAAGGACAGGGTGAAGGTAAGAATTACAGATAAAGACAGGGTTAGAGTTAGGGTTAAGGACAGGGTTTGGGTCAAGGTTAGGGACAAAGTTTGTCTAGCATTAGGGACAGATTTAGTGATAATGTTAGGGATAGAGTTAGGTTTAGTGGTAGAAACAAGGTTAAGTTTAAGAACAGGGTTAAGTACAGTGTTAGAAATGGTTTTAGGGACATGATTAAAAACAGGTTATGGTTAAGTTCAGGGAAATGGTTAGGGTTAGGGTAAGGTTAGGGACAGAATTACAAATAGGGTTAGGGTTAGGCTTAGGGTTAGGGACAAGTTTAGAATTAGAAACAGGGCTAAGGTTAAGGTAGGGTTATGGTTAGGGTTAGGAACAGGTTTAGCTTTAGGGTTGGAACAATTTTAGGGTTAGAGTTTGAGTTAGAAACAAGGTTAAGGTTAGGACTAGGAAGAGGGCTAGGGAGGTACAGGGTTAGGTTTAGAGTTATAGACAGGTTTAGGGTTAGGTTTAAACACAGGGTTACATTTAAGGTTATGGTCAGGTTTATGGACAAGGTTAGCATTAGGGTAAGGGAAAGGGTTATAGACAGGTTTAGGGTTAGGATGAGAGACAGGGTTAAGGAAAAGGTTAGAGTTAGTGTTAGAAACAGGTTTAGATAAGGGTTAGAAACAGTGTTGGGGTCAGGGTTTGAGTTAACGACAGGGTTAAGTTTAGGGTTAGGAACAGGTTTAGTGTTAGGGACAGTGTTGCCGTGTCCAGCGCGGATAGTTGAACGGGCATGAGTGGTAGTGACGGAGGATTAAAAAAGACAAACAAAGAAATACTTGAAAGCGGGAGCTAGGTGGACAACTGTCTCCTCATGCTAGTAGAGTGGCCTAATCTAGCAGCCCTGGATTCTTTGTATAGCCTCACTTATTCAGGGCTGGAAAGGGCAAGGGGTAGCCTTGGGCAGGGAACTTTCTGTGCTTCAGTTGCAGATTGTTAGCAACCAATGCATCGGACTCAAGCTGTTTAGTACCCAATGTATTGAAACAACATGCAGTGCCAAAAATGTCCTCCATATGCTGAGGTGCTGAGCCAGCCTTGCTAAGGACGCAGCCAGAGAGTGTGCCTTGCACCACCCTCTCCATAACAGCTCCGGATGTGTCTCAGTCCCCGGTACAGGGTTATGGTTAGAATTAGTGACAGAGTTAGTGTTAGTGTTAAAGTTAGGGTTAGTGTTATGATTATGGACAGTGTTAGGGTTAGGGTTAGGGACACTGTTAGGATTAAGGTTAAGTGTGGGGTTAGTGTTAGTGTTAAAGAGAGAGTTGGGTTAGGGTTAGGTTTAGGGTTAAGGTTAGGGATAGTGTTCAGTTTAGAGTTAGAGACAGAGTTAGGGTTTGTATTAGGGATAGGGTTAAGAACAGGATTAGGGTTAGATTTGAGACAGGGTAAAAGTTAAGGTTAAAAACAGCATTAGTTCTAGTGTTAGGGTTAGGGTTAAAAACAGTGTTAGGGTTAGGGTTAGATATAGTGTTAGGGACAACTTTAGGTACAGAATTCGGTTTAGGTTTAAAGAAACGGTTATGGTTAGGGTTAAAGACAGGGTTAGGTTAGGATTAGGGACCGAGTTTGGGTTAGATATAGGAACAGGGTTGGGGAGAGGGTTAGGTTTAGGTTTGGGGACAGGTTTAAGGTTAGAGAGATGGTTAGATTTAAGGTTAGGGACAGGGTTCATGTTAGGGCTAAGGTTTGATACATTGTTAAAGTTAGGGTTGGTGACAGGGTTAGATATATGGTTAGGTACAAGGTTAAAATTAGGGCTAGGATTTCCTTTAGGGTTAAAGACAGGGTAGGTTTAGGTAAGGTGTTAAATTTATGGTTAGGGACATGGTTAAGTTTAGGCTTAGAGACAGTTATGGACAGTGTAGGATTATGGTTAGAAACAGGGTAAAGAACAGTGTTAGTTTAGGGTTACAGTCAGGGTTATAGTTAGTGTTAAGGGCAGGTTTAACATTAGGAATAGAGACAGTGTAAGAATTAGTGTTAAAATAAGTGTTAGAAAAAAGTTAGAATTCGTTTTAGGGACAGGGTTGGGGTGCAGTTAGGGAAAGGGTTCTGGTTAGGGTTAAGCACAGGTTAGGGTTATGGTTAGAAACAGGGTAAGGAACAGTGTTAGTTTAGGGTTAGGACAAGGTTAGGGTTAGTGTTAGGGACAGATTTAGGTTAGGGTTTGGGACAGTGTTAGAGTTAGGGTTGTTTAGAGTCAGGGTTTGCTTTAGGGTTAGGGACAGGATTAGATACAGGGTGAGGTTTAGGTTTAGGGACTGGATTAGTGTTAAGATTAGGGACAGGTTTAGGTACATTTTTAGGGTTAGGGTTAGGGACAGTGTTAGGGTTAGGGATAAGGACAGTGTTAGGGTTATGCTTAGAGACAGAATTAGGTTTAGCGATAAGGACAGAATTATGGTTATGTTTAGATTTAGGGTTATGGTTAGTGTTAGGTTTAGGGGCAGTGTTAAAGTTTGGGTTAAGGACCGCATTAGGGTTAGGGTTAAGGTTAAGGATAGTGTTAGGGTTAGGGTTAAGGAAAGGTTTAGTGTTTTTATTAGAAACAGTGTTAGGGACACGATTAGAGCTAGGTTTGGGACAGGGTAAAGTTTAAGATTAAAAACAGTGTTAGGGCTAGTGTTAACGTTAGGGTGAAATACTGTGTTAGGGTTAGGGCTAGATACAGTGTTAGGGTTAGGGTTTGGGACACTATTAGCTTTAAGGTTTGGGACAGGGTTAGCTGACACGTCCCAGGCGTCAAAGAATGCTCCTTATTCCTCAGCCAGGAGCGCACCTGGGAGAATTGTGTGGGACACGAAGAAAGAAAGAGACAGATACAAAAGCTGGGAACAGGAGGGACTTAGACTGCTGATGGCAGACTGGAGACCTCATTTATTGGATATACACTGGTTATATAGGAAACATTTTTTTCTTATCAGGGAGCAATTCCCTTATTTTTAAGCAGGGAGCAATTCTCTTATCGGCAGGAGATTTTCGGACCTTGAGAGAGTAGCTCCCTCTTATCAGGTAAAAGTTCCCTTGAAGCAATCTTACCGATGTGGAACAGAACAAAGTATAACAAGTAGAAACAGTTAACAGGATGACTATCCACTCTGTAACTTTTAAGGTTGTCTGTGGCATTAGCTACTTTTCTTCTGAGGTACAGTGGAGATGGGTCAGCAACCTTCCCATGCTGTTCCCCAAGGCCTAAGAGCCTGTCAGCTTGCCAGCTGTCAGGCTTAACTCTTACTGTAGCTATGGTCTGTAACTTTTAAGCTGCTCTAGAGTTGCTCACCCTAACATGGAGGACTGTAGCTTGCCAGCTTAAAGTCTCAGTGTCCCTGGCTGATCCCAGCCGGCTCCCCACATCTCCCCTTTTTCTATTTTTAAGGAGCCTTTTATTTAAAAGGTGGTGGATGGCCCCACAGCGACTTTGCCTGTCTTAGGTTGTGCCTTTCTTAGGGAACTTACCCGTCTTTGGCTAACCAGCCATCCTGAGGGGCCAAGACTTGTGGGGCCAAACCTGGGGTTGGAAGTGGAACATGAGCATTGGACACAAAAGAATTTTGTTAGATGGTGAGCAGCGGAGCCGTACAGAGAACTAACACCACCAAGGACAGGGATATTTAATCTCTATCATGAGTCATGTAAGATGAGCCTATAGGCTATGAGCTTGAAGGTGAGATTTTAAAACTGCTTGGCGAACTGAAGTAAAGCATAATATTAGAAGCAAGAGAACCACAATCCCTACTAAGGTTCAGGCAATAATTTGGAAAATGGAAATTGGTTTGAACTTGTTGAATGTGTTAATTATATATTTAACTAGATTCCCTGGGTCAGTAATATCCAATTTACTATTCTGTATAGTAATTTTTTTGTGAAGCAAGTTGAGGTTGGTGTCAAGATTTGTGCTATGCCAAATGCCCTGAAGGTGATTAGAAATGGTCTTCCAATTTCACTGGGTATTGTTATACTTATATCGAGTGACGCAAATCCCTTGATACTTAGCATGACATCAGAGGGCAAGATGGCGGCATATGGCCTTAACCTCATTACCTATCTGAAGAACAGCACCCTCCAACGCACTAAGATGGAGCTCAATTTTTGTATCTATATCTTCTTGAGTATGGAGCGCTGAAGAATCATTTTGAGCAAGCTGCTCAACATATTCTGCTGTTTTAATAGAATTAGTTAGGGATACAGCAGTTGTGATTGCCTTGGCTATGATAAAAATAACCGCTGTGAGGCCAGTTATGGTGAGTCCAACTACCGTCATTCTCGGCTTAAACCTTTGTTTGTTTTTTTCGAGGGCTTGTATCCCTGGATCATCATACCAGTGTCCCTCAATAATGGTGGGAATTACAATATAAGGTGGTTGGCATAGGATTAGAATCCCTTGCTCTCTGTCCTGTGGACCAATACAATTGGTGATACAGCAATTTTGACAGGAAATATTAAACATAGACTGACCCTTACTAATCTGAATTTTTTCTGACCAAGATGACATTAGGGGCTTGGACACAGGCAATAACGGCATACTGTTTTCCATTCTGGCCCCAGGTCGTTTGGGAGTTAAGGTGACTTATATGATCTGAGGCTGCCCTTAGCCTCCAGATGTCCCTTTGGATACTTGGTATGTCTGTGGTCAGTACAGGTAAAATAAACCCTTTTGGTTTGGTGAGCTGTGTCCCTGTACTATAATAAGGAATGGGCCAATCAAAGACACTGAGGTGGGAGCCTGATAACTGATAGCTTGTGGTTATTGGATAGGCACAGTCCCTCCATTTGATATGACCATCATTGTTTTGGTAGGGGCTCTGGGTGCATAGAGGGAGTGGTCTCTGTGCACACGCTTCTTGGGGCTGGCCTCCTGAAGGTCCTGTAAAAGTTATTTCTGATCTGTATTTTAGGTATGGATTATGTCTGTCTTTCCCTGAGCCTGTTTTTATTATGTTTTTCAGATGGAGGCATCACATCATGGGTATTTGGGAGACGCAAAGTGGAGGGACCTGGGACAGAGCAGTATATTTAAAGGCTGTACACTGAAGGGTTATATTTCTTGCCCTGCCTCCAAGAGGGATGGAAGAATTAACCCAGACTAGTACTGGCTTGTCTTCCACATTACAGGAGCAAGCGCCGGGGGGTTAGGGAACTACGTCCAATACATGTCCCCCCATGTTATACTTACCTGTCATGTCAGAATAACAAGTATTGCAATCAGAATTTTATTAGGCTTAATCTGATCCCAGGTATGGGCCGATCTCTTTCTCGTCTTCTTTGACTGTTGTCTTTCTGATGTCCCCATGATGTTGCTTGACTAAATGTCCCAGAAGCCACCGAAGACCATCCACTCTCCTAGGGAAAACACAAACATGTCTTCTCCCCCACACCAGGATTGGATCCGGTCCTTGCCAGCTACCCATGAGGGGGTCTTTCCAGTGGAAGAAAGCCTCCACAGCAGGACTGGGATTCCAAAAACGGTCTGCCACAGAGTGACCTTGAGCATCCGTTTGTAAAAAATTTAAAGTAAAAAGTGCATAGTTTAATTGGTTTTGTATTGAGTTCCCATAGTCTCCCCTTTTTTGTTTTATTAAATGATTTTTGAGTGAGCGATGAGCACACTCAATAATTTCCTGACCATGTGGGTTATAAGGGATACCTGTGAGGTGTTGGATCTGAAAAGTTAAGCAAAAATTTTGAAAGGCCTTGCTAGTATAGCCAGGCCCATTGTCAGTGTTTATGACCTTTAGGATGCCCATAGTGGCGAATGCCTGGAAACAATGACTGATGATATGTTTTTTTGCCTCACCACTGTGGCAAATAAGAAACCAGATTTAGTGTCAATAGTTGTATGGACATAAGGAGTAATTTTAAAACTAAGAATGTGAGTAACATCCATTTGTCAGATGTGATTTGGAAGTAACCCTCGGGGGTTAACTCCTAGATGTGGTTCAGGAAGCAATGTTGTACAGTTGGTACACTGTTTTATTATCTGTCTGGCCTGTTTTCAAGTGATCTTGACCTGGTGTCTTAGTGACTGAGCATTTTGGTGGTGGAGAACATGAGACTGTATCGCCTTTTCTACAGGGATTGTAGATGTGACGAAAAAGGTCTAGACTGAGAGACCTAGAAGTTGAGTAGCCACGTCTGCAGCAGCATTGCCTGCAGACAAAATTCCTGGAAGGTTACAGTGTGCTCTAATATGACCAATATACAGTGGCTGTCACCTAGCAAGAATGGTTTGTTTTAGTTGATGGAACATATGGAACAGCACCTCAGTGGTGGCTGAGCTAACATGAGCTGTCTCTATAACCTTACAGACACCAAAGATATAATGACTATCTGTATAGATGTTTAGTGACTGATGCAGAAATATATGTAAAGCCCAAATAACTGTGGATAGCTCTACCTGCTGGGCTGAGCTATACCTTATGATTTTATTTATTTATTTTTATTTATTTTATTTTTTATTGTTAGTTTCAGGTGTACAGAACAATGCAATTGTTATCCTTTTCACTCTCACAGAGTAACAAACCCCCTCCTCTCAAGTATTGCCCTCCCACTCCCGATATCATGCTTATCTAATACAATTCCATTGATTCCAATCCCCCTCTCTATTCCATGTCCCGAGTCTAATTGTATATATAATTATAGTTGACATACAATCTTATTCAACATCAATTTCAGAAATACAGTGTGGTGGTCAGGCCTCTACACCGACTATGAAGTGGTCTCCCCAACAGGACATGAGTCCATCTGGCCCCCTAAGAAATATTTACAACAT
>NW_017731647.1:2053502-2064437 GCF_001890085.2 Hipposideros armiger | reverse complement strand
GCTTGTCAGTAGGAGGGCTTGACTCCCAAGCTGACTAGCCGTGAGGATTAGTTGTGTCCAAAGTTTATAAACTGTTGTCTGAGGGCTGATCCCTCTGATGAAGCTTGGCCCCAAGGGGTCTTGTGCCTGTAGCCATTTCCCTTTGAGTGTGAATCTTGTAGGTCAGACCCTGTAATGCTCTGGTTTTAGCTAAAGTTGGTCTCTGGGTGTGATGATTCTTGTGCTTCTTTGGCTGGACCCTGCTGTAGAGCGTGTTTTAGGGCAAAACAGATCACTGAGCACAACCACAACAGCCACCAAAGGTAACCAAATACTCTCTGATGTACAAAACAACCATCACCCTACCCTCCACATGTATAGAAATAACAATCAAACACAAGGAGAAAAACAAACGAGCAGACACACAACAATGGTAACGAGAAAAGACAAAGAAAGAAAGAGAGAAGAGAAAAGAAAAAACAAACAAACAAACAAACAAAAACTTGCCGAAAAAATGGAATGGAGGAGGTAAATCAGGCTATGACAAGGAAGCAGGAAAGAAGGGCGAGAGAGAGGTTAGAAGAAAAAGAAAGAAAGAGAGAAGAATACAGAGAGAAAGAAAGAAAGAGAAAATATATATATGTATATAACTACACCCCATATATATGTACATATATATCCACATATATGCCTATATAAAAAACCTAAAATTCCTAATGAAATAGAAAAATCCAAAAACAACCAATGCCAACAATCAATGGGAAACAAAAAACAAGACCCCAGAATATCCAAGAAAACCCAATTAACAATAACAATATAATCTATCAAAAGAGAAGCCCCAACTAAAAACAATAAATAATAATAATAATAATAATAATAATAATAAAAAAATTAAAAACGCCCAAGAAGGAAGGAAGAAACAAGAGATAATCAGTTTCGATCTTGGCTGAAATCCCCAGGCTCTCCCCAGGTTTTCCTCTACAATACACACTCTCCTTTGTATCTTGTGGGGGTTAGAGCCAGCCTCCTTAACACATTGTTTGCAGTCATTTTTCTCTATACTACGAGTTTACTCGTTTCCAGCAAACAATGTTTAATGAGGAAGCTGAAGATATGACTTCTCACCATGGCCCACTTAGTTAAAACTTTTTATGTTCACACCATTCTCTGTGGTTATTTTCAGTCTCCTGAGCTTTTCAGGTTTAACGTGTCCCCTTTTCTATCCACACTGGCAATTGTCGACAGTTTGGCTCAAATAAACGCTCATCAGTTTTCTATTAGTATAGGTGTATTTAAGATGAGTGGAGTTATGAGGTATGATTGGTAGTTTTTATACAGTCAGTGTTAATTCTGCTCCTGTCTGTCCAGAGGCACTCAGATTCCTGTGCCATGGATTGGATGTGCGTCTTCGGGTGCTCTTTCCACTGGGACTATTGGAGGGTGGGGGATGGGGTTTTCAGAGCTGCTGGAAGGCCTTCCTAGCCAAAGCTGTTCTGTTCCCACCTGCCGCCTTTTCTCATGTAAATTATTCAACCCCCAGGGAGTTGAAGCACCTTTTTTTGGCTTATTTCTCTCTTCAGAAGTCAGTTTCCAGTTCTGGCCGGGAGGGGGACAAGGATTCTGNTTTGGCTTATTTCTCTCTTCAGAAGTCAGTTTCCAGTTCTGGCCGGGAGGGGGACAAGGATTCTGAGGGAGGGTGGGAGTGTGCACTTATCTATGCAGCTTATCTTTCCTATCTGAGAGAACAGTGGGAAAAAAGAAAGAGAGAGAAAAAAGAAAAAAGAAGAAGAAAAAAAACCCCTTCCAACGCCAGGCACCCCCTGGCTAAGCTGCTGGCGTCTCCACCACTGTGGGATGTGGGCTGTGACTCCACGCTTCTCGCTTCCCTCTTCTCCTCCCCAGTTTGGGATTTTTGCCCCAGTAACTGCGCACCCCGTGGATCCTAGCGAACACCGGGCGGGACATTCAGCTCCAGAGGCTGAGCGCGTCCAGTTGCTGCAAAACAGTCTGCTCTGTCCTGGATACCCTCGTCAGCCGCGCTAGCAGACAGACTATGCCCCCCCGCCCCCCCCCCCATTCTGCTTCGCGTGCCGCCTGAGGCTGAGGATTCTGCCTTAGCACGCGCACGCTGGAGGGGTAGGGATCAAGCGATGGGCACTCTCCGATCTGCTGAGACCCCCAGTCTCCGCCGCAGTGGGCTCGAGCAGACTAAGCCTCTGATCTCGCGCCTTCCTCCTCCGTTCTGCTTTGTGCGCGACCTAAGTATTCTGCCTTAGCGCAAGGGCTGCAGGAGAGGCGAGGGAAGTCTCCGATCTGCTGAGATCCCCAGACTCAGCAGCCCAGGCGCCGCCCGTGTCTCCACGCGCCTCGCCTCCCTCCCGAACCTGCCGGGTCTGCCCACCTCTAAGTAGTCAGCGTGGGAGTCCCTTTGCTGCTCAGTGTGTTTCTTAGAGTATTGTTTTCTGTGCTCCAACTGCCGGTATTGCCGTGGGTTGCGAGGAATAATACCTCATGGCAACCTCTTCACCGCGGCCATTTTCTGTCTCTCCCATACCTTATGATTTTAGTTAAGGTCTGTGTAAGGGTGTGGATGGCTTCCCTGCCATTGTTGGAACCATCTGTGAAAACTGTGATTGCTCCTGGAATAGGCTGAGTTTTCAACACTGAAGAGAAAGTGAACGACATAGACTTTGCAAACTGTAAGAGATTATTAGCAAGATAATGACACCCAAGTTGACCAGAAAAATTTGTTAAAGCTATTTGTCACTCTGTGGAGTTTGTATATAACCAGGATTTTTTACTACTATTGAAAGAGACTATAATGGCCTGAGGCTCTTTCCCAAAATGCTGGAGACATCTTTGTCTCCCCTTAGTAATAAGTAAAGCCGCTAACTCATAATATGGCTGAAGATGTTTAGAAGGGGTACTCTGTAAATGTAGCCACCCCAATGGACCAGCAGATTGTCAAATGACCCCTATAAGTATAGGGTCTGTATTACAGATGATGAGAGATACAAGTTGGGATGGGTCTACTCGAGTAACCTGAGCCTGTTGAATGGCCTGTTCTACTCTGGCCAAAGCCAGTTTTGCCTTTAGAGTGAGACTCCTGGGGGAGGTCGGACTAGACTCCTTCTGGAGGATATTGAATAGTGGTTGTAAATCTCCAGTAGGTAGTCTTTAAAAAAGCCTAATCCAGTTAATGTCTCTTAGAAGTTTCTGAAAATCATTAAGTGTTTTTAGGTGGCTAGTTTTGCTCTGTACTTTTTGTGGTTTAATCAATCTCTGAGTAATCAAAGTCCCTAAACAAGAAAATGAAGACTTTCCTGAACTTTTTCTGAGGCAATGACTAGTCCTAGCTTTAAAGCTGTCTTTGAGGCTCCCATATATTTGATATAACACCTTTTTGTTAGCATGTGAGATAAGGATATCATCCATATAATGCATGATATAAACCTCTGGGTGTAATTGCCATATAGGCATGATGGCTTGACTGACAAACATTTGACAAATTGTAGGACTGTTTGCCATGTCTTGGGGAAGAACCTTCCATTGGAAATGTTGCATGGGCTCACTGAAGTTTAGCAAGGGAATGCTAAATGCAAAATGTTTTTTGTCCTCAAAATGGAGAGGAATGGTGAAAAAGCAATCTTTGAAGTCTATAATAATGATGATTTACTGGAATAGCTGTGAGGGAAGAAAGCCCAGGCTGCAGGCTCCACATAATGGCATTAACAGCTCACAGGTCTTGTAACAGCCTCCATTTTTTAAATTCCTTTTTAATAGCAAATATAAGGGTGTTCCACGGGCTGGTGGACGGCTCTATGTGTCCAGCAGCAAGTTGTTCCTGGACTAATTATGTGGCTTCCTGAAGTTTCTCCTGAGTCAAGGGCCACTGGTCAACCCATATTGGCATCTCTGTAAGCCATTTAATCTTAAGTAACTTGAAGTGGGCTGCAGGAGATATCAAGGCCCTTAAGAAAAATTTTGATACCCTAGTCCTGATCTGTTATTTTTTGGAATAGTTAGTATGGGTTCAAGTCTGTCCTGTCCTGACGTGCCTAATCCTTGGCCTGCAATGTATCCCTGATTGAACATAATATTAGTAGCTGAGGAACTAGGACTATAAATCATAACTGACATTTGACTTAGAATGTCCCGTCCCCAGAGACCCTCAAGGATGAATGGAGTAAAAGTTCTGGAGTATCCGTCAGGGTCTCTCCAAGTCAATACTTTGGAACTTTGTAAAGATCTTGTTTTTATCCTTATGCCCTGGAGACTAGTTAAAACCTGCTGTACAGGACAAGACGATGGCCAATATTGTTTGGAAATTACAAATACATCAGCATCTGTATCAATGAGACCCTAGAACCCTTTCCTTCTATAGTTAAATTTAAAGTGGGCCATTCTTGTCCTACTCTCTGGACCCAAAATGAATCTGAGGACCCAAAGCCTTGGGACCCTCATGTCTGTTGAGAAACGGTTCCTCCATTGGTACAGTAAGGATGAGCCCAAATTGAGCTATTCTGTCTATGGATAAAACTTGAATAATTTCCTTAGAAGTCCCAACCATAATTTTTATTTCCCCAGTATAATCAGAATCTATGACTCCAGGAAAGACTTGAAGTCTTTTCATGGTCCAGCTACTCCAGCCAAGAAGAAGCCCTACTGTATTAGTCGGCAGAGAGCCATAAACTCCAGTGGGGATGGTCTGTGGACCTATTTGTGGGGTTAATATGGAGCTGGGGAAGGGACTGAGGTACAGTCCTGTGCTCCCTGGGGTGGCGCAGTATAGTTGTTATATGGTACGCCATGTTGGCTGTCCCCAAGATTGTAGAAAGGATTGTTCCAGGACTTTGGAGCCATAAGTGAGTGTTGGCTGTCTACAAGCACCAGGGGCATACAGACTAAAGCTCTCATTATTTGGCGGGGCAAGGGCTGGCCCCATGCCCTGTTTCCCAAAATCGGTTGCCCATTAATGTCAAATTTGGATCTGCATTCTTTTGTCCAATGTTTTCCATGCCTACACCTGAAGCAGAGTTGAACTGGGCATCCAGATCGATCCACTTGTCCAGGTGCCCCAAGGCCTCCCTGGGAATTTCTATTAAGACACTCTATAGAGAAATGGCCTGCCTGCCCACAAGAATAGCATCCCCCTTCTTTTTGGTTCCTCTCCCTTTTTTGGTGCAGATTTGCATTAAAAATCTTTTGTAGTGCCATGGTAAGAGCATTTCCCTGGATGTAAGATGGCCTTACATCTACACAAAAGCAAATAAATCTGAAACATTTGTTTTCTTTCTATAAGGCTGTATTATAGATTTACAAGTAGAATTAGCATTTTCAAAGGCTAGCTGTTTGGTAAGGAGCTGTGTGGCTCCAGGGTCATTGATGAGCCACCTTATGGCCTGCAAGAGCCATAGACAAAGTCCTGATATGGCTCGTCCAGGCCCTGTCTTATTCTAGACAGGTCATCTGTCTTTGCCCCCATGATGGGAAGTGTCCTCCAGGCCCTGGTAGCACAGGAAGTAATCTGTTGATAGGCTATCATAGGATATCCTATTTGATTGTTTATGCTTCCATAACCCCTTTCTCCCTTAAGCATCTCAACTGTGACAGGTATCTGGTGTGTGGCAGTCCACTCTGCCTGCTGCTTGCACTGGTCAACAAACTCAGCTTTCCAGAGCAAATAATCCCCTCCAGTTAAAGAGGCCTTAGGTATCATTATCCAATCATTTGGAGTAAGGGGTGTGTTTGTATAAATGGTCTCAAGCAATGCTAAAGTAAAAGGAGCAGTAGGTCCATACTGGGTGGTCGAGGTTTTAAGTTCCTTAAGCATCTTAAAAGGGATACACTCATGCTCCCTAAGCACCTGCCCCGAATTATTAGGGTCCAGACATTCTATCACTGGAAAGCAAAATTGTTGATGTTTCCAATATCCTTGCCTCTCTCCAAGGCCTGCCTTAACCCCCGGAGTCACTCAACTCCGGGATCCTGCTCTTGAAGCCTGAGGCATATCTGAGAAGCTGCACGACACAGGCTGCTGCCACTGCAAAGACAGCGTTGGCGGTGGGGACAGGTCCCAAGAGACGGGATGCCCTCGCCAGAATGATATGTGGCCCAGGTGGCGAGTGCTGACCCCTCCTCTTTAGGTTTCTCCTCCTCCTCCTCACAAGAGTCCTCTGACTCGGTATTATGCTTCTGCCCTTCTCTGTCTAGTGTCTGTTTCTCTTGAGATCTGGCCTCCTCAAACTCTTGAACAACGTCAATAAGTCTTTCTACTATAGGCTGAGGTGTTTCCAAAGGACAAGAAGAGTCCAGGCTGGGATCAAGACTGTTGCGTACCAACTCCCAAAGTGAAAGTGCATCCATTACAAGGAGACTTCCCAGGCCCATCGAGCGCCTGATGCTCTCGGAGCTGTACACCAAACTTTTCTCAGATTTCAGAATCAAGATTTTCCTCCTATGGAAACCAAGGACAAGTGTCCTGTATATAAACAGAAAATCTTCTAACTGATGTGCTTTATCGGGGCTACCATGAGCCTGTAGCATAGATCAAAGCAGTTGCAAATAAAGCTGATGTACCGTTGAACCTGACTTTCCCATATTTTTATGTCTATATGGGCTGCTGTCCCTATTGATAAGTAGGCTGATGACCCTGTATGTAAAATGGATTATTTGTCCTGACTGTCCCAAAGTTTTACTACCACTGAAAATTAAATATAGCAATTACAGGATAACTAATCCTACCTCTCACTATACTGAGACCCATTTTTTCCCCTTAACTTCACTGTAGTGGTGTGTGCTTTCCTGTATGGGGTCTGCTCACTGACAGTGGCCTTCAATCCATGCCAAGATCTCTGTTTGGGGAGCCACTCTGAGGCAACCCAAGGTCCAAACGAGTGCTCCTGACTCATCAGCCAGGAGCACACCTGGAAGGATTGGGTGGGAGACGAAGAAAGAAAGAGACAGAGATAAAAGCTAGGAACAGGAGGAACTCAGACCTGCTGATGGCAGACTGAGACCTCATTTATTAGATATACACTGGATATATAGGAAACATTTTTTTCTTATCAGGGAGCAATTCTATTATTACGAAGCAGGGAGCAATTCCCTTATTGACAAAGTGGACCCATCCCACACCTACAGCAGAAGTGCAGGGAGACCAAAAACCATTCCCCAGCAGTGGATCAATGAGACTTTGTGCCCCCAAAATAGCAGAATACCTACAGTCTTTTCTGGCACATGAAAACCTGTCCTTTGGTCTCCCCACAGAAGCAGGTGACTCCAACATCTCCTGACTCCAACATCAACTCCTCTGACCAACAAAGCTTAGAGAGAATGACAGAAGGCCACTGAAGGGGCAACACAGAGGCAGAGAGAGACACACAGGGAGCCAGAGATATGCACAGACAGAAAGACACAAGGAGAGAGAGGAAGAGGGAATGGGAGAGGGAGCAAAGCAGGCAAGACCCAGACCTTGACAGGCATGGGACGGCCGCTTAGACTGGAAAACTGACTGAGACAGTCACACCGAGGCTGTGCTGAAGTGGCAGCTTCTACACTGGAGGGTGGTCATGCTGGGGGCTGAGGTTGGCTGAGTAGGTGGTGCCCTGTCATTGGCAGTAATCATGGTGCCTCAGGGCAGGCCTCCAGGGTCCCAGGAGTGCCATGGTGCTCTGAGCCTGGCCTGATTTCCGCCTGTGGGGGAAAAAGTTGCAGTGGCAGATACAGTCTTTGCGTGGGTTGTGTGCCTCTGTACTTTCCCTCTTGTGGTCCTCTGTACTGGAGTCACAGGACTCGCATGACTTGCAGGGGTGTTGGTGTGTTGCACCATCGTTCAGTCTGCTGTTTTGTTCCAGTTCATATCCGGTGTGTGAGGAGTGTTTAGGGCAAGATGGAGGATGACTGTGCCTTGTGGGAGACTGCTGGCGAGGGGTGCGCCAGTGAAGATGGACTGCACCAGTAAGGTGGGGTGTATGAGCCGTCCATTGGCCGGGATCAGGTGACAGGCTGGGTGGGCGTCTCGGTCTCCAGGTAAAGGGAGACGGACAATTGTCCCCTGGGCTCGGATCCGCGGTGCCAAAGACGGGCATGGCCCTGGCTGGAAACAGTGGCACACGGCTGGTGGATCACAGGCGGAGGACTGCCTGGGCAGGAAGATTTAGGCCTGGGCAGTGGAAGCGAATGGCTGCAGGCTGCTGGCTTGTGGGCAAGAACAGGGCGAGGACAAAGACAGCGCCTGCCTGCGGGCCTTGGCATATGGTCATAGCTAAGAGGCTGTAAGGCCAGGTGGCGCAATCGCCAATGGGCTGGAAAACCAGTGGCTGGATGAGAGGCTGCAGAGGGGTAAGGGGGAGGAGGTATTGGGACAAAGCTCCGCCGGGGATGGCAGCAGAAAAGCAGGAAACAAAAGCCTAAGGCACATGGTATTCCCAGGCGGTCTCCCATCCAAGTACTTACCAGGCCCGAACCTGCTTAGCTTCCGAGATCAGACGAGATCGGGCGTGTTCAGGGAAGTATGCTCATAGGCACTGGCACTTGGCACCAGATGCCTCAAGAGCCCAGGGCTGGCCTGCCTGGTGAGTGTGCCACAATGCTGGGCCACTCTGGCCTCGCGAGCGCAACTGCGAGCTCACCTTGCCTGCCTGATCCACCAGCACTGTGCCATCCACCTTCCCCCCAACCACCTCATCCGGAATCCGCTGGTGTGAGTGGCGCCCAGTCCAGGCCTTCAGCAGGCCTCCTTCATTCGCCATACCAGGGGAACCACAGGCCTCTTCTTCTTTTCTGGTGATCACACAAATCTCGGCGCTCTGGCCCCAAGGGACACCCTAGGCCCAGATCTGCTTGTCTCGGCACACCCTCCTGACTGCTCTACGGAGCCCTGTTCAGGGCAACCAAGTCTTTCGAGCTCTCTGGGACCTGAAACCTAGGCACACGCAACTCGACCCTGGACCCAGCCCTAACCTCAGCACTGGAACTAGCCCGGGCCCTGGCCCTGGCCCTGGCCCTGACCAACCCTCCTTGCCAGCCTGACTGGCCCTAAGTCATGGGGAGCCAGCAGCAAAACCAGTGCTCATCAGCTCCTGGTCACAGCCTTCCTTAGACAGCCATCCCACTCGCGCTTAGCATGACCAGCACCACTCCTACTCTCACGTTCCTTCCATACACATCTGCTCTACTGAACCACCATGTTGATGGATGGAATTAAAAAGGCCAGGGAGAAAGCAAGACAGGGACAGACAGAGACAGACAGAATGACAGAAAGAGATAGAGGCAGATGAAGAGAGGGAGAGAGAAAGGGAAAAGAGAGAGAGAGAGAGACAGAGAGAGAGAGAGACAGAGAGATGCAATGAGAGAGAGAGAAAAAAAGAGACATACAGATAAAGACACACACACAGAGTGGGTGAGAGAGAGAGAGACAGAGACAGAGAGAGAGAACGAAACAGAGAGAGAGAGAGAGAGAGAGAGAGAATGACCAAGACATAGAAACCAAGACACAGAGAGACAGAGTAAGAGAGAGTGAGAAATCCTGCAGAGTCATAAACTTTCCATAACTCAGTCTTGAAAATGACACCCCATCATTTTGTTTTCTCTATTTCTTAGAACCCAGTCACAAAGGATCGTCAGCCTCAAAAGGAGGGGCTCACACAGAGATGTGTGACATGGAGGGCAGGCACACAGGGAGACTTTGAGGGGCCACCCACCACGCAGGCTGAGATGAGATGCTTGGTCACAAGTCTAAACATCATGGAGTCCCTCGAATGTTTCATGCAAGAGGGGATGCTGTTGGAATTTGAGTTCATTACAACCCTCCTGAGATAGAGGCAGGAAGGCAATGAGAGTCCCTGGGTGCCAGAGCAGACAGAGTCTGCAGGCATTGTCTTCTGACCTCTGCCCAGCACACACATCATCGGTCAGGTCTGCACCCTTCATCATGTAACCCCAGCCCAGGAGTTCTAGGCACTACTGCTGTTGATAGGTGTGATGACAGCCTGTGAAGTAGATGCTAGAATGGCCAGCACTATGCACATGGGGACACTGGGGAGACCCTAAGAGGACATGTTTGTCAGGGTCACATCACGGGTGTAAAGCAGAAGCCAGCTCTGTACCCAGCTCTAGGTCCCCAAAGCCGGGGCCCTGGCTTCACCCAGGCCTCCTAAGGGCTGTAGGGCATGCTGTGTTTGTGTTACTGTGTATGGACTTGGAGTGCAGGGAAGAGTGAGCAATTACCAACCCAGAAAGTCTTTGAAGAGCTCTTGTGTAAGGAGGCGCCCACAGAAGGGACCCCAAACAGTGAACTCACTTCCTGATCATAAAGCCCAACAGAACTCAGAACCCTGGTAACCAGGTAGCCATACCCTGGAGAAGCCTGTTTCTAGCTCACTTTGCTGGAGACCCTGAAAATAGTAACACGTTTCCTTGTTGTGTCCCCATGTCCCGAGGCAGTGGCCTCAAGAAAGCCCAAAGTTGGAATCTTTTCCTGTGACTTAGACACTGGGTCAGGTCTCACCCCGCATGCTTCTGGCCACTTTCCCAGAGGACACCAAAGGTAACACAGAGAGGCCAAGGCCAGGCCAGGTCACCATGCTGATTCCACCCTGACAGCCCTCCAAACCCTCTCCATGTGAGCATGCGTGTGCCTGCATGTGTGTGTGTGTGTGTGTGTGTGTGTGTGTGTGTGTGTGTAGGCTTTGTTTGGTTTTCATTTCCCTGATCCCTCAGATGTATGATTAGACTCTATTTGAGAATTTTGTTGCTTCTTGAGGTAGGCCTGGATTGCTATGAATGTCCTTCTTAGAACTGCTTTCAACGTGTACCATAGATTTGGGATCATTGGGTTTTCATTTTCTTTTTTTTTTAAGATTTTTTATTGGGCGGTTGGGGGGATGGGAACAGCGCTGGGGAATTGGGGAAGGGGAACAGACAAGTTGCTGTCATTTTTTTGTTCTTCAGTCT
>NW_017731647.1:2045319-2050978 GCF_001890085.2 Hipposideros armiger | reverse complement strand
AGGAATGCCATGGTGTTCCAAGCCTGGCCCAGATTTATGCCCGTGGGAAAAAATGTTACAGTGGAAGGTACCGTCTTTGCGTGGGTTGTGTGCCCCTGTGCTTTTCCCCTTGTGGTCCTCTGTCTTGGAGTCAGAGGACTCACACGACTTGTAGCGGTGTTGGTGTGTTGCCTCATCGTTCAGTCTACTGTTTTGTTCTGGCTCTTTTCTGGTGTGTGAGGGGAATCCTGTGTAGGATGGAAACCTACTCTGCTTTGGGAGAGATTGTTAGTGAGGGGCGCGACAATGAAGACAGAAGCCTTTGGTAAGGTGGGGCTTGTGAGCCATCCCTTTGCCCTGGATCAGGATTCATGCCGAGTGGATGTCTCAGTGCCCAGTGTAGGGAGACAGAGAGTTGTCCCCTAGTCTTTGGTTCACGGTGCCGAGGATGGGCATGACCCTGGCTGGAAAAAGCCGCCCACAGCTGGTGCAGCAAATGCGGAGGACTGCGCAGGCAGACAATCCTGGGCCTGGGCATTGAGGGTGGCATAGGTGGCAGCAAATGGCTGGGGGTTGCCAGCTTGTGGGAAGGAGGAGGACAAGGATGGAAGGAGGGCCAGCAGGTGGGCCTCAGCGTATTGTCTGGGCTGCGAAGCTGTAGGGCAGGGCTACGAATTCATTGATGGCCTGGGAATTAGCAGCGGGGTGAGAGGCTGTAGAGTGGCAAAGGTCAGGAGATTTTGGGACTGATCTCAGCCAAGGATGGCGGCAAAAGGAGAGGAAGGCAAAAGGCTATAACACGTGATATTCCAAGTCAGTCTCGAATCCAAGTAGTAAGCAGAACTGATCCTACTTATGTTCCGAGATCAGACGATATCGGGCTCATTCAGGGTGTATGGAGGTAGGCGCTGGGATTTTGCACTGGGCTTCCTAACATCCCCTGGCCTTCCTGCCTGGTGAGTGTGCACCACACTGTTGGGCCGCTCTGGCCTAGCAAGTTCTCCCCAGAGCACTCTCTGCTGGCCTGATCAGCCTGTGCTGTGCCTTCTGACATCACCCCCACCCACCTCATTCAGAAGCCGCTGGCATGTGCAGTGGCCAAACCAGGCTGGCAGCAAGCCCTCTTCATTTGCCATGCCAGGGGCACCACTGGCCACTGCTGCTTCCTTGGATGCCACACAAGTATTGTAACGCTGGTCTTGAGGATTCTCTAGGCCCTGACATGCTTGCCTCTGCACACCCGCCTGGCTACTCTGCAGTCCCCTGGACAGGGCAACTGAGGATCAGGTACTCTCTTCCCCTGGGAACCTAGGCACGCACACATCAGCCCAGGCTCCAGCTCTGGCCCTGACAACTGCACCAGCAATTGCCCCAACCCTGGCTCTGGCCCACACTTTTGGTCTGTGTGACAGACTGTAGTCAAAAGGAGCCAACAGCACTACCAGGGTTCATCCACTCCAGACCACTGTTTCCCTTCTTTAGACCACCTTCCACTTGCCCCACACTATGATCAGCACCAAAACCACATTCATGTTCCTTTTCTATACATCAGCTCTCCAAACACACTGTGTTGATAGTGTAAATGAGAGATGGCTAGAGAGAAAGCAAGACAGAGGCAGAGAGAGACAGACTGAATGAGAGAAGAAGAAAGAGAGGTAGATGAAGAGAGAGCCAGACAGGAAGTGAGAGAGAAAGGAAGAGATAGGCAGTGACAGGGAGACACAAAGTGAGATATAGACATAGACACACACACTCACAAACAAACCCACACAGAAAGATACACACACAGAGAGAAAGAGAGAGCCAGAAACAGAGAGAGAGAGAGAGAGAGAGAGAGAGAGAGAGAGAGAGAGAGAGAGACCAAGACAGAGACCAAGACATAGAAACCAAGACACAAAGAGACAGAGAAAGAGAGAATGAGGGAGCCAGCAGAGTCATAAACTTTTCATAACTCAGTCTTGAAAATGACACCCCATCGTTTTGTTTTCTCTATTCCTTAGAACCCAGTCACAAAGGATGGTTAGCCTCAAAAGGAGGGGCTCACATAAAGATGTGTGGCACGGAGGCAGGCACACTGGGAGCCATTGAGGGGCCGCCCACCAAGTAAGCCAAGATGAGGTTCTTGGCCACAAATCTAAACATAATGGAATCCCATGAATGTTCTCTGCCAGAGGGGACGATGTTAGAATTTGAGTTAACTACAACCATCCAGAGACAGACGCAAGAGGGCAATGATAGTCCCTTTGTGCCAGAGCAGACCCAGCCCATACACACTGTGTTCTGACCTCTGCCCAACACACATGTCATCGGTCAGTTTTGCACCCTACGTCTTGTGACCTCAGCCCAGGAGTTCTAGGCACTACTGCTGTTTATAAGTGTGAAGATATCCTGTGACGTAGATGCTAGAACGACCTGCGCTATGCACATGGGGACACTGGGGAGGCCCGAGAGGACATGCTTGTCAGAGTAACATTACTGCTGAATAGCAGAAGCCAGCTCTGAACACAGCTCTGTGTCCTCCAAGCTGGGACACGGGATGTACCCAGGTATCCCTGGTAATGTGAGGTGAGCTGTGTTGGTGTAACTACGAGTGGACTTGGTGTGTGGGGTAGGATGAGCAATCACCAACCCAGAGAGTCTTTGAGAGCTCTTGTTTGAGGAAGGAGCCCACAGAGAGACCCCAGGCAGTGATCTCACTTCCTGATCATAAAGGTTAACAGAACTTGGAACCCTGGTAACCAGGCAGCCACATCATAAAGAAGCCAGTTCCCAGCCCACTTTGCTAGAGACACTGGAAATAGTACCATGTTTCCTTGCTCTGTCCCCATGTACTGAGGCAATGGCCTCAGGAAAGCCAAATTTGGAAACTTTACCCATGTATTAGACAATGGTTCAGGTCTCACCCCAGTTGCTTCTGGCCATTTTTTCAGAGGACACCAAAGGTAAAACAGGGAGGCCCAGGGCAGCCAAGGCCAGGCCAGTCCACCATGCTGATCTCACCCTGACTGCCCTAGACCCCTCCCTGTGTATGTGTGTGTGTGTGTGTGTGTGTGTGTGTGTGTGTGTGTGTGTGGAGTGGCAGGGTAGAGGGCGATAGTAAGTCTTCTTTTTCCTGGTCCCTTAGGTGGAAGATTAGAATGTTTATTTGAGAATGTTCTTGTTTCTTGAGGTAGGCATATATATTGCTATGAATTTCCTTCTTAAGACTTCTTTCACTGCCATAGTTTTGGGATCATTGTGTTTTGATTTTCTTTTGGCACAAGGTATTTTTTCATTTCTTCCTTGATCAAATTGTTCACCCATTGAGTACATGTTACTTAGCTCCCACACATTTGTGTGTTTTCCCATTATCTTCTTGTAATTGATTTCTAATTCCATACCAGAGAAGATGCTTGGTATGATTTCAGTCTTCTTATATCTATGGAGACTGTTAGATGGCCTAATATGTGATCTAACCCAGAAAATGTTCCAGGTGCCCTTGAAAAGAACGCATATTCTTCTGCTTTGGGGTGAAATGCTCTAATCATACCAAGTAAAGACATTTAAGTCCATTGTTTCTTGGTTGATTTTCTGTCTGGATGATGTATTTATTGATGTCAATTACATGTCATAGTCCCCTACTATTACTNGAGCTGTTGTTCAGCATCTTAGCTGTGGAGGGCAGTGTCACTGGCCCTCATATGTGGGATCCGAACCGGGGCCCTCTCGCATCCCAAACCAGTTCTTAACCATTGCGCCACTAGGCCGGCCCTCATTTTCTTTTGACTCAAGGCACTTTTTGATTTCTTCCTTGATCTCATTGTTAACCCATTTAGTAGCATGTTACATAATGCTCCCATGCATTTGTGTGTTTTTCAGTTTTCTTCTTGTAATTCATTTCTAGTTCCATACCAGAGAAATGCTTGGTGTGATTTCAGTCTTCTTATATCTATGGAGACTGTTTTGATGGCCTAACATGTGATCAATCCTGGAAAACGTCTTACGTGCCCTAGAAAAGAACGCATATTCTTCTGCTTTGGGGTGAAATGCTCTACAAATATCAATTAAAGACCTCTAAATCCATTGTTTTTTGGTTGATTTTCTGTCTGGATGATGTATTTATTGATGTCAATTACATGTCATAGTCCCCTACTATTACTGTCAATGTCTCCCTTTATGTCTCTCAATATTTTCTTTCAGTGTTTAGTTGATCCTGCATGAGACATGTAAATGTGTAAAAGAGTTACATCCCCATTAGATTGATCCTTTTATCATTGTGACGTGTCCCTTTTGACTCTTGCTATAGCTTTTGTTTTAAAGTCTATGTTGTCTGATATAAGTATTGCTTCCCCAGCTTTTTTCTTCCCCATTGTCATTTGCATAAAGTATCTTTTCTTATCCCTTTATTTTCAGTCCCTGTGTGTCTTTCGATATGGAGTGACTCTTGCAAGCAGCATATGTATGGTTTTTGGCTTTTGCTTTCATCCATTCTGGCATGCCACTATTTTTTCTAGTTAATACAACTTTTAATCATCTGTTTGATCATGAAATGCTGAGCAGGAGGACTTGTGGCATGGTCCTGATAGCACAACAGGGAACAAGGATCAAAGGCTGCCCTGGAAGAAGGTTCAAACCCTGCCAGGGCAAAGGTCCCCAGGCTCTTCTGTTGGAAGGAAGGAACACGGACCCCTTCCCGACTGAGCAGGTCACATGGAACACAAAACCCCACGTGACAGAGGGAGGGACATTATGTTTGCCACTCAACACTGCCGAGGGACCACAGCCTCTCCAGGCATAGGGAAAGGAATTTATGCTTGTATGCTCAGCGAGGCAAAAAGACCCCAGCCTCAACTGACTGAGAAAGAAGACCCCGCTTGAATGGCAAATTGTGGTTCCCAGGCCCTTTGTTGGAGCGAAACTAACCGGGCTGCCACCCAGCTTGGGTGAGGCAATAAAACAAGAGCCCTTCCTGTCTGAGGAAGGAGATACTGCTTGAGTGGGCTGACAGGAATCCAGGCCCATGTGAGGGAGGTTGGAGACCTAGGCCCCCCATAACCAGAGTGCAAAAATCCCCAGGTTTTCTGGCCAAAGGGAGGGGACCCATGCCCCACAGCCTGTCCTAGTGGGCACCATGGACACCAGGTCTTCCTGGCAAAAAAAAGGAGACCTGCCACATGCTCTCTCACTTCCAGCCTGCAAGGGGCACAAGAAACTCCTGGCCCTCCTTGCAGAGGTAGTGAACCCAGGCCCCTGTTTGCTTGAACAGAACGCCATGTAATGGTGGCCCTTCTGACAGAGGAAGCATCCTGCCCATGCTATGGTCGCAAGGACATCCTGTTAGAGGGAGGGTACCCAGGCCTTCTGCCCACCAGTCCAGCTCGCCAGGGACCCAAGACTCTCCTAGAAGAGGAATGGTACACCATGCCTACAAGACCAACAAGGGCGAGAAGACTCCAGTTAATTTAAGGGGACAAAGTGGACCCATCCCCTACCTACAGCAGAAGTGCAGGGAGACCAAAAACCAGCCCCCAATAGTGGGTCAATGAGACTTTGGGCCTCCAAAATAGCTGAATACCTACAGTCTTTCCTGGCATAGGAAAACCTGGCCTTTGGTCTCCCCACAGAAGCAGGTGACTCCAACGTCTCCTGACACATCAACTCCTCTGACCAACAAAGCTTAGAGAGAATGACAGAAGGCCAC
>NW_017731647.1:2025112-2041524 GCF_001890085.2 Hipposideros armiger | reverse complement strand
TTACTGTCAATGTCTCCCTTTATGTCTCTCAATATTTGCTTTCAGTGTTTAGTTGCTCCTACGTGGGCCATGTAAATGTTTACAAGAGTTACATCCTCTTGTCGGATTGATGTTTTCATCTTTATGACATGTTATTTTTTACTCTTGTTACAGCTTTTGTTTTAAAGTCTATGTTGTATGATATAAGTATTGCTTCCCCAGCTTTTATCTTCTCCATTCCATTTGCATAAAGTATATTTTTCCACCCCTTTACTTTCTGTCCCTGTGAGCCTTTTGATATGGAGTGACTCTTTCAAGCTGCATATGTATGGTTCTTGGGTTTTTATTTATCCATTCTGCCATGCCACTTTTTTTTCTAGTTAATACAACTTTTAATTATCTGTTTGATCATGAAATGCTTAGTGAAAGGACTTGTTGCATGGTCCTGTTAGCATGAGAGGGCACAAGAAAGAAGGCCACCCTGGAAGAAGTTTCGGACCCTGCTGGGGCACTAACATTCTCAGGCTCTTCTGCTGGACAGAAGGAACACGCCTCCACTTACTGTCTGAGCAGGTCTCATGGAACACAAGACCTTGCCTGACAGAGAAAGGGACCTTATGTTTGCCACTCAGCATGGCTAAAGGACTCCAGCCTCTTCAGGCAAAGGGAGAGGAATTTATGCCTGTCTGTTAAACAAGGCAACAAGACTCCAGCCTCAACTGACAGGGAAAGAAGACCCTGCCTGAATGGCAAATTATGGTTTCCAGGCCCTTTGTTAGACAAAAGGTAACTGGGTCACCTCCCAGATTGAGTGGAGCAATGAGACCATAACCCTTCCTGTCTGAAAAAAAGGAAACTACTTGAGTGGTTTGACAGGAACCCAGGCCCTTTTGATGGAAGGTTGAGACCTAGGCTCCACAACATGAATGCAAAAAACCCCAGGTTTTTCTGCCAAGGGAGGGGACCCATGCCCCACAGCCCGTCAAAGTGAGGCATCATGGACACCAGGCACTCCTGGGAAAACAAAGGAGACCTGCCATCCCTTCCCTCACTACCACCCTGCGAAGGGCACCAGAGACTCCTGGCTCTTTTTTCAGAGGGAGTGAACCCAGACCCCTGTTTGTTTGAACACAATGCCACACACTGATGGCCCTTTTGTCAGGGGAAGCATCCTGTCCTTGAATGCTATGGCCACAAGGACCTCCTTTTAGAGACAGGATACCCAGGCCTTCTGCCCACCAGAGCAGCTCGCCAGGGACTGAAGACCCTCCTGAAACAGGAATGGTACACCATGCCTACAAGACCAACAAGGGCAAGAAGACTCCAGTTAATTAAGGGTGACAAAGTGGACTCATCCTCCACCTACAACAGAAGGGCAGGTAAACAAAAACCATCCCTTAGTAGTGGTCCAATGAGACTTTGGGCTCCTGAAATAGTAGAATGCCTACAGTCCCTTCTGGCACAGAAAAAACCTGACCCTTGGTCTCCCCAAAGGATCAGGGGACTCCAATATCTCCTGACACATCAAGTCCTCTGAACAACTGAGCTAAGAGAGAATGAGAGAAAGACACTGAAGGGGCAACACAGAGGCAGAGAGACACACACAGGGAGCCAGAGAGACCCACAGACAGAATGACAGAAGGAGAGAAAACAAAAGAGGGAGCAAAGCAGGGAAAACCCAGAGCTTGACAGACATGGGACGGCAACTCAGACTGGGAAACAGACTAGACAGTCACACCAAGGCTGTGCTGAAGTGGCAGCTTCTACACTGGAGGGTGGTCGTGCTGGGGACTGGGGTTGGCTGACTAGATGGTGCCCTGTCATTGGCAGTCATCGTGGTGCTTCAGGGCAGGCCGCCAGGGTCCCAGGGGTGCATTGGTGCTCCGAGCCTTGCCCAGATTTTGCCTGTGGGGTAAAAAGTTGCAGTGGCAGATATCGTCTTTTCGTGGGTCATGTGTCTCTGTGCTTTTCCCCTTATGGTCCTCTGTCCTGGAGTCAGAGGACTCGCATGACTTGCAGGGGTGTTTGTGTGTTGCCCCATCTTTCAGCCTGCTGTTTTGTTCCAGGTCTTTTCCAGTGTGTGAGGGGCATCCTGGGTAGGATGCATGACTACTGTGTATTGGGGGAGATTGTTGGTGAGGGCACGCCAGTGAAGACAGAGGCCTTTGTTAAGGTGGGGCATGTGAGCCATCCCTTGGCCCAAGATCAGGTTCTCAGTTGTGTATTATTTACTATTTCAATCAGAATGGCATGATGCGGCCACGGGCCAAGCTAAGAGAAATGAGCAACACCAGGTTCATATTTCCTTTGGAATATTGACAGGGATGGGTGCCTTCAATGATTTAAGCTATCAATTAACCTATGCAACTCAAGCTTACCAAAAATTTAAGCTATATGTAAGACCGCTTGGAGAAAATTGCCGACCAAAGAGGAAAAAAGTAGTGATTTTACACAGCTCCTACATGGGCCAGGTGAGCATTATCAGAACATTCATATGGTCAATGAAACCATGGATCCCAAGGGAGAGTGGCAACTTGGTCTTCCTAGTCTTACTATGATCCCTCTTGAGTGGTATCTCATAATCCTGTATGGAGGAAAGGTCATGTTTGTATTTTCCAAAAACAGCAGTGAGTCCTGTTTGGGTACCAGAGAGTCTAGTCTGGCAGTATGGAGGAGACAATCCAACAGTTCAAGTACCTGCGACTACCCAAAAAAAGAGAATTCCTTGCAAAAGGCAGAAGCGGGAAGTCAATCCTTCGACCTAGGGGTAAGTGCAGAAGTTGACCGAATGTCTACAGAGATTTTACAGCACCAGAAAGAACCCCCAACCTCTGATCACATGTTCCCAGCTATGGTGGCTATAATCACTTGCCATTCTGCCGAAGACTTCGTGAGGAGCTCGTCCAAATAATCACAGAAGTGCATCAGCTGCACATACAAAAAAGAATAGGAGGATATGCCCGGGACTGAGAAACCCATCCAGAGTTGTAAACGAGAGGCTGATACATGGCATACTATCTGGCTGTGTTTTTAGCAAGGCTGGCACAACACTTCAGCACACGGAAAACATTTCCAGGACCCGCAAATGGTTTCAATACATTGGGTACTAAACATTTAGTTTGATGCATTGGTTGCTTACAATGAGGAGCTAACACACAGAAAGTTCCCTGCCAAAGGCTATCTCCTGCCATTTTCTGCCCACGCATAAGCGAGGCTGTATAAATAAACCACAGCTGCTACACTGGGTCGCTGTACTCCCATCAGGAGAGAGTTGCCCACCTAGCCTTTACTTTCAAGTATTTATTTGTCTGTCTTTCTTAATCCTCCATAACACTCACTCAGGCTCCTTCAACTAACAGCACTGGATGTGGCAACACTGTCCCTAACACTAAACCTTTCCCTAACACTAACCATAAACTTCTCCCTGTCCCTGTCCCTTAACCTAATGCTAACCCTGTCTGTAACCCTGTCAGTAACCTAAACTCTAACCCTGTGTTTAAATCTACCCTTACATTGTCCCTAACCCTAGCCCTAACCCTGTACCTAACCCAAATCCTGTTCCTACCCCTAACACTAACCATATCTCTAACTCAAAACCTAACCCTAAAATTGTCCCCAATGCTAATGCTAATCCTGTCCCTAACCCTAACCTTAACCCTAACCCTAACCTTACCCTAACCTTGACCCTGTTTCTAATTCTAACTTTGTCACTAACCCTAAGCCTAAACTTATTTGTAATTGTGTCCTTACAAATTGTGTCCTAACCCTGTCTCTAAACTTAAACCTAACCCTAACCATTTCTCTAACCCTAACCATAACATGTTTCAAACACTGTCCCTAAAACTATTCCTAACACTGTCCTTAACCCAGTCCCTAAAATTAACCCTGTCCCTAATCCTAACAATAAACCTAACCTTGTCCCTAACCCTAACCCTAACTCTGTCCATAACCTTAACACTGTCCGTATCCTAATCTTAATCTTTTCTGTACCCATAACCCTAATATTGTTTCTAACTCTGTCGCTAACCCTAACCGTGTATCTTACACTAACTCTAACCTCGTGCCTAACTCTGTTAGTATCCTTATACCTGATCATGTCCTTAAACCTAACCAAAGGCCTAACCAGTCCATAACCTTAACTGGAACCCCGTTTCTTACCCTAACCCTAATGCTAAACTTAACTCAAAATCTACTTCTAACTCTAACCCTAACACATATTCTGTCTCCAATCTTAAACTGAACCCTATCCCTAACTTTAACCCTACCACTGTCCCTAACTTTAAACCTGTCCCTCACCCTAACCCAACCTTGTCTCTAGACCTAAACCTAAATCTGTCCTTAGCTTTAATGCTGTTCCTAGCCCTAAACTTAACCCTGTCCTTAACCCTAATTCTCTCGCTAAAGCTAACACCAACACTGTTCATAATCCTGTCTCTAACCTTAACCTTCACAGTGTCCCTAATCATAAACCTAAGGCTGTCTCTGTCCCTAATTCTAACACTGACTTTAACCCTAAATCTAACCCTAGCACTGTCCATAACTGTAACCCTAACCCTGTCCTTAAACTTCACCCTAATACTAACCCTGTCTATAAACCTAATCCTAACCATAACCCTTTTCCTAACTTTAACCCTAGCACTGTCTGGAAACCTAACCCTAACCCTAACCATGAAATTCTAACCGTGTTCCTCACCCTAAACCTAAACTTGTCTCTAAACCTAAAATTAACCTAACTTTAACCCTAACACTAATATAGTTCCTAACCCGGTCCCAGAACCTAACACTATCCCTGGACCTTAACTCAACCTTAACCATTTTCCTAACACTAATCCTCACCATGTTTCTAACCCTAACACTGTGTGTAACACTAACCCTGTTTCTAACACTAAACCTAACACTGTTTCTAAAACTACCCCTAATCCTGTCCCTAACACTATCACTAACCCTATTCCTAACGTTAACCCAAACCTTGTCCATAACCTTAACCCTAACATTGTGCCTAACCCTAAACCTAACACTGTCTCTAACTTTAACCCTAACCCTAACTGTGTGACGAATTCTATCTCAAACCCTGTCCCTAACACTAAATCTAACCCTGTCCCTAACCCTAACAGTGTCCCAAACCTAACCCCTAACCCTGTCCCTAACCCTGTTCCTATAACTAATCCAAACCCAATTTCTAATCCTAATCTAACCCTGTCCTTAACCCGAACCCTAACCCAGTCTCTAAACATAACCCTAACCATAACCCTATGTCTAACCTTCACCCTAATCCTGTCCTTAACCGTAACTCTGTCCCTAACCTAAATTTAAACCTGTACCTAATCCTATCCCTCCCCCTAAACCTAACCTTGTCCCTAACACTATCCCTAAATCTAACCTTAACCATAATTCTGTCCCTAACACTAAACCTAATTCTGTCTGTCACCCTAAGCCTAACATTGTACCTAACACTAACCCTAACCCTCACACTATCCCTACTCTAACCCTAACACTGTATCTACACCTGCCTCTAATCCTAACCTGAATTGAGTCCCTAAACCTATCCCTAATTCTGTCTCTAACATTATCTAAAACCCTGTTCCTAATGCTAACTTAACCGAGACACTAACATTTACCCCATTTCTGTGCCTAACCCTAAACCTAACACTGTCCTTAACCCTAACCCAAACACTGTACCTAAACCTGTCCCTAATCCTAACCCTAATTGATTTCCTAAACCTAAACCTAACCCTGTCCCTAACACTATTTAAAACCCAATCCCTAACACTAACCCAAACCCAGTCACTAACCTTAACCCCATTCCTGTGCCTAACCCTAAACCTAACACTGTCCCTAACCTAAACCCTAACCCTAAGCCTGTTCCTAATTCTAACTGTAACCCTGTCCATAACACTAATTCTAACCCTGTTCCTAACGCTATCTCAGTCCCCTACCTAAACCTAACCCTGTCCGGGACCCTGTTCCTATACCTAACTTAAACCCGGTCACTAAACCTAACCTAACCCTGTCCTTACCCCTAACCCAAACCCTGTGTCTAACCCTAACTCTGACCCGAACCCTGTCCCAAACCCTAATTCTAACTCTGTGCCTAACCGTAACCCTAAAAATGTCCCTAACCTTAAACTAAAACTCTCCAAAAATCTAACCTTAACTTTGTCCCTAAACCTAATTCTAAACTTGTCCATAGCCTTAACCTTAACTCTGATTTTAACACTAACCCTGTTTCTAACACTAACCCTAACACTGTCCCTAACCTTAACCCTAACCCTATCCCTAACTGTAACCCTAACCGTGTCCCAAACCTTAACCCTAACCATTTCCATAACCATAACACTGTCTTTAATGCCACCCCAAACTCTGTCCCTAAACTTAACCCTAACCCTGTGTCTAACCTTAAACCTAACACTGACCCTAACCTTAGCTCTAACCCTAACCAATTCCCTAATTCTAACACTAACCCTGTAGATAACATTAATTCTAACCCTGTCCCATACCCTAACCCTGTTCCCAAAACTAACCCTAACTCTGTCCCTGACCTTGTTCCTAGACCTAACCCAAACCTGGTGCCTAATGCTAACCTAACCTTTTCCTAAACCCTAAACCTAACCCTGTCCCTAACCCTAACCCTAACACCGTTTTTATCCCCAACCCTAACACTAGCCCTAACGCTGTTTTTTGGGGTGTTTTTCATTATTATTTTTTGTTGTAAAATACACATTTTTTAGAATTAGTTTCAGCTGTACAACACAGTGCAATAGTTATTCTTTTTACCCCTTGAGGTGAGAACCGCCCGCCCCCACCTAATGTTGTTTTTAACCTTAATCTTTACCCTGTCCCAAACCTAACCCTAATCCTGTCCCTAAACCTGACCCTAATAAAATCTTAACCCTGTCACTAACCCTAACACTAACACTGTCCATAACCCTAACAATAACCTTAACCCTGTCCCTAACCCTAACCCAACTCTAACTTCAACACTAACACTAACCCCACACTTAAACCTAACCCTAACAATGTCCCTAACAAAACACTGTTGGTAAACTTAACACTAACCCAAACCCTAGCACTTATCCTGTCCCTAATCCTAACCATAATCCTGTGCCAGGGACTCAGAGACCTATCCGGAACTGTTAAGGAGACGCTGGTGCAAGGCACTCACTCTGGCTGCGTCCTTAGCAGGACTAGCTCAGCACCTCAACATACGGAGGAAGTTTCTGGCACCCGCAGGTTGTTTCAATACGTTAAGTACTAAACATCCTGAGTCCGATGCATTGGTTGCTAACAATCTGCAGCTGAGGCACAGAAACTTTCCTGCCCAAGGTTATTACCTCCCCATTCCTGTCCCTGCATAAGTAAGGCTATATAAATAAACCATGACTGCTAGTTTGGTCCACTGTTCTCCAATCAGGGACAGCTGTCCACCTAGCTACCGTTTATAAGTATTTCTTTGTGTGTCTTTCTTAATGCTCTGTTGCCCCCACTCTGGCCCATTGGTGTAACCATGCTGGAGGCGGAATGTGGTTTCTGAACAGCAACTTGAGTACAGAGGAACTCCAAATCTGCAGACAAGATGACTGTTCCAAGTGAAAGCATCAGGCGATGTACAGAACTTTTGAGGTAGGTGGAATGCAGTAAGATGGCTAGGTTAATATGGGAAATTCAGGATCCTTAGATCGCACTTTCTATTTACAAGTGCTACAATCATTACTAAAAGCTAGAGGGTGTAAAGTGCACAACAAGACACTAGATAAAATCTTGGGATTTGTCCAAGAGACGTGACTTTGGTTCCCAGAGGAAGGGACCATAGATATTCAAATCTGACGTAAGGTTGGAAAAGACTTGAGAAAACGGTACACCCAGGAGGGTCCTCAACATTTGTCAGTGTATACATTCACTCTCTGGAAATTAATTAAACAATGCTTGGATCCTGCCAATTCGGATGAGTGCAACCTAGACTGCATGTTTCAGTGCCAGATGGTCTTACCACACTTGAGGGCTACTCCCACCTCCTGCCTAGGAGAAGAGAGTCAGGTGATGGCCAGTTATCCCCTGAAGAGGGAGAACAGCTAGAGAGAGTGGGAATGCAGGATGAGAAAGAAAAAAAAGGCGAGGATCCCGAAGAAGAGGACAAGGAGGAAGAAATATTCAGCGTTTTCAGGCAAAAGATGTCATTAGAAGTAACTCGAGGAATCACAGGGCCACCTCCTTCACTGTGGTGGCCTTTCAACGTATATAAGGCTGCAGCTGCCATTCATGGGCCAAGGACAGGAACAACGGGAAGTGGGACATGGTTCAAAAAATGGTGTTCTGCGCCTTTATGGCATTGCGGGGCTGCGGGTCACTTTTCTCCCACAAGCTGTACAAGTAGCTGAGGAGCGAGAGGAAGATGTTAAGATGTTACCGGTTTTCACATGTGATTCCCGGTCTCTGAGATTCTGACCCTGCTAACCCAGGGCAGGTGATCAGACAACAAGAGTCCATTCAGTTCAAATTGTTGAAAGAATTAAGGATAGCTACTCAAATATATGGGCCAACAGCACTATTTACTGTTTCTTTCGTAGAGTCCATCTCCAGTGATATCCTAGCCCCAGCCAATTTGGGAATGTTGGGGAAGGCACACTTCTTAGCTGGGGATTATTTACTATTTAAGTCAGAATGGCATGATGTGGCTGCATACCAGGCTAGGAGAAATGAACAACACCAGGTTCCCATTTCCTTTGAAATGTTGACTGGGATGGGTACCTTCACTGAACGCAGCAACAATGTCCTTAACACTAAACCTAACCCAGTCCTTAACTCAAACCCTAACCCTGATACTGTCCTTAACCCTAATCTAAACCTGTCCCTAACACTAACTCTAACCTTGTCTCTAACCCTGTCCTTAACCCTATCCTTAAACCTGTCCCTAACTCTGTCCCTTACCTTAATGCTAACCCTGTGTGTAAACCTGTCTGTAACCTTAACTCTAACCCTGAGTCTAACCCTAACCCTAACACTGTACCTAATCCAAACTCTCTACCTACCCTGAACCCTAATCATGTCTCTAACTCATATCCTAACCCTAAAAATGTCCCCAAACCTAACGCTAAACCTGTTCTAACCCTAACCTTAACCCTGTCCCTAACCCTAACCTTGTCTCTAATGCTAATCCTAACCCTGTCACTAGCCCTAATTGTAACACTGTCTCAAACCCTAGCCCTAACACTAACCCTGTGTCTAAGCCTAAGCCAAAACCTGTCCCCAACACTAAGCTTAACCCTGTCCCTAATCCTAATTTTAACCATTTCCTTAACCCTAAACTTGTCCCCAAACCTAAGCCTAACCCTATCTCTAACCCTATTCCTATATCTAACCCAAACCCAGTTTCTAATCCTAACCTAACCCTGTTTTTAAAATTAACCATAACCCTTTCTCTAAACCTAACCTAACCCTGTACCTAATGCTGTCCTTAACCCTAACCCTTACACTGTATCTAACTATAACCCTAACACTGTCCTTAACCCTAACCCTAATACTAGCAATAACTCTGTTTGTAACCTTAACCTTTACCCTGTCTCAAACCTAAACCTAATCCTCACCCTAACCCTGTCCCTAATCATAACCCTAATCCAGTCCCTAAGCCTAACCCTAACCCTGTCTCTAATTATAACCCTAATCCTAACCCTGTCCCTAACCGTAATGTTGTCCCTAAACCTAAACCTAATCCTGTACCTAACCCTAATCCTAACCCTTACCCTAAACTTAACACTAACCTAACACTCTCAGTAATCCTGTCTTTAAACCTAACACTAAACCTAACCCAAATCTTGTTCCCAACCTTAACACTGACCTGTTTCTAAACCTAACACTAACCCTGCCTTTAACCCTAAACCTGTCTAAACTTAACCCTTATCCTGTCCCTAACCCTTTCCCTAAACCTAACCTTTTCCCTAACACTAACCCTAACACTGTACCTAAACCTGTCCCTAATCATAAACTTAGACCTAACCTATCCATAAGCTTAACTCGAACCCCATACCTAACCCAACCCTAACACTAACCCTAACACTATCCCTAAACCTAACCCGAACCCTGTCCCTAACACTAACCCAACTTTGTCTTTAACACTAACACTAACGTCGCCCTTAACCCTAACCCTAATGGTGTCCCTAACCCTAACACTAACATGGTCCCTAAACCTAACATTAACCCTAACCCTAACACTAACCCTGTCTCTAACCCTAACCCTAACCCTGTGCCAGGGAATGAGAGACCGATCTGGAGCTGTTAAGGAAAGGCTGGTACAAGGCACACACTCTGGCTGCATCCTTAGCAAGGCTGGCTCAGCACCGCAACATACAAAGGAAGTTTCTGGAGCCCAAAGGTGGATTCACTACGTTTGGTACTAAACAGCTTGAGTCCAATGCATTGTTTACTAACAATCTGCAGCTGAAGCATGAAAGTTCCCTGTCCAAGGCTATTTCCTGCCCTTTCCTGCCCCCAAATAAATGATGCTATATAAATAAACCATGGCAGCTAGATTTGGTCACTGTTCTCCCATCAGGAGACAGCTGTCCACCTCACCCAGACTTTCAAGTATTTCGTTATCTGTCATTCTTAATCCTCCGTCGCCCTTTGGACTAGCCGTGCTGGAGGTGGCATGTGGAGTCTGAGCAGGAACTTGAGTACAGAGCATCTCTGAATCTGCAGACAAGTGGGCCCTTCCATGGGAAAGCATCAGCTGATGTACAGAACTTTTGAGGTAGGTGGAATGCAGTAAGATCGTTAGGTTAACATGGGGAATTCAGGATCTCTAGATCACACTTTGTATTTACAAGTGCTACAATCATTACTAAAAGCTTGAGGGTGTAAAGTGCACAACAAGGCACTAGATAAAATCTTGGGATTTTTCCAAGAGATGTGACCCTGGTTCCCAGAGGAAGGGACCATAGATATTCAAATCTAACATAAGGTTGGAAACGACTTGAGAAAGAAGTACACCCAGGAGGGGGCCTCAACATTTGTCAGTGTATACGTTCACTCTCTGGAAATTAATTAAACAATGCTTGGATCCTGCCAATTCGGCCAAGTGCAACCTAGACTGCATGTCCTCGGTGCCAGAGGGTCCTACCACACTTGAGGGCTACTTTTGCCTCCTGCCTAGGAGAGGAGAGTCAGGTGATGGCCAGTTATCCCCTGAAGAGGAAGAACAGCAATAGAGAGAGGCAATGCAGGATGAGCAAGAAAAGGAAGGCGAAGATCCCAATGAAGAGGATAAGGAGGAAGAAATATTCAGCACTTTTGCACAAACCGTATCATTAGAAGAAACTCGGAAAATCATGGGGCCGCCTCCTTCACCATAGCGGCCATTCACCATATGTAAGGCCGCAGCTGCCATGCTTGGGCTGAAGACAGGAACAACAGGAGGTGGGACACAGCTCAAACAATGGTCTTCTGCGCCTTCACGGCAGACCGCAGGGCCGTAGGACACTCCTCTTCAGCAAGCTGTATAAGCAGCTGAAGAGCAAGAGGAATATGTTACAGGTTTTCACAAGTGTTTCCCGTTCTCTGAGGTTCCTTACCCTGTTAACCCAGGGTAGGTGATCTGATGATGTGAGTCCTTTCAGTTCAAATTGTTGAAGGAATTAAGGATAGCTACTCAAATGTATTGGCCGATGGCACCGTTTACTGTTTCTTTGGTAGAGTCCGTCTCCACTAACATCCTAGCCCAAACCGATTAGGGAATGTTGGGGAAGGCATGCCTCTCAGGTGGGGATTATTTAATATTTAAGTCAGAAAGGGCCAGGTAGGACAAACGAGCAACACCAGGTTTCCATTTCCTTTAAATGTTAACAAAATATGGTGTCTTCGCTGATTTAGGCAATCAGTTAACTGATGCATCTCAAGTTTACCAACAATTTTCAGCCATATGTAAGACCACTTGAAGAAAATTGCCGACACAAGGGTAAAAAAGCAGTGATTTTACACAGATCCTACAGTGGCCAAGTGAGCATTATAAGATCTTTATACGGTCAATGGAACCATGAATCCCATGGGAGAGTTGCAACTTGGTCTTCCTAGTCCCACTATGATCCATCTTGAGTGGTATCACATATTCTTGCATGAGGGAGAAAACCATGTTTGCGTTTCTCCAGGAAAAGCAACCAGTCCAATGTGGGTGCCAGAGAGACTCATGTGGCAATATGAAGGAGACAACCCAACTGTTCAAGCGCCTGCAACTAACAAAAAAAGAGAATTCCTCGCACTAAACAGAAGCGGAAACTCAATCCCCTCACCTTGGAACAAGTGAGAAATTGACTGGAAGGGCTAAGGAGATGTTACAGCATCAGAACAAACCTTCAATTCCTGATCATATGTTCTTAGCTATGCTGGCCATGATCACTTGCCAGCCTGCCAAAGGCTCCGTGGGAAGCTCGTCCAAATAACCACAGATGTGCATCAGCTGCACATACAAAAAAGAATAGGAGGGAAGATGACGGAATAGATAGACGCTGTGCCAACTACCTCCCAGGATCACACCAAAATTACAAATAATTTATAAGATATTCAACCTCGGAAGTTCCCTGGACACTAGATGAGCAGAACCTCTAAATGAAGGACTTAAAGAGGAGGCCATGTCAAGTCCAGTAGGAGGTGCAGAGACAAGAGAGTGCAAACCCCGTGAGGGACACCTCAGAGGAAGGGAGGCTTCTCCGGTTAGGAGGGAGGCCTTCTGACCCCACACCGTGCTCACCACTCCAGAGTTACTTTGCCGGGAAGAAGAGTTCTACAATAGCTGGAAGTAGAAAATAGTGAGGACTCTCTTTGCTCAACTCGGTGAGGCTGAGGGCAGCTGGAGAACCAGAGGAGCTGGAAAACTGACTTGCTCGCTGGTGAGCACTCACCTGGTTCCTGGTGGAGGGAGTAGCTTTGTGAGCGGGGCTCAGGAGCCTGCGGGAAGGACTGAGCTGAGTGCCTTTGGTGCGGGAGCTGGAGGGTTTTGGGACCATTGTTCCCCTGGTGTGGAGCTTGCACACAAGTAGTGCACAGGAGGCTGCCAATTTTTCAAGGCTTAGCCCTCCCACAGAGGCTCAGTTCTGGGACTGCATTGATCTGCTGGAATTGACGCAGGAGTGTTTGTGTGTGTGCGTGCGTGCGTGCATGCGTGCGCATGCGGCCTTGGATCCCCACCCTCCATACTGTTGGTGCTGCGTAGCCAGGGAAATGCTGGGCAAGCACGTTCAGACTCCAACAGACTGCTTATTGAGACCCGGAAGTGTGCGACTTGCCTTAGGTCCCCGATTTATGCACTGCACGAGAGGAGCTGTCTGGGCGGCAATTGGCTCTCAGGCTGCTCGGCCTGATCTTTGAGTGGCTGATTGAGACAGGGACTTTTCCTGGGAGTGTAGGACCATGAGCTGTGTGCCTGCGTGATTCAGCCAGAGCTTTCCAGGCGAGTTTGTGTGGGTTGGCTGCCGATGCAGGAGTGCATGCTGCTCTGACTTGGTGGGGGCCACTAACCACACCCTGTGGTGCCATGGGGGCCTGCCCTGCCCACCTAGAGCTGTGTTGCCAGGGGCACCCTGAGCCCCTGGTCCCTGGCTCCTACCTCTGCAGGCCACAGAGGGTTTTTTTCAGTAGCATACAGCCCGCAACAACCGGTGAGGATTTTTGGTAGTGAGCATGGTTCCAGATCATACAGCAATTAATTGTGGGAAGCTTACTACAAGTCTAAAGGGAGGTCGGCGCATGACGCACTGAGCCCTCCCCTCCAATAGCTGGTGCTGAGTTGCCCAGAATCTTTCTATTGCTCAGCAAGTGGTCTGCAGATTAAAGAGGGCAGAGAGTTCCCCCTTTATTATTATTTTTCCTTTTTTTCCCCTTTTTCTCTTTTTTCTTTCTTTTTGTTTTTTTTCTTTTTTCTTTCTAAGTGATTTAATACATCAAAGAAATCAGAGTGACAGCCAGAATGAAGAAACAAAGAAACATGTCCCAAGTAAAAGATCAGGAGAAACCTCAAGAAATGCAACTAAATGAAACAGAGGCATCCAACCTTTCATAGACAGGGTTTAGAACACTGATGATAAGAATGTTTCAGGAACTTAAGGAGGACATAAAGAAGGATACAGAAATCATAAAAGACAACCAGGTAAAACTAAAGAATACAATAATTGAAATGAAGAACATACTCGAAGGGATCACCAGTAGATTAGATGAAGCAGAAGATTGGATCAGTAATTTAGAAGACAAAATAGCAGAAATCATCCACTTGGAACAACAAAAAGAAAAAAGAATAGAAAACAACGAAAATAGTTTAAGAGACCTGTGGGACAACATCAAGCGCAACAACATTCACATCATAGGAATAACAGAAGAAGAAGAAGAAAAGAAGCAAGGTATCGAGTATGTATTTGAAGAAATAATGACTGAGAACTACCCTACCCTGGTGAAGGAAATCGACATACAAACCCAGGAAGTGCAGAAAGTTCCAAACAAGCTGAACCCAAACAGGTCCACATCAAGACACATCATAGTAAAAATGGCAAAGGTTAAAGACAAAGACAGGATCCTATAAGCAGCAAGAGAAAGACAGCAGGTTACATACAAAGGAACTCCTATAAGACTAACAGCTGACTTTTCTACACAAACACTGCAGGTCAGAAGGGAGTGGCAGGAAATATTCAAACTGACACAAAATAGAGGCCTACAACCAAGATTGCTTTACCCAGCACGGCTATCACTTAAATTGAAGGAGAGATAAAGAGCTTCTCAGAAAAGAATAAACTTAAGGAATTCATTACCACCAAGCCAGCATTGCAGGAAATGCTAAAAGGCCTTTTTTAAACAGAAGAAAGGGGAAAACAAGCTAACCCAGGAAGATCAGAAACACAAATAACAAAATGGCAATAAATATGCACCTATCAATAATCACTTTAAATGTGAATGGATTAAATGCTTCAATCAAAAGAAGTAGAGTGGCTGAGTGGATAAGAAAACGAGACCCATGTATATATTGTTTACAAGAGACTCATATCAGATCAAAAAACACAAACAGACTGAAAGTAAAGGGGTGGAATAAGACATTTCACGCAACTGGAAATGAGAAAAAAGAAGGAGTAGCAATAATTATTTCAGACAAAATAGACTTTAAAATGAAGACTACAATGAAAGACAAAGAATGACACTACATAATAATAAAAGGATAAATTCAACAAGAGGACACAACCCTAGTAAACATCAATGCACCCAACATAGCAGCTCCAAAATATATACAACAGATTTTGGCATTCATAAAGACAGAGATCAACAGCAATGCTATCACAGTAGGGGACATCAACACTCTGCTGTCACCAATGGACAGATCCTCCAGACAGAAAATCAACACGGAAACAGTGGCTTTAAATGACACTTTAGACCAGCTGGATTTAATTGATATTTTTAGAGCATTTCACCCCAAAGCAACAGAATATACATTCTTCTCAAGTGCACATGGAACATTTTCCAAATAGACCACATGTTAGACCGCAAAACAAGTCTCAATAACTTTAAGAAGAATGAAATCATATCAAGCATCTTCTCTGACCACAATGCCATAAAACTAGAAATCAATTATAAAAAGAAACCTGGAAAGCACACAAATACATAGAGGCTGAATAACATGCTACTAAATAACAAGTGGGTCAAAACTGAGATCAAGGAAGAAATCAAAAGCTATCTCAAGATAAATGACAATAAAAACACAACAACTCAAAATCTATGGGATGCAGCAAAAGGTGTCCTAAGAGGAAAATTCATAACAATGCAGGCCTATCTAAAGTAACAAGAACTATCTCTATCAACAGACTATCTTTATACCTAAGGGAACTGGAGAAAGAACTGCAAAACTAGCCCAAAGGGAGTACAAGGAAGGAAATAGTAAAGAACACAGCAGAAATAAATGAAACAGAGACCAAAAAAACAATACAAAAGATCAATGAAACAAGAGCTGGTTTTTTGAAAAGATAAACAAAATCGACAAACCCTTAGCCAGACTCACCAAGACAAAGAGAGAGATGACCCAAATTAATAAAATCAGAAATGAAAGAGGGGACGTGACAACAGATGCCACAGAAATACAGGAAATTATAAGAAAATACTACGAGTAACTCTATGCTAACAAATTTGACAATCTGGAACAAATGGATAAATTTCTAGAAACTTGCAATCTACCAAGTCTAAACCAAAAAGAAACAGAAACTCTGAACAGACAGATTACTACCAAAGAAATTGAGTCAGGAATCAACAAGCTTCCAACAAACAAAAGTCCTGGACCAGATGGCTTCACAGGCGAATTTTACATAACATTCAAAAAAGAATTAATACCTATTATCTTCAAACTATTCCAAAAAATACAGAGGGGAGGCTCCCAAGCACATTTTATGAGGCCACTATTACTCTGATCCCAAAGTCAG
>NW_017731647.1:1961005-2022637 GCF_001890085.2 Hipposideros armiger | reverse complement strand
AAATCATACCATTTGGTACGATATGGATGGACTTAGAGACTATTATGTTAAGTGAAATAAGTCAGTCAGAGAAAGACAAATACCATATGATTTTACTTATATGTGGAATCTAAAAAACTGAATGAAGGAGGAAACTAAACAGAAGTGGTCTCAGAGATATAGAGGAACAACTGATGGTTGCTAGTTCGGAGGGGGGTGGGGATGAGGGAGAAGGGGAAGGGGTTACACAGCATAAATACGTAACTACAATATTGTCACAGGGACATGAAAGACATTTTGACGAATATAATTAATAATGTTGTAAATATTTTGTAGGGTGTCAGGTGGTCACATGTCTTGCTAGGGAGACTGCTTCATGGAAGGGGAAGAGGCTTGATCACTGCACTGTACTCCTGAAGCTGATGTTGTATAATATTGTATGTCAATTATAAGTGAATATATATATATATATGCATGGGAGGTGGAATATAGTGTGGGAGTGGAGTCAAGAGAATTGTAATAGATAAGTATGATATTGAGGGAAGTAGGGCGGCAGATTGGGGGACGTGGGTTGTCACTTCGAGGGGTAAAAAGTATAACTATTGCACTGTGTTGTGCAGCTGAAACTAATTCTAAAAAAAATGTATATTTCATAATAAAAATTAAAAGAAAAAAAAGAATAGGAGGATATGCCAGAGACTGAGAGACCCACCTGGAGCTGTAAAGGCTGGTGCATGGCATACTCTCTGCCTGCATATTTAGCAAGGCTGGCGCAGAACCTCAGCATACGAGGAAGGTTTTCGGCATTCGCAAATGGTTTTAATACATTGGGTACTAAATATCTTGAATCCAATGCATTAGTTGCTAACAGTCTGCAGCTGATGCATGGGAAGTTCCCTGCCAAAGGTTATCTCCGGCCCTTTCCTGCCCACGCATATGTGAGGCTATATAAATAAAAGACGGCTGCTAGATTGGGTCACTGTACTACCATCAGGAGACGGTTGTCCACCTAGCCCATGCTTTCAACTATTTCTTTTGTCTGTCTTTCTTTATTCTCCATTGCCCGCACTCAGGCCCATTGACAAGCCACGCTGGACATGGCAACACTGTCCCTAACACTAAACCTGTTTCTAACCGTAAGCCTAATCCTGTCCCTAACTCAAACCCTAACCCTAACACTGTCCTTAACCCTAACCTAAACTTGTCCCTAACACTAACCCTAACCTTGTCCCTTACCCTGTCCCTAACCCTAACCCTAAACCTGTCCCTAACCCTGTCCCTTACCCTGTCCGTAACCCTGTACACTACCTTAACTCTAACCTTGTGTCTAAAACTAACCCAAACCCAGTCCCTAACCCTAACCCTAACCCTATACATAACCCAAACCTTCTTCTTACCCCAATCATAATCGTGTCTCTAAATCGAACCCTAACCCTAAAACTCTTCCTAACCCTTATGCTAAACCTGCCCCTAACCCTAATGTTAACCCTACCCTAAATTTAACCCTGTTTCTAATTCTAACCTTGTTCCTAAACCTAAGCCTAATGCTACTTGTAATTCTATCCCTACCTTTAACCCTGTCCTTATCCTTAACCTTAACCCTAAACATTTCCCATAACCTGTTTCTTATTCTGTCCCTGAAACTATTCCTAGCATTGTCCTTATCCTTGTCCTTAAACTTAACCCTGTTCCTAGCCCTAACAATGACCCTAACCGTACCTTAACCCTAACTCTAACCCTGTCCATATTCTATTCCTAACCCTTTCTATACCCATAACCCTAATATTGTCCCTAACCCTGTCACTAACCCTAATCATGTGTCTTACATTAACCCTAACCCTGTGCCTAACCCTGTCCCTAACCTTAAACCTGATCATGTCTCTAAACCTAAGCCTAGACCAAACCTGTTCGTATCCTTAACTCAATCCCTGTTGCTAACTCTCATCTTAACATTAATCCTAACTCAAAACCTAACCCTAACTCTAACCTTAACACTAATTCTCTCCTTACCCTTAACCCTAACCCTGTCCCTAGCTTTAACCCTAACCCTGTCCCTAACATTAAGCCTGTCCCTAACCTAACCCAACCCTGTCTCTAGACCAAACCTAAACCTGTCCCTAACACTAATCTTGTTTCTAATCCTAAATTTAACCCTGACCCTAACACTAATTCTCTCTCTAACCGTAACACTAAAACTCTCCATAACCCACTCCCTAACCCTAACCTTAACACTACTCCTAACTCTAAATCTGACCCTAACGTCCCTAACCCTAAACCTAACAGTGTCCTTAACCTTAAACTTAACCCTGTACCTAACCCTAACCCTAACCCTAATCCTGACCCTGTCTTTAACACTAACCTTAACCCTGTCTTTAACCATAAATCTAACCCTGTTCCTTACCCTAATATTGTCCCTAACCATAACCTAACCTGTGCCTAACTCTAACCAGAACCCTTTCCCTAACTCCACCTCAACCCTGTCCCTAACTAATTCTAATCCATTCCTTAACACTTATTTTAACACTAATTCTTACCCTGTCCCTAACCCTAACCCTAAACGTTTCCCTAACACTAACCATAACCCTGACCCTAACCCTAAACTAATACTGTTCTTAAACCTCAACCTAACCTTAATCCTACACTGTCCCTATCCATAACCCTGTCTTTAAGCCTAACCTTAACCTGACCCTAAAACTAACGTTAATATTTTCCCTAAACCTAACCCTGTCTTTAACCCTAAACCTAACCCTGTCCCTAAGCTTAACCCTGTCCCTAACCCTAATCCTAACCCTGTTGCTAACCCTAATTTTAACACTGTCTCGAACCCTAACCGTAATACTAACCCTGTCCCAAGCCTAAGCCAAAACCTGTCCCGAACACTAACCCTAACCCTGTCCCTAACCCTAAATCCGTGCCCAAACCTAACCTTAACCCTCTTCCTAACCCTGTTCTATACCTAAACCAAACCCATTCACTTATCCTAAGCTAACTATGTCCTTAACACTAACTGTAACACTTTCTCTAAACCTCAACTGAACCCTGTACCTAATGGTGTCCATAACTCTAAACCTAACCCTGCCCCTAAACTTAACACTCACACTAACACTGTCACTAACCCTCTCCCTAACTCTGTTTCTAACCCTAACCCTAAACCTAACCCTAACTTTGTCCTAACCCTGAACCTGTTTCTAGTGCTAACACTAACTCTCTCTTTAACCCTAAACTTGTCTTTAAATCTAACCCTTACCCTGTCCCTAACCATTTTTTAAACCTAACCTTGTCCCTAACCCTAACCCTAACCCTAACTCTAACCTTAACCATAATTCTGTCCCTAACACTAAACCTAATTCTGCCCCTAAACCTAACACTAAGAGTGTCCCTAACCTAACCTTAACACTGTCCTTACCCTGTCTGTACCCCTAACCCTGTCCATATCCTAACCCTAAACCTTTCTATAACCATAATACTAATATTGTTTCAAACCCTGTTGCTAACCCTAATCGTGTATCTTACACTAGCCCTAACCTGTGCCTAACTCTGTCTCTTTCCTTAAACCTGATCATGTTCCTAAACCTAACCCTAGACCTAACCTGTTCGTAACCTTAACTCGAACCCTATTCCTAACCGAACCGTAACACTAACCCTAACTCAAAACCTAACCCTAACTCTAACCATAACACTAATTCTGTCTTCACCCCTAACCCTAACCTTAACCCTGTACCTAACCCAAACCCTCTTCCTACTCATAACTCTAACAGTTTCTCTAACTCAAACCCTAACCCTAAAACTATCCCCAACGCTAATGCTAAACCTCTCCCTAACCCTAACCATAACCTGTTTCTAACCCTGTCCCTAAAACTATTCCTAACACTGTCCTTATCCCTGTCCCTAAACTTAACCTTGTCCCTAACCCTAACAATAACTCTAGCCTTGTCTCTAATACTAACCCTAACCCTATCTGTAACCATAACCCTAATATTGTCCCTAACACTGTCGTTAACCCTAACCGTGTATCTTGCACTAACTCTAATCGTATGCCTAACTCTGTCCCTATCCTTATCTGATCATGTTTCTAAACATAACCCTAGACCTAATGTGTCAGTAACCATAACTCAAACCCTGTTGTTAACTCTAAACGTAAAACTAACCCTAACACTAATTCTGTCTCCATGCTTAACCCTAATTCTGTCCCTAACATTAACCCTAACCATGTACCTAACTTTAAGTCTGTCCCGAAACCTAATACTTACCCTGTTCCTAACTCACACCCTAACCTTAGCACTGTCCCTAACCCTAACATACACTTGTCCCTAACACTAACCCTAACTTTTTCCCTAACCCTGTCCCTAACCCTAACCCTAAACCTGTCCCTAACCCATCCCTTACCCTAACACTAACCCTAAGAGTATCCATGTCCCTAACCATAACCAGAACCCTGTGCTGGGGACTGAGAGACACATCTGGAGCTGTTAAGGAGAGGCTGGTGCAAGGCACACTCTCTGGCTGCGTCCTGAACAAGGCTGGCACAGCACCTCAGCGTATGGAGGAAGTTTCAGGCACCTGCAGGTGTTTCAATACATTGGGTGATAAACAACTTGAGTCCGATACATTGGTTGCTAACAATCTGCAGCTGACGCATGGAAAGTTGTCTGCCCAAGGCTGTCTCTTCCCCTTTCCTGCCCCCAGATAAGCGAGGCTATATAAAAAAAACACAGCTGCTAGATTGGGTCACTGTTCTCCCATCAGGAGACAGCTGTTCACTTAGCCCCCGCTTTCAAGTATTTCTTTGTTTGTCTTTCTTAATCCTGTGTTGGCCCCACTCTGGCCTGTTGGACTAGCCATGGGGGAGGCAGCATGTGGCGTTCGAACAGGAACTTGAATACAGAAGAACTTTGAATCTACAGAAGAGAGGACCTTTCCACGGAAAAGTGTCAGCCGATGTACAGAACTTTTGAGGTAGATGGAACACAATAAGATCGCTAGTTTAATATGTGGAATTTAGGATCTCTAGATCACACTTTGTATTTACAAGTGCTACAATCATTACTAAAAGCTCGAGGGTGTAAAGAGCACAACAAGGAACTAGATAAAATCTTGGGATTTGTCCAAGAGATGTGACCCTGGTTCCCGGATGAAGTATTCATAGATATTCAAATCTGACATAAGGTTGGAAAAGACTTGAGAAAGCATTGCATTCAGGAGGGGCCTCAACATTTGTTGGTGTATACATTCACTCTCTGGAAATTTATTAAACAGTGCTTGGATCCTGCCAATTTGGCCGAGTGCAACCTAGACTGCATGTCCTTGGTACCACACTTGAGTGCTACTTCCACCTCCAGCCTAGGAGACGAGTCAGATGAAGGCCAGTTATCCCCTGAAGAGGAAGAACAGCTAGAGAGAGAGGCAATGCAGGATGAGCAAGAAAAGTGAGGTGAGAATACTGATCAAGAGAACAAGTAGGAAGAAATATTCAGCACTTTGGCGCAAAATATGTCATTAGAAGAAAGTCGAGGAGTAGCGGCCATTCATCATATATAGGGCTGCAGCTGCCATGCATGGGCTAAGGACAGGAACAACAGGAGGTGGGACACGGCTCAAACAACGGTTGTCTGCGCCTTCTTGGCAGATCGCGGGGCAATGGGTCACTCTTCTCCAGCAAGCTGTACAAACAACTGAAGAGTGTGAGGAAGATGTTATGGGTTTTCCCATGTGTTTCCCGGTCTCTGAGGTTCCTTACCTTGCTAACCCGGGGCAGGTAATCAGACGACATGAGTCCTTTCAGTTCAAATTGTTGGAATTAAGAGCTACTCAAATGTATGGGTCGACGGCACCGTTTACTGTTTCTTTGGTAGAGTCCATCTCCACTGACATCCTAGCCCCAGTCGATTGGGGAATGTTGGGGAAGGCATGCCTCAAAGGTGGGGATTCTTTACAGTTTAAGTCAGAATGGCATGATGTGGCTGCGGGCCAGCTTAGGAGAAATGAGCAACACCATGTTCCCATTTCCTTTGAAATGTTGAAAGGGACAGGTGTCTTCACTGATTTAGGCAATCAATTAACCTATGCAGCTAAAGCTAACCAACAAATTTCAGCTATATGTAACCACTTGGAGAAAATTGGCGACCCAAGGGGGAAAAGGTAGTGATTTTACACAGATCCTACAGGGGCCAAGTGAGCATTATCAGGGCCTTCGTACGGTCAATGCAACCATGGATCCCATGGAAGGGTTGCAACTTGGTCTTCCTAGTCCTACTATGATCCTTCTTGAGTGGTACCTCATAATCCTGTATGGAAGAGAGGCCATGTTTGTGATTTTCCAGAAATAGCAAACAGTCCTGTGTGGGTGCCAGAGAGACTCGACTGGCAGTATAAAGCAGACAAACCAATGGTTAATCGCCTGCAACTAATCCAAAATAAGAGAATTCCTCATGCCAGGCAGAAGCGGGAAGTCAATCTCCCGACCTGGGGGCAAGTGAATAAGTTGACTGGAAGGGCTATGGGGATGTAACAGCACCAGAACGAACCTCCAAACCCTGATCATATGTTCCTAGCTATGCTGGCCATGATTACTTGCCAGTCTGCCAAAAGCTCCATGGAGAGCTCATCCAAATAATCAGAGATGTGCATCAGCTGCACACACACAAAAAAAAAATAGGGAGATTTCTGGGCTTCTTCCTTAAACAAGAGCTTCCCAAAGACTCTCGGAGTTGGTGGTGCTCTCCCTACCCCGCAGAGCAAGTTCACACCCAGTTAAACCTACACAGCCCACCCCACAGTCCCAGGAAAACTTGGGTGCAGCCAGGAACCCGGGTTTGAGGACCTACAACTGGGTTCAGAGCTGGCTTCTGCTCCTCAGGAGTTATGTGACTCTGACAAGCACGTCTTCTCAGGGCCAGTGTCCCCATGTACATAGTGCAGGTCGTTCTAGTACCTACATCACAGGATGTCATCACATTTATAAATACCAGTAGTCTCTAGAACACTTGGGCTTGGGTGTGACATAGGATGCAGACCTGAGCGATGACATGTATGCTGGGCAGAGGTCAGAACACAGTGCTTGTGGGCTGGGTCTGCTCTGTCACCAACAGACTATCATTGCCTTTCTGCCTCCATCTCAGGAAGGTTGTAATGAACTCAAATTCCAACATAGTCCCCTCTGGCACAGAACATTCGAGGGACTCCATTATGTTTATACTTGGGGCCAAGCGCCTATCTCAGCCTGCGTGTAGGGTGGCCCCTTAGTGGCTCCCATTTGCCTGTCTCCATGTCACACATCTCTGTGTAGCCCCTCCTATTGAGGTTGGCCATCCTTTGTGACTGAATTCTAACAAACAGAGATAACAAAATGATGGGGTGTCATTTTAAAGACTGTGTTATGAAAAGTTTATTACTCTGCCGGCTCCCTTATTCTCTATTTATTTGTCTCTTTGTGTCTCTCTGTGTCTTGGTTCCTATGTTTTGGTCTGTGTCTCTGTCTCTGTCTACTACTTTCTCTCTCTCTCTCTCTCTCTCTCTCTCTCTCTCTCTCTCTCTCTCTCCACCTCTCCATGTTTCTGGCTCTCTCCATCTGTGTGTGTGTGTCTCTATCTCTAACTCTCTCTGTGTCTCCCTGTCACTGTTCCCTTTCCCTCTCTCTCTTCCTTTTTCTTTGTTTCTCTCTTAATGTACCTCCCTTTCCTTTCTTTCATTTGGTCTGTCTCTCTCTGCTTCTGTCTTGCTTTCTCTATAGCCATCTGTCATTTTTACTCTCAGCACAGTTGGTTTGGAGAACTGATGTATAGGAAAAGAACATGAGAGTGGGTGGGGTGCTGGTCATAGTATGGGGCAAGTGGAAGGCTATCTAAGGAAGGGTGGCAGTGGTCTGGAGCTAATGAACCCTGGTGGTGCTGTTGGTTCCCTGTGACTATGGCCAGTCACACTGGCCAAGAGTGTGGGTCAGAGCCAGGGCCAGAGCAACTGCTGGTGCAGGTGCTGGGGTCAGAGCCAGGGCTCGGGCCAATGTGAAAGTGCCTAGGATCCAAGGGGCCTGAAAGTACCCAAACCTCAGTTTCCCTGACCAGGAAACTGCAGAGTAGCCAGGCGGGTGTGCGGAGGTAAGCGGGTCAAGACCTGGAAAGTAGTTGGAGGCCTGTGCTACAAGACTGTGTTACCACCAGGGGAGCAGCGGTGGCTCATGGTGCCTCTGGCATGGCAAATGAGGAAGGCTCACTGCCAGCCTTTACCAGCCACTGCTCACGCCAGCAGTTTCCGGATGAAGTGGGTGGGAGGGAAGTCAGAAAGTGCAGCACAGGCTGATTAGACCAGCAGATAAGCTCTGAGGCACACATGCCAGGCCAGAACAGCCCAGCAGTGTGGTGCGCACTTACCACCGGGCTAATGAGGGGCTCTTAGGACATCCAGCGCCAAGTCCCCATGTCTACGGCCATACCATACTGAATAAGCCTGATCACGTCTGATCTCAGATGTAAGCAGGATAAAGTCTGGTTTGTATTTAGATGGGAAGCCGCCTTGGAATACCAAGTGCTGTAGGCTTTTGCTTTCCCCTTTTTTGCTGCCATCCCCATCTGGGCTTCATCCCAACAACTCTGGGTTTTTGCCCCTTGCAGCCTCTCACACTGCTGCTTTCCCCAGGCCATTGTTGAATTCGTAGCCTTGCCCTACAAACTTGCAGCACTGATCACATGCCAAGGTCTGCTGGCTGGCTCTCCTTCTGTCCTTGTCTTGCTCTTGTCCACAAACCTGCAACCCCCAGAGATTCGCTGCCACCTCCACCATCTTAAATGCCCAGGCCCAGGGTTGTCTGCCTGAACAGTCTTCCACCTTTGTTGCACCAGCTGTGGGTGGCTTTCTCCAGCCAAGGCCATGCCCATCGTTGGCACCGCAGATCAAAGACCAGGGACAACCGTCTGTCTCCTTGCACCTGGGCACTGAGACACCCACTTGTCCTGTCCACCGATCCTGGGCAAGGGGATGACTCACATGACCCACCTTACCAAAGCCCTCTGTCTTCACTGGAGCGCTTCTTGCCAACAATCTCCCCCAATGCACAGTAGTCCTCTATTCTACCCAGGACACCCCTCACACACTGGAAAAGAGCCTGAATAAAACAGCAGACTGAACGATGGAGCAACACACCAACACCCAGGCAAGTCACACGAGTCCTCTGACTCCAGGACAGAGGACCACAAGGGGAAAAGCACAGATGCACACAACCCACACAAAGCCACTGCAAGTTTTTCCCCCAAAGGCGGAAATCTGGGCCAGGCTCAGAGCACCATGACACTCCTGGGACCTTGCAGCCTGCCCTGGGGTACCATGGTGACTGCAAATAACAAGGCACTGCTCCCCCAGCTGACCCAAGGTCCTGGCATGACCATCCTCCAGTGTAGAAGCTGCCACTTCAGCACAGCCTCGGTGTCACTGTCTCAGTCTGTTTCCCAGTCTGAGCAGCAGTCCCATGTCTGTCAAGCTCTGGGTCTTGCCTGCTTTGCTCCCTCTCCTGTTTCCTCTCCCTCTTTTTCCTTCTCTCATTCTGTCTGTGGATCTGTCTGGCTCCCTGTGTGTCTCTCTCTGCTTCTGTGTTGCCCCATTCAGTGGCCTTCTCTCATTCTCTCTTAGCTCAGTTAGTCAGAGAAATTGATGTGTCAGGAGATGTTGAAGTCCTCTGCTCTTGTGGGAGATCACAGGTTTTTCTGTGCCAGAAGGGACTGTAGGTATTCTGCTATTTCAGGGGCCCAAAGTATCCTTGATCCACTAATAGGGGCTCTTTTTTTCTCTCCCTGCATTTCTGCTGTAGATGGGTCTACTTTGTCCCCCTAAATTGACTGGCATCTTCTTTCCCTTGTTCTTATTCTAGGCATGGTGTACCATTCCTCTTCCAGGAGGGTCTTGGGTCCCTGGTGAGCTGCTCTGGTGGGCAAAAGGCCTGGGCACACTTCCTCTAACAGGAGGTCCTTGCGACCATAGCGTTCATGGGCAGGATGCTTCCTCTGCCAAAAGAGCCACTGGTACTTGGCATTGTGCTTAGGCAAACAGGAGCCTGAGTTCACTCCCTCTGCAAGAAGGGTCAGGAGTCCCCGGTGCCCCTTGCAAGGTGGCTGTGAGTGAGGTGGTGGCAAGTCTCCCTTTTTTTACCAGGAGGTCCTGGTGTCCATGGTTCTCCAGTTGGACAGGCTGTGAGGCATTGGCCCCCTCTCTCTGGCAGAAACAACTGGGTTTTTTTGCACTCTGGTTGTAGTGAGCCTTGGTCTCCATGCTCCCTCAGGAAGGCCTGGATTCCTGTCAACCCAGCTAATCAGTTATTCCTTTCTCAGTCAGGAAGGCCTAGTGTCTCATTGCTCCACTCAAGCTTAGAGGCAGCCCAGTTATCTTCTCTCCAACAAAAGGCCTAGGAATCATAATTGGCCATTCAGGTGGAGTCTTCTTTCCCAGTCAGTTGAAGCTGAGGTCCTGTTGCCTCACTTAGCAGACAGGCATAAATTCCTTTCCCTTTGCCTGGAGAGGCTGGAGTCCGTCAGCCATGTTGAGTGGGAATGTAAGGTCCTTCCCTCTGTCAGGCAGGATCTTGGTTTTATGTTACTTGGACCTACAGGAAGGGGGACTGTGCTCCTTCCATCTAACAGAAGGACCTGAAGACCTTATTGTTCCGGCACAGTCTAAACTTTCTTCCAGGGTGGTCTTTGAGCCTTGTGCCCTCTCATGCTAACAAGACCATGATGCAAGTCCTCTCGCTGAGCATTTCATGATACATCAGATTATTAAAAGTTGTATTAACTATAAAAATAAAAGTGGCATGGCAGAATGAATTTTAAAAACCCCAAGAACCATATATATGCTGCATGCAAGAGTCACTCCATATCAAAAGACACCCAGGGACTGAAAGTAAAGGGATGGAAAAAGATACTTTATGCAGATGCAGATGAGGAAGAAAAAAGCTGGGGAAGCAATACTTATACGAGACAACATACACTTTAAAACAAAAGCTTTAACAAGAGTCAAAAAGAACATGGAACAATGATAAAAGCATCAATCAGACAAGAGGATGTAACTCTTGTAAACAGTTACGTGGCACACATAGGAGCAACTAAACACTGAAAGCAAATATTGAGAGATATAAAGGGAGACATTGACAGTAATAATAGGGGACTATGACACGCAATTGACATCAAGAAATACATCATTTAGATAGAAAATCAACCAAGAAACAATGGACTTAAAGGTCTTTAATTGATATTTTTAGAACATTTCATTCCAAAGCTGGAGAATATGCATTAATTTCAAGGGCACATGGAACACTTTCCAGGATAAATCTTATGTTAGGCCATCAAACAAGTGTCCATAGATATAAGAAGACTGAAATAATACCAAGTATCTTCTCTGATGTGGAACTAGGAATCAATTACAAGAAGGTAACGGGAAAACACACAAATGCATGGGAGCTAAGTAACATGCTACTCAATGGGTCAACGATGTGATCAAGGAAGAAATAAAAAAATGCCTTGAGCCAAAAGAAAATTAAAACACAATGATCCCAAATCTATGGCACACAGTGAAAGTAGTTCTAAGGAGGAAATTCATAACAATACAGGCCTACCTCAAGAAACAAGAAAATTCACAAATAAACAGTCTAATCTTACACCTGCGACCTGGAAAAAGAAGACCAATCAAAGCCCTCAACACCCTTCTCATCAAACATACAGACACATACACAGAAAGATACACACACACACACACACACACACGGAGTAATCAGAGGAAGGTCAAGGTAGGATCAGCGTGGTGGCCTGGCCTGGCCTGGGCTTCCCTGGGCTTCCCTGTGTTACCTTTGTTGTCCTCTGAAAAAATGGGCAGAATCGTTTAGGAAGAAACCTGAACCAATGTCTAAAACATGGGTAAAGTTCAAAATTTGAGCTTTCCTGAGGCCACTGCCTCAGGATATGGGGATGCAGCAAGAAAACATGGTACCATTTCCAGCAGATCCAACAAAGTCAGCTGGGAACTGTCTTCTTTATGATGTGACTGCCTGGTTACCAGGGTTCCAAGTTCTGTTAAGCTTTATAATCAGGAAGTGAGATGGGACTGAGAAAACCATCCAGGGCTGAAAAGGAGAGACTGGTCCATGGCATACTCTCTGGCCACGTCCTTAGCAAGACTTGAGCAGCACTTCTGCATACAGGAAAGGTTCCTGGCACCTGCAAGTGGTTTCAATACATTGGATACTAAACATCTTGAGTCTGATGCATTGGTTGCTAACAATCTGTAGCCGATGTACAAAAAAATCCTGCCAAAAGCTCTCTCCTGCCCTTTTCAGCCCATGCATAAGTGAGGTTATATAAATAAACCACTGCTGCTAGATTGGGTCACTGTACCCACATCAGGAGACACCTAGACCCACTTTCAAGTATTTTTTGTCTGTTTTTTTAATCCTCTGTCGCCCCCACACAGCCCTGTTCAACTAGCCACGCTGGACGCGGCAACACTGTCTCTAACACTAAACCTGCCACTAATACAACCCTAACCCTGTCTCTAACTCAGACCCCAACCCTAACACTGTCCCTAACCCTAACCCAAACCTGTTTCTAACACTAAAGATATCCTTGTCCTTAGCCCTGTGCCTAAACCTAACTCTAAATCTCTCCCTAACCCTGTCCATAACCTTAAATCTAACCCTGTGTCTAAACGTAACCTTAACCCTATCCATAACCCTAAACCTAACCCTGTACCTAAACCAAACCTTGTTTCTACCATTAACCCTAACCATGTCTCTAACTCAAAACTTAACCCTAAAACTATCTCCAACCCTAATGCTAAACCTGTCTCTAGCCCTACCTTAACAATAACTCTAACCCTACCCTAATCTTAACTTTGTTTTAATTATAACCTTGTCTCTAACCCTAAGCTTAACCCTATTTGTAATTCTGTCCCTAACCCTAATCCTGTTCCTAACTTTAACTATTACCCTAATCATTTCCCTAAACCTAACTGTAACTTGTTCCTGACCCTGTCCCTAAAACTATTCCTAACACTTTCCTTAACACTGTCCCTAAACTTAACCCTGTCCCTAACCCTAAAAATAACCTAATTCTGTCCCTAACCTTAACACTAATTCTGTCTGTAACCCTAACCTTGTCTGTATCCTACCCCTAATTTTTTCTGTAACCATAACCCTAATATTGACCCTAACCATGTCGCTAACCCTAACCGTATATCTTACACAAACTCTAACCCTGTGCCTAACCTTGCCCCTATGTTAAACCTCATCATGTCCCTAAACCTAATCCTAGACCTAACCTGTCTGTAACATTTACTCAAACACTATTCCTAACCCTAACCCTAACATTAATCCTAAATTAAAACCTAACCTTAACTCTAATCCTAACACTAATTCTGTCTCCACCCCTAACCCTAAACCTGACTCTAACTTTAACCCTAACCCTGTCCCTAACTTTAAGCCTGTCCCTAACCCTAACTGAACCCTGTCTCTAGACATAAACCTAAAGCTGTTTTTAACCCTAATCCTGTTCCTAACCCTAAACTTAACCGTACCCTTCACCCCAATTTTTTCTCTAACCCTAGCACTAACACTTTCAATAACCCTGTCTTTAACCCTAACCCTAACACTACCCCTAACCCTAAATCTCACCCTAAACTTATCACTAACCTTAAACGTAACATTGTCCTTAACCCTAACCTTAACCCTTTGCTAACCCTAACCCTAACCTTAACACTAATCCTAACCCTGTCTTTAACCCTAACCCTAATCCTATCTTTAACCGTAACCCTAACCCTGTCCCTAACCATAACCCTAACATGTGCCTGAACCTAAACATAATACTTTCACTAACTCCACCCATAACTCTGTCCCTAAAACTAATTCTAACCCTTTCCCTAACACTTATTCTAACACTAATTCTTACCCTAATCCTATTTCTAACACTAATCCTAAACCTGCCACTACCAATAACCATAACCCTACTTTAACCCTAAACTAACACTGTTCCTAATCTTGTCCTTAACCTTAATCCTACATTGTCCCTAACCATAACCTTCTCTCTAAGCCCAATTCTAACACTATTTTTAACCCTAACCCTAACCCTAACTCTGTCCATAACCTTAAATCTAACCCTGTGACTAAATCTAACCCTAACCATGTCCCTAACCCTAACCCAACCCTGCTTTTAGACCTAAACCTAAACCTGTCCCTAACCCTAATTCTGTTCCTAACCCTAAACTTAACTCTGCCCCAACCCTAATTCTCTCCCTAACCATAACATTAACACTGTCCATAACCCTGCCCCTACACTAACTCTAACAGTGTACCTAACCATAACCCTAATGTTGTCTCTCACACTAATTCTAATACTGTCTTTAACCCTAAACCTAACCCTAGCACTCTCCGTAACCCTAACCCTAACCTTGTCCTTAAACCTTACCCTAATCCTAACCCTGTCTCTAAACATAATTCTAACCCTAACCCTTTCCTTAACTTTAACACTAGCACTACCTTGAAACCTAACCCTAACCCTAACCTTGTCTCTAACCATGTCCCTAACCTTAATTCTAACTTTGTCTTTCACCCTAAACAAATCCTGTCCTTAGCCCTAACCTTACCCTAACTTTCACTCTAACCCTAATCCAGTTTCTAACCTGGTCCCAGAACCTAATCCTATCCCTAGACCTTATCTCAACCCTAACCATTTTCCTAACACTAACCCTAACCATGTTTCTAACCCTTACCCTGTTTTAACACTAACCTTGTTTCTAACACTAACCCTAAACTTGTTCCTAATCCTAACCGTAACCCTATCCCTAAACTATCACTAAGCCTGTCCCTAACGCTAACTCAAACCCTGTCCCTAACCTTAACCTTAACCCTGTGCCTAACCCTAAACCTAATAATGCTCCTAACCTTAACCCTAACCCTAACCCTGTGCTTAATTCTAACCCTAACCCTGTCCCTAACACTATTTCTAACCCAATCTCTAACTCTAACCCTGTCCCCAAACCTAAATTGAACCCTGTGTCTAAGTCTGTTCCTATACCTAACCCAATCCCGATCCCTAATTTTAACCTAACCCTGACCTTAACCCTAACCCTAAACCTGTCTCTAACCTTAACCCTAACCAAACCCTGTCTCTAATTTTAACCCTAACCCGGTCCATAACATTAATTATAACCCTGTCCCTAACCCTAACCCTGTCCCCAATCTGAACCCTAAACCTGTCCCTGATCCTGTTTTTATGTCTAACCAAACCCAGTCCTTCATCCAAACCTAATCCTGTCCTGAACCCTGTCCCTACCCTAACCCTAACACTGTCCCTAACCCTAATTCTAACTCTTTCCCTAACCGTAATCCTAAAAGTGTCCCTAACCCTAAAACTAACACTCTTGCAAAACCTAACCCTAACACTGTCCCTAAACCTAATCCTAACCTTGCCCCTATCCCTAACCCTAACTCTGTCCCTAAACCTAAAACTAACCCTAACACTGTCCCAAACCCTAAACCTAACCCTAACACTGTATCTAACCCTAACACTAGCACTAACGCTGTCTTTAACCTTCACCTTTACCCTGTCCCAAACCTAACCCTAATCCTGTCCCTAACCCTAACCCTAACATTATCCCTAACCCTAACCCTAACCGTAACCCTAACCCTGTCCCTAACCGTAACCCTAACACTATCCCTAACCCTAACCCTAACCGTAAACCTAGCCCTGTCCCTAACCCTAACCCAACTCTGTCTTTAACACTAACACTAACCCCGCCTTTAATCTTAACCCTAACAGTGTCCCTAACCCTAACCCTAACACTGTCCCTAAACTTAACACTAACACTAACCCTGTCCCTAACCCTAACCACAACCCTGTGCTGGGGACTGAGAGACCTATCCGGAGCTGGTAAGGAGAGGCTGGTGCAAGGCACACTCCCTGGCTACGTCCTTAGCAAGTCTGGCTCAGCACCTCAGCATACGGAGGAAGTTTCCAGCACCTGCAGGTTTTTTCAATACATTGGGTACTAAACATCTTGAGTCCAATACATTGGTTACTAACAATCTGCAGCTGATGCACAAAACGTTTCCTGCCCAAGGCTATCTCCTCCCCTTTCCTGCCCCCGCATAAATGAAGCTATATAAATAAACCACGGCTGCTAGATTGGGTCACAGTTCTCCCATCAGGAGACAGCTGTCCACATAGCCCCCGCTTTCAAGTATTTCTTTGTCTGCCTTTTAATCCTCCATCACCCTCACTCTGGCCCATTGGACTAGCCATGCTGGAGGCAGCATGTGGCATCCGAACAGGAACTTGAGTACAGAGTAACTCCGAATCTGCAGACTAGAGGACTGTTCCACCAGAAAGCGTGAGCCAACATACATAACTTTTGAGGTAGGTAGCACACAGTAAGATCGCTAGGTTAGTAAGGGGAATTCAGGATCTCGAGATCGCACTTTGTATTTACAAATGTGGCAGTCACTGGTAAAAATAGAGGATATAAAGTGCCCAGAAGAACATTAGATAAATTCCTTAGATTTGTACAAGAGATGTGCCCCTGGTGCCCGGAGAAAGGGACCGTAGACATTCAAACCTGGCATAAGGTTGGAAGAGACTTGAGGGAGCAGTTCACCCAGGAGGGGCCTCAACATTTGTCGGTGTATACATTCACTCTCTGGAAATTAATTAAACAATACTTGGATCCCACTAATTCGGCCAAGAGCAACCTAGACTGCATGTCCTTGGTGCCAGAGGGTCCTACCACACGTGAGGGCTACTTCCGTCTCTGCCTGCGACAGGAGAGTCAGGAGATGGCCAGTTATCCCATGAAGAGGAAGAACAGCTAGAGAGAGAGGCAAGGCAGGATGAGCAAAAAAGGGATGGCGGGGATCCCGATGAAAAGGATGAGGAGGAGGAGGAAGAAATATTCAGCACTTTCGCATGTAACATATCATTAAAAGAAACTTGGGGAATCACGGGGCTGCCTCCTCCACCGTGGCTGCCATCCACCATATATAGGGCTGCAGCTGCCACACATGAGCTGGGGGCAGGAACAACGGGAGGCGGGACACAACTCAAACAATGGTCTTCTGCGCCTTCATGGCAGATCGCGGGGCTGCAGGTCACTCCTCTCCAGCAAGCTGTACTAGCAGCTGAGGAGCAAGGGGAAGATGTTACAGGTTTTCACATCTGTTTCCAGGTCTCTGAGGTTCCACCCAGGGCAGGTGGTCAGCTGACAAGAGTCCCTTCAGTTCAAATTGTTGAAGGAATTAAGGATAGCGACTCAAATGTATGGGCCGATGGCATCATTAACTCTTTCTTTGGTAGAGTCCATCTCCACTGATGCCTTAGCCCCAGCTAATTGGGGAATGTTGGGGAAAGCATGTCTCTCAGGTGGGGATTATTTACTATTTAAGTCAGAATGGCATGATGGAGCCGCGGACTAGGCTAGGAGAAACCAGCAACACCAGGTTCTTATTTCCTTTGAAATGTTGACAGGTATGGTGCCTTAGCTGATTTAGGCAATCAGTTAACCTATGCAGTTCAAGATTGCCAACACACTTTGGCCATATGTAACACCGCTTGGAGACAATTGCTGACCTAAGGGGGAAAAAGTAGTGATTTTACACAGAACCTACAGGAGCCCATGGGAGCATTGCAGCCTGTTCTTCCTAGTCCTATTATGATCCCTATTGAGTGGTACCTCATAGTCCTGCATGGGGGAGAGGCCGTGTTTGTGTCTTTCCAGAAATAGCAACCAGTCCGGTGTGGGTGCCAGAGAGACTCATCAGGCAGTATGGAAGAGACCACCCAATGATTCAAACACCTGCGACTAACCACAAAAAGGTTCCTTCGTGCCAGGCAGACATGGGTAGTCAATCCCCCGACCTTGGAGCAAGAGAAGAAGTTGACCAGAAGGGCTATGGGGATGTTACAGCATCAGAACAAACCCTTAACCCCTAATCACATGTTCCTAGCTATGCTGGCCATAGTCACTTGCCAGTCTGCTGAAGGCTCCGCGGGGAGCTCGTCCAAATAATCACAGACGTGTATCAACTGTGCTTACAAAAAAAAGGGGGGGATATGCTGGGGACTGGGATACCCATCCAGAGCTGTAAAGGAGAGGCTGGTGCAAAGTACACTCTCTGGTGGCATGCTTAGCAAGGCTGGCGCAGCACCTCAGCATATGGAGAAGGTTTCTGGCACCCGCAGGTGGTTTCAATACATCGGGTACTAAGCATCTTGAGTCAGATGCATTGGTTGCTAACTATCTGCAGCTGACTAAAGGGAAAGTCCTTGCTCAAGACTATCTCCTCCCCTTTCCTGCCCCTGCATAAGCAAGACTGTATAAGTAAAGCACGGCTGCTAGTCTGGGTCACTCTTCTTTTATCAGGAGACAGTTGTCCACCTAGCCCCCGCTTTCAAGTATTTCTTTTTCTGTCTTTCTTAATCCTCTGTTGCCCCCACTCTGGCCTGTTCTACTAGCTGCACTGCATGTGGCAATAGTCCCCTACTTTTACTGTCAAATGTCTTCTTTTATGTCTGTTAATATTTGCTTTCGATATTTAGTTGCTCCTACGTGGGCCATGTAAACGTTTCCAAGAGTTACATCCTCCTGTTGGATTGATCCCTCTATGATTATGACAGGTCTTTCTTTGACTCTTGTTATAGCTTTTGTTTTAAAGTCTAATTTGCCTGATATGAGTATTGCCTGCCCAGCATTTTTCTTCCCCATTTCCATTTGCATGAAGTATTTTTTTCCATCCCTTTACTTCCAGTTCCTGTGTGTCTTTCGATATGGAGTGACTTCTTCAGGGGGTTAAGGATAGGGTTAGTGTTAGAGTTAGGGTTAGAGGTAAGAGTAGGGTAGGATTAGGTTTTGGGTTGGGGTTCTTGGTAGGGTTAGGGTTAAATTAGGCTTAGTGATTAGGGTTAAGGTTTTAGGGTTAGGGTTACTTTTAGGATTTTAGGGTTAGAGTTTTGTTAGTTTTAGTATTTGGGTTCGAATTAGGGAAAGGGTTAGGTTTAGAGACAAGGACAGGGACAGAAATAGGGACAGAGCTAGGGTTTGTTTAGGGGCTAGGGGTGAGTATTAGGGTTATGATTGTTAGAGATAGAATTTAGAATCACAGTTTTTAGTTTACAGTGAGGGTTAGGATAAGTGTTAGGGTTAGGGTTCGGGTTTTAGGGTTAGCGTTAGGGTTTCAGGTTTGGGTTAGGGTTAGGGTTAGATTAGGGTTTAGAACAAGTTTTATGGTTCGGATTAGGATTAGGGTTTGTGTTAGGGAAAATGACAGGGACAGGGTTAGGGTTAGGGTTAGGGTTAGGATCAGAGTGAGGGTGATGTTTGGATTTAGCATTGGGTTAGGGTTAAGGTTAGGTTTAGAAACAGGGACAGGGACAGGGACTGAAAAAAGGAAAGAGTTAGGGTTGGGTTACAAGTTAAGGGTGATGGTTAGGGTTCGGGTTAGTGTAGGGTTAAGGTTAGAGACAAAGAGACAGGGTTAGGGTTATGGTTAGGGATGGTTACATTTAGGTTTAAGTGTTAGTGTTATGGTTAGGGTTACAATTATGTTTACAGTTAGGGTTTAGGTGAGTGTTACAGTTATGGTTAGAGTTAGGGACAAACAGTGTTAGGGTCAGTGTTAGGGTTAGGGTTTAGGGTTGGGGTTAAATTTGTGGTTAGGGTTAGGGTGATTGTGTGGGGTAGTCTTAGGTTTAGATTTCAATGTTAGGATTAGGGTTAGGTTTAGAGGTAGGGTTTGTGTTATGCTTAGGTTGAGAGACAGCATTAGAAATAAGGTTAGGGACAAGGTTAGGTTTAGGAATAGGGTTAGGGTAGGGTTAGGGTTAGGGGCAGAGAAACAGGGTTAGTGACAGGGTTAGGGTTAGAATTAGGATTAAGTTAGAAGTTAGGGTTAGGGTTAGGTTTAGGTTTAAATTTAAAGTTGAGTTAGGGAATAGGGGTTAAGGGTTAGGGTTAGTCTTAGGTTTATGGACAAGGGTTAGTGTTAAGTTTAGGGACAAAGATTTGGGGTTAATTTAGTTAGGTTTAGGGTTAAATTTCGGTATAAGGGTTAGGGTTAGGGTTAAGGGTAATGGGTGAGCTTTAGGGTTAGAATTAGTGTTTTGTTAGAGTTAGGGTAAGGTTATGATTATGGTTAGGGACAAATGACAGGGTTAATGTTAAGGTATAATTATGGTTAGGGTTAGGTTTAAAGATTAGGTTTAGAATTTCAGAAAAGGATAGGGTTAGGATTCGGGATAAGTTAGGGTTGTTAGGTTTAGGGTTAAGGTAGGATTAATGTTATAAGGGTTAGGGTTTTAGGTTTATTGTTATGGTTAAGATATATGGTTAGGGTTTAGGGTTAGGGTTAGGGTTCTAGGATAAGGGTTAGCGTTAGTTTAGAATTAAGAACAAAGCTTATGGTTAGGTTTATATTAGGGTTAGGTTAGATTAGGGAGAGGGACAGAGGCAGAGACAATGTTTGGGTTAGGGTTATGGTTAAAGTTCGGTTGAGGGTGAGTGTGAGGGTTAGGGTTAGGGTTGAGTTAGGGTTAAGTTAAGGGTTAGGGTTAGGCACTGGGACAGGAACAAAGAGAGAAAAGTACAAGGTTAAGGTTGTGTTAGGTTTTACAGTTGAGGGTTAGTGTTAGATTAGGGTTAGGTTTAGTGTAGGGTTAAGGTTAGTGATAAAGGGTAAGGTTAAGGATAGGGTTAAGTTTAAGTTTAAGGATTAGGGTAAGGGTTAGATTTAGGATTATGTTTAGGGTTAGTGTTTGTGTCAGGTTTAGAGAAGGGTTTAGGGTTAGAGTTAGGGTTAGAGTTAAGGGTAAGGTCAGTGGTTAGGGTTAAGTTAGTGGTAGGGTTAAGGTTTAAGGGTAGCTTCAGGGTCAGGGTTAGGAGTAGGGGTAGGGTTACGGTTAAGAATGATTCAGGGTTAAGTTTAAGGTTCAGGTTAGTGTTTAGTTTATGGTTAGGTTTAGGGTTAGGGTAGGTGTAGGGTTAGAATTAGGTTTAGGGTAAGGTTAGGGTTAGGGTTTAGGTGTAAGGTTTTAGAGTTAGGGTAATGGTTAGGGTTAAGGATAGGGTTATTTGTTACTTTTAGGTTTAGGATTAGGTTTGGGTTATGTTTAGTGTTAGGGTTAAAGTTTAGGGTGAGGATAAAGGTTAGGGTTAGGTTTTAGGGTTAGGTTCATGTTAGCATAGTTTAGGGTTAAGGACAAGAGTTAGGGTTAGGGTATGGGTTAGAGTTTGATTTAGGAACAAGGACAGAAATAGGAATAGGTTTAGGGTTGGGTCAGGGTTAGGGTTTGTCTTCGGGTTAGTTATAATGGTTAGGGTTTGTGTTAGTATTAGGTTTATCTTTAGGTCCGTATTAGGTTAGGGTTAAGGTTATGGTTAGGGATGGGGTAGGGTAGGTGTTAGGGATTATGGTTGGGTTTAGGGGTTTGGTGTTATGGTTAGGGGTAAGGAGTGAGGGTTAGGGTTAGGGTTAGTGTAGGGTTAGGGTTAGAGTTAAGGCGAGGTTTAGGGTTTAACTTTTAGGTGATAGGCTAAGGGTAGAGGTAGGTTAAGATTAAATGTTAAGGTTAGAGTTAGACTTTATTGTTAAGCCTAATATTAGAATTAGTGTTAGGTTTAGGGGTTAGGGTTAGGGTTGGATTAGGATTAAGGATTAGGGTTAGGTTTAGGGTTAGGGCTAGGGTTAATGTTAGGTATAAGGGCTAGGGTTAGGTATAAGAGTTATGCTTAAGTTTAGAGTTAGGGTGAGTGTTAGGTTAGTGTTAGGTTAAAGTTAAGGTTATGGTTATTGTTATGGGTTAGTGGTTAGGGATAATTTTAGGAGTTAGTGTTAAAGTAAGGTTAGGTTTAGGTATCAGTTTTAGGGTTAGGGTAAGGTTTGAGGTTAGGGTTTAGGGTTAGGGTTAAAACTGGTGTTAGGATTTGTTTAGAGGTAGGTGTTAAAGTTAGGGTTCAGGTTATGGTTAGCGTTTGGTTAGGGCTAGGAATTAGGTACAGAATTTTACAGTTAGGGTTAATGTTTTAGGGTTAGTTTTGGAATAGTGTTAGGGTTCATGTTTGGGTTCAGGTTAGGTTTAAGTTTAAGAACAGAGACGGACAAAAATAGGGACAGAGTTAGTGTTGGGTCAAGGGTTAGGGGTGAAGTTTCAGATCAGGGGCTAATGTTGGCTTTAGAATTAGGGTTATTGTGTGGTTAGGGTTAGGGTTAGGGTTTAAGTTTAGGATTAGTGTTAGGGGTAAGGGTAGGGTTTGGGTTAGGGTTAGGGTGAGGAACAGGGTTATGTACAAGGTTAGTTTTAGGGTTAGGGTTAGGGTTGAGGTATGGTTAGGGTTAGGGCTAGGGACAGAGGAACAGGGTTAGGGTCAGTGTTAGGGGTAGAGTTAGTGTTAGGTTTGAAGTTATGTTTAGTATTAGGGTTTCTATTAAGGTTAGAGTTAGCGTTTGGGTTAGGTTTAGGGTTAAGGTTAGTGTTGGGTTAGGGGGTTAGGTGTTAGAGTTAGGTTTAGGTTTAGGGACAAGCGTTAGTGCTAATTTTGGGGACCAGTATTTGGTGCTAAGTTTAGGGTTACATTTAGGTACAAGTGTAAGCATTAGGGTAAGGGATGAGTGTTAGGGTTAGGGTTAGGGTTGAGTTAGAGTTAAAGTTAGGGTAGAGATATTGTTAGGGTTAGGGACAAAGGGACAAGGTTAGGGTTAGGGTCAGGCTTAAGGTTAGGGTTAGATTTAGAGATTAGGGGTAGGGGCTAGAAAAGGGGTAGGGTTAGGATTCAGCTTAGGTTAGGGTTAGGGGTTAGTTTTAAGTTTAGGGTTAGGATTAGGGTTATGAAAATTAGGGTTTTAGGTTTATTGTTAGGATTAGTGTATAGGGTTAGGGTTAAGGTTTGGTGGTAGGGTTAGTGTTAAGGTCAAGGTTTGGGCTTAGTGCTTAGGGTTAGATTAGAGTTACGGTTAGGTATAGGTTTAGGGTTAGGGGTTAAAGTTGGGGTTCTAGTTAGTGTTATGGTTAGGTTAGGTATGACGTTAGGGTCAAGGTTTTAGGGTTAGGTTAGGGTTTTGGGGTTACAGTTAGGGTTAGTGTTTAGGGTTTTTAGTTTAGGGTTAGCGTTAGGGACAAAGGTACAGGATTAGGTTAGGGTTAAGGATAAGGTTAGGTTTAGGGATTAGGGTAAAGGTTAAAGTTAGGATTAGGTTTAGGGTTTGTGTTTGTGCTAGGGTTAGAGTTAGTATTTAGGGTTATGATTAGAGTTAGGGGTAGGGTTAAGATTAGAGATAGGGGTTTGGGTTAGAGTTAGGGTTAGTTTAGTGCTAGGGTTAGGGTTTAGGGGAAGGCTTACAGTTAGGGGAATGAGTAGTGTTAGGGTTAAGGTAAGGGGTTAGGGTTTGTTTAAGGTTAAGTTTAAGTTTCGGGCTAGGGTTTAGTTTATGGTTAGATTTAGGGTTAGTGTTAGTAGTAGGGTTAGGGTTAGATTGAGGATTAGAGTTGGGGTTAGGTTTAGGTTTAGGGTTAGGTTAGTGTTAGGGTTAAAGTTAGGGTTTTAGGGTTATGATTATGGTTCGGGTTAGTTGTTACGGTTAGGGTATGGGTTAGGTTTGTGTTAGGGTTAGGGTTAGGGTTAAGGTTTATGGTTTTGGTTAGGGTTAGGGTTAGTTTTTAGGGTTAGTTTTGTGTTATGGTTAGGTTACGTTTAAGAACAAGGGTTAGGGTTATGGTATGGATTATGGTTTTTGTTAGAAACAGGAATAGTATCAGGTACAGAAATAAGGACAAGATCAGCGTTGGGTTAGGGTTATTGCTGGAGTTAGGTTTGGGGTTTGGCTTGGTTATTGGGGTTTGGTTTACATTTACAGTTTTCATTACGATTAGGTTTAGGGTTACAATTAAGACTAGGACTTGGGTACTGGCTGGGGCTAGGGCTAAGTGTTAGGTTTAGGGTTAGTGTTAGGGTTAGATTTTAGGGTTACATTTCAGGTGAGGGTTCGGTTAGAGTTAAGGACAATGTTGGGTTTAGGGTATGGGTTAGCTTTTGATTTAGGCACAGGGAGAGAAATAGGGACAGATTTATGGTTTTATTAGGGTAAAGTTAGGGTGTAGGACAGGGTTAGGGAGAGGATTAGGGACAAATTTGGGTTAGGGTTAGGTTTAAGTGAAACCGTTAGGGTTGGGATTAGGGTTACAGTTAGGGCTATTGTTAGGTTAGGATTAGGTTAGGATTAGGGTTAGGGGTAAAGGGTGAGGGTTAAGGTTAAGGTCAGGTTAAGGGTTTAGGAGTTAGGGCATAGGGTAATGGTTAAAGTTAGGGTTAAAAATTAGGGTAAGGGTTCAGGGTTAGGGTTTAGTGTTAGAATTAGAATAAGAGTTAGAGGTTAAGTTCAGGGTAGGGTTAGGGTCGGGTTAGGGTTAGGGATTAGGGTTAGGGTTGGGGTTAGGGTTAGGGTTAAATTTAGGTATATGTACTAGGGTTAGGATTAGGTGTAAGAGATATGGTTAGGGTTAGGGTTAGGTTTAAGAGTTAGGGTTTAGGGTAATGGTTAGGATTAAGGGTTGGTGTTAGGGTTAGGGTTTATGGTTAGGGTTGGGGTAGCGTTAGGGTTAAAATTCGTTATAAGTGTTAAGTTTAGGGTTAGTTATAAGGGTTACAGTTAGGGTTAGTGTAAAGGTTAGTGTTAAGTTAAGGTTAGGTTAGGGTTAGAATTACAATTATGGTTATGGTTATGGTTGGGAGTTAGGCCTTAGGGTTAGTGTTAGGGTTAGGTTTAGGCGTTAGAGTTAGGGTTTGGGTTAGGTTTAGGTGTAAGTGTTAGGGTTAGGATTAGGGTTAGGGCTGGGATTAAAGTTAGGGTTAGGGGTAGGATTAGGGTTAGGGCTAGGTCTATGGTTAGGGTTGGGGTTCATGTTAAGGGTAGAGTTACATTAGAGTTAGGGATTATGGCTAGGTTTATTTAAAAAGATTTTTATTGGGGAATTGGGGGAATGGGAACAGTGCTGGGGAATTGGGGGAAGGGGAACAGACAAGTTGCTGTCNTTTTGTTCTTCAGTCTAGTTGTGGAGGACGTTGCTTCACTGGCCCAAGTTGACACCATCATTGCACTCTTCCCGGGTGAGGCAGATCAGTCGCTGACTTCTGGACGGTCGCTCACTGCAGCTGCTGGCCACACACGCTGGCTGCTGGCTACACACGGTAGCCCATGGCAACCCACTGCCACAGGGACTGCAGCCTACACCGTCGCCGGCAACTCACAGCAACCCAACTCCAAGTTGAGCTGTTGTTCAGCATCTTAGCTGTAGAGGGCAGTGTTACTTGCCCTCATATGTGGGATCCGAACCAGGGCCCTCTGGCGTCCCAAGCCAGTTCTTAACCATCGCACCACTCGGCCGGCCCTGGTTAAGTTTTAAGGTTAGGGTTACGTTATGGTTCTAGGGTTTGGGTTGTATTAGTTTTAGTGTTCGGGTTCTGGTTAGGGTAAGGGTTAGGTTTAGGGACAGGGACACAGACAGAAATCGGGGCAGAGTTAAGGTTGGTTTAGGGGTTAGAAGTGAGTGTTAGGGTAAGGGTTATGTTTATGGTTAGGGTTTGGTTTAGGGTTACAGTTAGGTTTAGGTTTAGGATTAGGAACAAACTGTGTTAGGGTCAAGTTTAAGGTTAGGGGTTAAGGCTTTAGGGTTAGCATTAGGGTTAGAATTAGGGTTACGGTTAAGGTTTGCATTAGGGTTAGGTTTAAGGTAGGGTTAGGTTTGGGGTAGGAGTTAGGGGCTAGGAGTTTGGATTTGGGTTAGGGTTAGAGACAAGGATTAAGGCAAGCATTAGGACAAGGTTTTGGGGCTAGAGTGAGGGATTATTTTAGAGTTAGCTATAAATATAAGTCATATGTTTAGCGTTAGAATTTCTGTTAGAGTTAGGGGTTAGGGTTACAGTTACAGTTAGAGTTGGTGTTAGGGTAAAGTTAGGGTTAGGGTTAGGAAAAAAGGTGGGGTATGATTAGGGTTAAGATTAGGGTTAGGGTTAGGGTTATGTGTTATGTTTAAAGGATAAGTTTGGGGGTAGGGTTAGGGTTAGGTTTATGTTAGGGATACAAGTTAAGGTACTGGTTAGGGTTTTTTGGGTTAGGGTTAAGGTTTTAGCATTAGGGTTAGTGTTCGGGTTTAATTAGACGTAAGGTCAATGTTTAGGGTTCGGGTTAGGTTTAGGGTTTGTGGTAGGGAAAAAGACATGGATAGGGACAGGGTTAGGGTTAGGGTTAGGGTTGGGTCATGTCATGGTTAGGAATAGGGTAAGGGTGAGGGTGATGTTTAGTGTAGGTTTAGGGTTAAGGTTAGGGACATGGACTGGGTAAGGGCTGGCTTTGTGTTAGGGTTAGGTTTAGGGTTATGTTATAGTTAGGGTTTAGGGTTAGGGTTTTAGGGTTGTGGTTAGGTTTGGTATAGTGTTATTGTTAAGGTTAAGTTTTTATGGTTAGTATTAAGGTTAAGGTTAAGGTTAGGGTTTAGGGTTTAGTGTTAGTGTTATGGATTAGTCTTAGGGTTAAGATTGGGTTAGGGTAAGTATTAAGGCTTAGAGTTAAAGTTAGAGTTAGGTTTTAAGGTTATATTTCAGGTTATGGTAAAGTCAGGCTTAAGGACAAGGGTAAGGTTTAGGGTATGGGTTAGGGTTAGAGTTAGGGTTAGGTTTAAGTACAATGGTTAGGGTTAGTGTTTGTGTCAGTGTTAGGTTTATTGTTATGTCAGTGTTTGGTTAGGGTTAGGGTTATGGTTATGGTTAGGTGAAGGGTAGGTGTTAGGGATTACGATTTTTGTTAGGGTTAGGGGTTTGGTGTTATGGTTATGTTTAGGGTTAGGGCTAGGGGTAAGTGTTAAGGGTTAACGTTAGGGACACAGGGACAGTATTAGGGTCAGGGTTAGGGTTAGAGTTAATGTTAAGTTAGAAGTTAGGGTTAGGGTTATAAATAAGGTATGGGTTAGTGTTTAGGTTAGGTTCTGTTTAGAATTAGGGTTAATGTTAGTGTTGGGTTAGGGGTTAAGGGTTAGGGTTAGGATTAGGGTTAGCATTAGGTTTAGGGACAAGTGTTAGTGCTAGATTTAGGGACATGGATTTGGTGTTAGGTTTAGTGTTAGGTTTAGGGTTAAATTTAGGTAAAAGTGTGAGGGTTAGAGGTTAGATGTAAGGGGTAAGTGTTAGGATTAGAGTTAAAACTGAGTTATGGTTAATGTTAGTGTAGGGATAGTGTTAGGATTTGAATAAAAGTACAGGGTTAGGGTCAGAATTAAGGTTAAGGTAAGGGTTAGGTTTAAGGAATAGAGTTAGGGGTTAGGAAAATGGTAGGGTTAGGATTTGGCTTAAGTTAAGGTTAAGGGTTAAGTTTAGGGTTAGAATTAGAATTAGGGTTATAAGCGTTAGGGTTTTAGGATTATTGTTAGGGTTAGGGTTAGGATTAGGGTTCAGGGTTAAGGTTAGTGTTTGGGTTAGTTGTTAGGGTTAAGGTTATAGTTAGGTGTAGGGTTAAGATTAGAGTTAGGGGTTAGGTTTGGGGTTCTCATCGCTTTTATGTTTAGGTTAGGTATGAAATTTGGGTTAAGATTTTATGATTAGGGTTAGGGTTTTAGGGTTAGAGTTAGAGTTAGTGTTTAGGATTTAGGCCTTAGTGTTAGGGTTAAAGTTGGGGTTAGGGTTTTAGGGTAAGTTTAGGGTTCTAGGGTGAGGGTTAGTTTATAATTAAGGACAAAGTATAGGGTGAGGGTTAAGTTAGAGTTACAATTTGGATTAGGGTTAAGGTTAGGGTTAGGGACAGGGAAAGGAACAGGGACAGGAATAGTAACAGGGTTAAGGTTGGGTTAAGTGTTATGGTTGAGGGTTAGTGTTAGATAAGGGTTAGGGTTTGTGTAGGGTAAGGTTAGGGTTAGGGTTAGGGACAAGTGTACAAGGTTAGGGTTAGGGTTTAAAAATAGGGTTAGGTTTAGGTTTAGGGTTTAAGGTAAAGTTTAAGATTACGATTAGTTTTAGGGTTAGTGTTTGTGTTAAGGATAAGATTAGGGTTTAGAATTACATTTAAGGTTAAAGTTAGAAATAATGTTAGGATTAGAGTTAGGGATTACGGTTAGGGTTAGGTTAGATTTAAGGACAAGGTTTAGGGTTAGAGTATTGGTTAGGTTTAGGTATAACTGTTAGGGTTAGAATTAGGGTTACAGTTAGGGTTATTGTCAGGTTACTGTTAAGTTAGTGTTAGCGTTAGGGTTAGGTGTAGGGTAGATGTTAGGAGATAGGATTATAGTTAGAGTTAGGGGTTTGGTGTTAGAGTTTGGGTTAGTGTTATGGGTAGGGTTAGGGTTAGGGGAAATGTATTGAGGTTATGGTTAGCATTATTGTACGGTTAAGGTTATGTTTAGGGGTTATGGATTAAGGGTTATGGCAAGTATTAGGGTTAGTGTGGTGAATAAGGGTTAGTATTAGGGTTAAGGTTAAAATTTAAAATCAGTTTTAGGGCTAGGTTTGGGTTAGGGTTAAGGTTAGGGTTTAGTGTTAGGGTTAGGTTTTGGGTTAAGTTTTAAGTTACATTTTGGGTTAGGGTTGTGTTACATTTAAGGACAAAGGTTAGGGTAAGGGTGTGGATTAGAGTTTGATTTAGGGACAGGGACAGAAACATAAACAGTACTAAGATTGGTTAGGTGTTAGTGGGTAGGGTTAGGGTTATGTACAGGAGTTAAGGTTGAAATAGTGTTAGGGTTAGTGTAAGTTACTGTTAAGGGTTAGGTTTATGGTTGTAAGGTTAAGGTTAGGATTAGGTTATTAAGGTTAGGGTTAGGGTTAGGGTTAAGGTTAGGGACAGGGACAGAAATATAAACAGGGTTAGTGTTGGTTAGGTGTTAGGGGTAAGGTTTAGGGTTAGGTTAATTGTTAAGGTAGAGTTAAGACTAGGGTTAGGGTTTGTGTTAGAGACAATGGTACAGGGTTAGGGTTAGGGGTAGGGATAGGGTTAGGGTTAAATTTAGGGGTTAGGTTTATGGTTAAGTTTAAGATTAAGTTTAGGGTTATGGTTTGGGTTTGGGTTAGGTTTAGGTTTGGGTTATTGTTTACGGTTAGGGTTAGTGATAGGGTTATGGTTAGAGTTAGGCATATTTGTTAATGTTATGGTTAGGGATACAATTGGGTTATGTGTTAGTGGTAAGAGCTTGGGTTAGGGTTAAGGCTGGTGTTAGGGCATGGTTAGGATTAGGGACAAAAGGAAATGGTTAGGGTTAGGGTTAGGGTTAGGGGTTAAGGTTACCATACGGGTTAGAATTAAAGTTGGGTTAGGGTTTGGTTGTGGGTTAGGGTTAGGGTTAGGGTTACATTTAGGGCATAAGGTTAGGGTTATATAGGTAAGGTAGTATTAGGGTTCGGGCATAGGTTTGGGGTTAACGTTAATGTTAGTGTTAGGTTTAATGTTAGTGTTTAGTGTAAGGGTTTGGTTTATGGTTAGAATTAGGACTAGTGCTAGGGATAGGTGTTAGGTTTAGTGTTAGTGTTAAGGTTAGGTTTTAGGTATAGGGTTAGGGCAAGGGCGAGTTTCTGGGTTAGGTTTCAGAGTTAGGTTTAAGGTTAAGGTTAGGTTTAGTGTTTAGGGTTAGGGTTAGGTTTAGGTTTAAGGTTACGTTTCATGTTATGGTTAAGTTAGAGTTAAAGACAAGTGTTAGGGTTAGGGTTTAGAGTTAGTGTTAGGGTTAAGGGTTTGTTTTAGGGTTAGGGTTTGTTTAGGGTTAGGGTTTAGGGTTAGGTTAGGGTGCAGGTCAGGTTTTATGGTTATGTTCAGGTTAAGGTTAGGTTAAGTTTAAGTACAAGGGCTAAGGTTAGGGTATGGGTTAGTATTTGATTTAGAAACAGTCACAGAAATAAGGTGAGGTTTAGGGTTGGGTTATTGTTAGAGTTAGAGTTAGAATTAGGGTTAGGATGAGGGACAGTTTTACAGAGGAATAGGGCAAGGTGAAGGTTAGGGTTAGGGTTAGATGTAACAGTTAGCATTCGGGTTAGTGTTAAGGTTAAGGTTATTGTTAGGTCAGTGTTAAGTTAGGATTAGGGTAAGGGTTAGCTGTAGGGTAGGTGTTAGGGCTTAGTGTAAATGATAGGGTTAGGGGTTTGGTGTTATGGTTTGGTTAGTGTTAGGGTTAGGGGTAAGGTGTGAGTGCTTGGTTTTAGGATTAGTGTTATGGTGGGGTTAGGGTTAGGGTTAGGGTGAGGTTTAAGTTTAAGGGACTAGAGTTAGGGTAAGGGTTAGAGTTGGGATTATGTTTAAGGATTATGGTTAGGGTTTAGGGTTAGAATTAGTGATAGAGTTAGTGGTTAGTGTCAAGGTTAGAGTTAGGGTTGGGTTAGGGTTAGGGTTTAAGGTTGGGTTGGGGTAAGGGTTAGGGTTCAGTTAGAATAACGGTTAGGGTTAAGGTTAGGTATAAAGGTTAGGGTTAGTGTTAGGGTTAGGGTTAGATGTAACATTTAGCATTCAGTTAGTGTTAAGGTTAAGGTTATTGTTAGGTCAGTGTTAAGTTAGGATTAGGGTAAGGGTTAGCTGTAGGGTAGGTGTTAGGGCTTAGTGTAAGTGATAGGGTTAGGGGTTTGGTGTTATGGTTTGGTTAGGGTTAGGGGTAAGGTGTGAGTGCTTGGTTTTAGGATTAGTGTTATGGTGGGGTTAGGGTTAGGGTTAGGGTGAGGTTTAAGTTTAAGGGACTAGAGTTAGGGTAAGGGTTAAAGTTGGGTTTATGTTTAAGGATTATGGTTAGGGTTTAGGGTTAGAATTAGTGATAGAGTTAGTGGTTAGTGTCAAGGTTAGAGTTAGGGTTGGGTTAGGGTTAAGGTTTAAGGTTGGGTTGGGGTAAGGGTTAGGGTTCAGTTAGAATAATGGTTAGGGTTAAGGTTAGGTATAAAGGTTATGGTTAGGGTTAAGTTTAGGGTTAGTGTTAGGTTAGGGTTAGGTTAAGGTTAGGGTTATAGTTATGGTTATGGTTAGGCTTAGGGTTGGGGTAAATGTTAGTGTAGTGTTGGTTTTGGTATACCGTATTTCCCCATGTATAAGACGCACCCAGTTTTGGAAAATTTGGGGTCTAAAAACTGGGTGTGTCTTATACAGTGGTTGTAGATTCTTTTACTTGCATTTCCCGCTTTTTCATGCTTGTTGTCTTTGCGCTCATTGTTTTGCACTTGTTACCGGTATATTATGGTAGTTTACGTTTTTCCATGTTCTGCCCAAAAATGGCTCAGAAAAGATTTTTGGACATTGTTGAATTCAAGCTCAAAGTGATCCAGTTTGGAAAAGTGAATGGAAATCATGCTGCTGAATGTATGTTTGGTCCTCCTCCAACTGAGAAAACAATCTGAGACTGGCTGTGGGAAGAAGAAACCCTACTGAAAACACCACAGCAAAAGAAGGCCATGAGAGGCAAGTCATCAAAATGGCCATATTTAGAGAGAGAATTGAAGATACGGATTGAAAAGCAAAACACATTTGGGTGATTCGTCATCAGACACAGATGAGGACAAGCTAATGGTTGGAGTTTTGACAGTGATGAGGAGTTGTGTGAATTTTATGATGAAGAAAACTTGAGTTCAATAACTTTATGTAATACTTTTTTTCAAATTTTGGGCCCCAAAATTAAGGTGCGTCTTATACATGAGGAAATACGGTGTTAGATTAGTGTTTAAGGGCTAGAGTTAAGGTTTTAGAGTTAGAATTTAGTTTGGGTTAGTGTTCTTTTTAGGGTTAGGGTATGGTTAGTTTTAGGGACAGGGACATAAATAAGGACAAAGTTAGAGTTGAGTTAGTGGTTAGGGGTGAGGGTTAGGGTTAGGGGTTAATTTTGGGTTTAGTGTTAGGTTTATTGTGCGGGTTAGGTTTCAGGGTTAAGGATAGGGTTTAGAATTAGGGTTAGGGTGAGGGTTAGGGGTAGGGTTTTGCTTATGGTTAAGGTGAGGGGTTGGGTTATCAATCGGGTTATGGACAAGGTTAGGGTTAAATTTAGGGTTAGGGTTAATGTAGGATTAGGGTTAGGGTTAGGGACTGAGGACAGTTAGGGTCAGGTTTAGGGTTAAGTTTAGGGTTAGGTTAGAAGTTAAGGTTAAGGTTAGGTTTAGAGACAAGTGTTAAGGTTAAATTTAGGGACATGGATTTGTGTTAGGTTTAGGGTAGGGTTAGTGTTATGGTTATTAAGGTTAGGGTTTTAGGGTTATTGTTAGGATTAGTGTATAGGGTCGTGTTAGGGTTAGGGTTATGGGTTAGGATTAGTGTTAAGGTTAGGGTTAGGGGTTAGGATTAGGGTTATGGGTAGAGGTAGTTTTAGGATTAGGGTTAAGAGTTAAGGTTGGGGTTTGGGTTAGGGCTAAGGTTAAGTTAGAATGAAGTTAAGGTTAAGATTTTCAGGTTAAGGTTAGGATTTTAGGGTTAGGGATAGAGTTAGAGTTTAGGTTTTAGGAATTATGGTTAAGGTTAGGGTTTTAGTTTTTGGGTTCTAGGATTATGATTAGGGTTAGGGTCAGTTTAGGATTAAGGGTAAGGGTTAGGGTTAGAGTTTTCAGGTTAGGGTTAGGATCAAGGTTAGGGTTAGGGTTAGAGTTAGGGTTAGGTTTAGTGGTTACGGTTAAGGTTAGGGTTAGGTTAAGGGTATGGTTAGAGTTACGATTAGGGATAAGATTTGGTTATAGGGCTAGTTTTTGTGTTAGGGTTAGGTTAGGTTAAAGGACTAGGGTTCAGTTTAGGGTATGTGTTAGGTTTTGTTTTAGAAAGTGGAACAGGGACAGGGACAGAAAGAGACAAGTTAGGGTTAGGGTTGTAGTTAGAGTTGCAGTTTGGCTTTGGGGATGGGTATTTGGGTTACGGATAGGGTTTGGGTTAGTGTTAGTGTTAAGGTTAGTGTTAGGATTAGGGTTAGGGTTAGTGTTAGGACAAAGGTACAAGGTTAGGGGTAAGGGTAGGGATAGAGTCAGGGTTAAGTTTAGCGGTTATGTTCAATGTTAAGGTTAGGATTATATTTAGAATTAGGTTTGGGTTTGGGTTAGGGTTTAGGGCTATGGTTAGCGATAGGGTTATGGTTAGATTTAGGCATATTTGTTAGGGTTACGGTTAAGGATAGGGTTAGGGTTAGGTGTTAGGGTTGAGAGTTTGGGTTATGGGTAGGGTTAGTGTTAGAGTAGGGTTAGAGTTAGGAACAAAGAGACAAGGTTAGGGTAGGTTATGTTTAAGATTGGGGTTTGGGTTACCGTATGGGTTAAAATTAAGGTTAGGGTTAGGGTTTGGTTTAGGATTAGGGTTAGGGTTAAGGTTAGGTCTAGGGTACAATTTAGGGTTAGTGTTAGGGTTATGGGTAGGGTAGGTTTAGGGTTAGGGCATAGGTTTGGGGTTAGCATTAAGGTTAGGGTTAGGGTTTAATGTTAGGGTTAAGGCTAGGTTTATGGTTAGGCTTAAGGTTAGGGTATGGTTTGGGGTTTGAGTTGTGGTTATGGTGTGGTTTGGGTTTAGGATTAGTGTTAAGGTTAGGGACAGGGTTAGTCACCGTGTTAAGGGTAAGGTTAGGGTTATAGTTAGGCTGTGTTAAAATTAAGGATAGGGTCAAGGATAAGGGTTAGGGATAACATTAGGGTTAGATATAGGGTTTAAAGTTAGTGTTCAGGGCTAGGGTTAAGATTAGGATTAGGGTCAGGATTAGTGTTTAGGTTTAGGGTTAGGGTTAAGTGTTAGGGGAGGGGTTAGGATTAGGGATTAAGATAGGGGTTAGTGTTAGCGTTAGATTTACAGTTAGAGTTACAAACGGTATAAGTTTTAAGGTTAGGATTATGGTAAGTGTTAGTAGTTTTGGGTGAGGGTGAGGGTTAAGGTTAAGGTTAGGATTAACATAGAGTTAGGTGTAAAGTTTGGTTTAGGGATTAGGGATAGAATTAAGGTTATGGTTAGGGTTAAGGGTTAGCAGTAAGAATTAGGGTTAAGAGGTAGGATTAGGGTTAGGGTTAGGGTTAGGTTTATGTTAGGCCTAGATTGAGGGTTAGGGTTTAGGGTTATGGTTGGGGCTGGTGTTAATGAATAGGTTTAAAGTTAGGGTTAGGGTTAGGTTTAGGGTTAGGGATGGGGACAGGGATAGAAATGGGGACAGGGTTAGGGTTGCATTCAGTGTTAGTGGTTAGGTTTGGGGTTAGTGTAGGGTTAGGGGTAGGGGCAAAAAAGGGTTAGGGTGAGTGATAGGTATAGAATTTTGTTAGGGCTTGGGTTAGGGTTAGGTTTATGGGTTAGAGTTAGGGTTAAATGTTAAGATTAAAGTTAAGCATAGGTTTTAGGTTAGGGTTAGGGTTAAGGTTTAAGGTTAGGGTTAAGGTTAGGGTTAGAGTAGTATAGGGCTGTGGTTTGGGTTAGGGTATACAGTTGGGGTGAGATTTAAAGTAAGGGTTAGTGTTAGTTTTAGGTTTTAGTGTTAGATTTAGTGTTAGGCTTAGTGGTAGTTTTAGTGTTAGGGTTAGTAGTTAGGGTTGGGGTTATGGCTAGGGTTAGGGTTAGATTAGAGGTAAGGGTTAGGGCTTGGGTTTAAGATTAGTGTTAAGGTTAGGTTAGGATTAGGGTTAGGGTTAAGATTAAGGATTTACAATTAGGGTTAGTGTTAGGGTGTGGGTTAGGGTTTAGCATCTAGAATTTACGGTAAGAGTTAGCATTAGGCTTAGGGGTCAGGTGTTAGGGTTAGGGTTAAGGTTAGGTATAACATTTAGGGTTAGGGTTAGGGTTAACATTATTGATAGGTCAGTGTTAGGTTAGGGTTAGGGTTAGGGTTAGCGGCAGGGCAGGTGTTAGGGGTTAGTGTAATGAATAGGGTTATGGATTTGGTGTTATGTTTATGGTTAGTGTTTGGGTTAGGAGTGACGTGTGATTGTTTGGATTAGGGTTAGGGTTTTTGTTAAGGTTAGGTTTAGGGTTAGTTTTTGGGACAGGAACAGGGACAGAAATAAGGACAAAATTAGTGTTTGGTTAAGGGTTAGGGGTGAGGATTAGGGTTAGTGGTTAATTTTGGGTTTAGGGTTAGGGTTATTTTGCAGGTTAAGGTTCAGGGTTAGGGCTAGGGTTTAGAGTTAGGATTAGAGCTAGGGTTGGGGTAGGGTTAGTGTTATGATTAGGGTGAGGCACATGGTTATAAACAGGGTTAGGGGCAAGGTTAGAGTTAAGGTTAGGGTTAGGGTTAGGGTTAAGGTCAAAGTGACAGTGTTAGGGTCAAGTTTAGGGTTAGCGTTAGGATTAGGTTAGAAGTTAGGGTTAGTGTTAGGATTATGGTTAGGGTTAGTATTTGAGTTAGGTTTCTGGTTATTTTAGGATTAAGGCTAGGGTTGGGTTAGGGTTTAGGCGTTAGGGGTTAGGTGTTAGTGTTAGGGTTAAGTTTAGAGACAAGGGTTAGGGTTAAGTTTAGGGACACAGATTTGGGGTTAGGTTTAGGATTAGGTTTAGGGTTAAATTTAGGTATAAGTGCTAGGGTTAGTGTTAGGTTAGGGTTACAATTCGGTGAGGTGTTATGGTTGAGGGTTAGTGTTAGATAAGTGTTAGGGTTAGTGTAAGGTTAGGGTTAGGGTTATGGACAAAAGAACAGGATTAAGGTTAGGGTTAGGGTTAGGGTTAGGGTTAAGGGTCGGGTTAGTGTTAGAGTTAGCTGTTAGTTTTATTTTTAAATAAGAGTTAGTTAGGGTTACATTATTTTTAGGGTTAGAGTTTAGGGGTAAGCTTAGGATTGGATTAGGGGTATGGGTAGGGTTAAGTTTACGGTTAAGGATTAGGGTTGGTTTTGGATTAGGTTTAAGGTTCAGGTCAGGGTTCAGTTATGGTTAGAGTTAGGTTTGGGATAGGGGTATGGTTAGGGTTAGGTTTAGGGGTGAAGGTTGGGTTTAGATTTAGGTTTAGAATTAGTGTTAGGGATAGGTTATAGGGATAGTGTTAGGCCAAGTGCTAGTTTTAGGGTGAGGGTTAGGATTAGTGTTAGCTTTAGGAATTAGGCATAGGGTTAGACTTAAGGTTAGGTTTATGGTTAGGAGTTAGGGACTAAGGTTAGGATTAGGAGTTTAGGTTAGGGTTAATGTTATGGTTAGGGTCATATATAAGTTTGAGAATTAGGGCTTAGTTTAGGGTTAGGGTTAGCGTTTGTGGTTAGCGGTTAAGGTTAGGGGTAGGGGTAGGAGTAGGTTTAGGTGTTTGGGTGTGGGTTCGGTTTAAGGTTAAGTTAGGTTTAGGGTTAGGGTTTTAGGGTTAGAGTAGTGTTAAGGTTAGTGTTTGAGATAGCATTAGGGTTAAGTTTAAGATTAGGGATAGGGACAGGGATAGGAATATGGACAGAGGTAGGGTTGATTTCGGGGTTAAGGGTTAGGGTTGAAATTAGGGTAAGATTAGTGTTAGCATTAGGGACAAAACAGGGGTTAAGGTAAGGATTAAGGGTAGAGTTAGAGTTAGGTTTAGGGTTTAGGGTTAGGGTGTGGTTAGGGTTAAGATTAGGTTCAGGGTTAAAGTTTGGGTTAGGGTTATGGTTAGAGCTAGGTTTTAGAGTTAGGGTTAGGGTTAGATTTAAGCATAAGTGTTAGGGTCACAGTTAAGGTTAGGTTTAGGATTAGGGTTCTGGGTGAGGGTTACAGTTAGGGTTTGGGTAGGGTTAGGTTTAGGGACAAAGGGACAGGGTTAGGCTTTGGGGTAGGGTTAGATTTATAGGTTAGCATTAGTGTTAGAGTTAAGATTAGGGTTAGGGATAGGGTTTAGTTTAAGGTTAGGTTAGTGCTAGGGTTAGGGTTTAAGGTTAGTGTTAATGTAGGGGTATGGATAAAGTTTGAGTTAGGGTGTAGGATTTGGGTGATGTTTAAAGTTAGGGTTAGGGTTGTGGTTAGGGGTAGTTTTAGTGTTAGGGTGAGTGGCTAGGGTTGGGGTTATGGTTAGCGTTTGGGTTAGGTTAGAGGTAAGTGCTACGGTTAGTGTTTTAGGTTGGGGTTAGAGTTAAGGTTAGGGGTTTAGGGTTAGGGTTAAGGTCAGGGTGAGGGTTAGGGTTTAGGGTCTAGGGTTTATGTTAAGGTTAGGTTTAGGGTTAGGTGCTGGGTGTTAGTGTTAGGATTAGGGTTATTGTTAGGGTAGGGTTAGGGTCAAAGGGACAGGGTTATGGTCAGAGTTAGGGTTAGGGTTAGGATAAGTGTTAAGGTTAAGGTTAGATTTAGGTTTAAGGTTAGGGTTAGGGTTTGGGGTAGGTTTAGGGTTAAGTTTAAGGGTAAAGTTAGTGCTGGGTTAGGGGTTAGGTGTTAGGCGTTTTGGTTCGTGTTAGGGTTAGATACAAAGGCTAGTGTTTGTGTTAAGAACGAGGTTTTCACGTTAGGGTTAGGGTTAGGTTTAGGATTAAATTTAGATATATTTGTTATGGTTAAGTTTAGGGTTATGGTTAGAGGTAAGGAATGATGGTTAGTGTTAAGTTTAAGGTTAAGGTTAGACAATGGTTAAGGTTAAGATTAGTGACAAAGGGACAGGGTTATTGTTAGGAGTAGTGTTAGGGTGAGGGTTAGCTTTAGGGGTTAGGACTAGGGTACGGTTAGGGTTCTGTTTAGTTTAGAGTTAGGGGTTAGGGTTAGGGTTAGGTTTTTGTACAAGAATTAGGGTTAGGATTAGGGACAAGGATTTGGGGATAGGGTTATGGTTAGGATTAGGGTTAGGGTTAGATATAAGTGTTAAGATTAGGGTTAGGTTTATGGTTAGTGTTAAGGTTACAGTTATAGGTAAGGGGAAAGAGTTAGGGTGTAAGGGTTAGTGTAAGGGTTAGGGTTAGGGTTAGGGTTAGGTATCAGTGTTAGGGTTAGGGTAAAGGTTAGGTGTAAGTGTTAGGGTTAGGGTTAAGGGTAAGGAGTGAGGGTTGGGGTTAAGATTAGGGTTAGAGTTCTGAATAAGATTTAGGGTTAAGGTAAGGATTAGGTATGAGGTTTATGGTTAAGTTTAGTGTTAGATTAGAGTTTCTTTAGCGTTAGGTTATATATAGGTTATGGTTATAGTTATGGTTAGGGATTACGGGTTAGGGTTAAGGTTAGTGTTATGGGTTAGGGTTATGTATAAGTTATAGGGTTAGGGTTAGGTTTAGGGTTAGGGTTAGGGTTTTGGTTAGGTGTAAGATTAGAAATAAGGTTAAGATTAGGGTTAGGGTTAGGGTTCAGCTTTTGGGTTTGGGTTTGGGTTATGGTTAGGGTTAGGTTAGGGTTAGGGTTAGGGTTAAAGTTAGAATTAGGATTAGAATTGTGTTAGGGTTAGGTTTAAGTTTATGTATATTTGTTAGGGTTATATTTATGGTTAGGGTTACCATAAGGGTTGAGGGTTAGGGTTAGGGTTAGAATAAGGTTAGGATTAGTGTTAGTGACAAAGAGACAAGGTTAGGGTTAGGGTCAGTATTAGAGTTAGAGTTGTTTTTCAGTTTAAGGGTTATAGTTAAGGGTTAGGAATAGACAGAGCATGTGCAATTAGAATAAAAAGCATCTAAGAATAAACTGTTTTGTCTGCATGGAAAAAATCATTTTTTTATTTATGCTAATATTATCCTACAGATTGTGATTATAAAGTAATAAAATTGGTTTTAATTGAAGGTTAAACAACTTTTACATCCAAATGAATCCTGTTGTTTTAAAATTTCACCTGGGTATCATTCATGTATTCCAAAAATGTATTGCCCAAAGTATTATTGGAACTCCTCTTTGTAAAAAAAACTTTATAGTAAATTCACAGCCTCTCAAGAAAGTAGACCATCCAGCTTTATTATAGAATTAGTTTTCCTCCTCAGTGCTTTCTATTTCCATACATGTATATAACCTGTTACCTTGAATCAAATCTATGAACACATATGACTCGCTCCTCACCTGATTGTTAGCACTTAGAATTCAGACATAGTGATTTTTAAAAAGAAATCTTTGCTTCCCATAAATTTAGATTATCAATAAGTATTTGCCAATTGATTCATCTTGATAACTGACCTCATACAATCTCAGTTTCAATCTCGGTTTAGCCATTTCCCAAATTCATATTTATCATCAAGGAATGAAGGTTTGCCACCACTGAGCAGACTCAAAAGAATGTATTATAGCTTTGAAAGTATTTTTAGAAATGTAGTTTTAAAATATTTTCGTAATTTGTGGTGTCATTTGAATAAGTATATCATCTTCTAAGGCAGGGACTGGCCAAGTTTTTCTGTAAGGGGCTAGAGAGAAAGTATTTTAGACTTTGTCGGCCATACAGTCTGTTACAAAAATTCAATTCTCCCAAAAAAGAGCCATTAAATTAATAAGCATGGGCTATGCTCCAATTAAAGTTTATTTATGGACACTAAAATTTGGATTTCATATAATTTCAATGTCATGAAATATTATACTTCTTTGGTTATGCTTTCAACCATTAAAAAATGTAAAAAACCTCAGAGGCCACACAGAAACAAGTAGTGGGCCACATTTGGCTCACAGGTAGGTAAGCCATAGTCTACTGACCCTGTCCTAGGTGTTCTCTAAAGTACTTGGATTTGTAAGTTTAGTTTTTAAAAAATTATTCTTCAAAGTTATACCTCCTGCTTATAAATTCTAGTACATTTCTTAAAACATCTGAGAAATTTTCATTCATCCTCCATTTCTCATGTAGAGTAAGTAGAAAATGTTTCCCTCCCTGGTTTGAAAACTGAGATACTGAGAAATAGGTTAACTTCTATAATGTCAGACTCAAAAACATGTTTGAAAATATTTTTCAGTATTCAGTACTACTTACTGAACCAGTAAAAACAGTGATCTTTTTGTCTCAGTGAAAGTGGGGGCATTGAAAGCTGGGTGGAATAAGAGACCAAAACTTCGAGTGTTTAATACTGATTTCCAGAGGGCTGGACAGGATGGAATTTTTTTTGTCTTCTTCCTCTCTGACTTGAAAGAATAACTTTATTCAAGGAAAAGAAAACATGACATAATCATTGGTATTATAGCAAATTATAAGATTGAAGGATTAACTTAATGATGGTGAGATAAAAGAAGGAAATATATAGCACTTACTTTTTCACATCTAGCTGTTTTAGATGTTTCTCTTGTACCTTCTATATTTGAGGAGGAAATTCAAGATATTGTTTTCCTTAGAAATCTTAGATTCCTGGTTTGCAGCCTGAAAAGAGCAGTTTTTGTTTGTTTGTTTGTTTTTTAGCTTTCAGTTCAGGTGGTATTAATTCATTTCTATTTGTTAAAGTTTATTCTTTATGCTTTATTTTTTGAAGTTAGATTTTGACGTGCATGATTTTCATAGCAGTGTTTTCAACAGAGGACATGGGAGAAAATTATTAGTTTTCTTTCGAAGTTTGAATTCACAGAAATGGCATATTTGTGGATATTGTTTTCTGTGTGGATATTAAAATTTAGTAGAGATTGAAGTGTGTGTGTGTGCTTGTGTGTGTGCTGTTCTTGCTGCTACTTAAAAGAGATGCGCTTTTTCTTTCTCTCTTTTTTTCCCCATTGGAGGAAAAAACAAAAACAAAAACTCCAGCTATCTATGAATTTTTGAATTGATTACTTAACAATATGAATCATAATTTTGTATTTAAATATTTATCTGTATTCTCTGGTATTCTGATTAAATACAAGTCTATTAAGGCTGATGATAATAGGGCCTGCTCGGAGGAAATGACAACCTGCTTTACAGCAGTATTTGCTGCAAATTCTTTTTTCCCTGGTTTCTCCTTAAATTGTAATGGGTTAACATGGAACAAAAGAGGAAAATCATGTGAATTAGAGTGATGGTCAATTTGATCATGATCATAGCACAATGGTTACTATTGCAGTTTATATTAACATAATTCAAGGTTGAACTAAATATAGCCAGATTTTATCTGCTGTTGATAAAAATGCTGAGAAACTATTACACTTAAGCAAGATTTATTTTTGAACTTTAAATGCATTCTTCAAAAGTGATATTTTTAAGAACTCAATGATAATTGTGATTTAAATGAAAACCAGATTAATTTGCCCTTAAAATTTATTGTTTAATTTTTTTAAAATTTTATTGGAGAGCAGTCATGGTCATTTGTTACACATTGCTTTCATGCTACAATGGCATAATTGACTCTTCTAGAGAAGGTGCAGCTCACAGTTGCCCATGCGGGGATCGAACCGACAACCTTTGTGTTATCAGCACCACGCTCCAACCAGCTGACCCAATTGGTCACCCCAATGTTTTAATTATTAGAAGACAGCATGAAGTAAAAAATGCAGAAGCATGTTAAATATAGCTGCATCTGGAAGTGCAAAGATGTTGAGGAAATGGTAACTTGAAAAAACTATTAAACTTTTAATGAAGATTATTTAAAATATGAATTTATCAAATGTGCAAACACTGACTAAAATGACAGAGTCCGTGTATTTGTATTGCTGCAAATGAAAGTTTAAAATTTTTTAAATTGAAAAGATTCTTAGAAACAGAGCACACTGGACTTTTTAATATTCCCTTTCAAATCTTTTCAAAGACAGAAAAGAATATGATGTTATCTCAATCTCCTTTTTATTTGATCAGCATTCCTGAAAAAGATTCATTATTGGTTCAGTTGTATGTCAGTGGCATAAGAGAAAAACGTCTACATATCTCTTGGAAAAAGTGTCTAGAATGCATAGATGTTATGTTTATGATTTTTGATAAAAAATCCGCTGAAAATTAAAAATTACACCTCTTAGTGATGACATGTCTTTGTTCTGTGCCATGATGGGACATTTCAACAATGCTTATAAGGTTGCTACAGCCCGGTGCAGATTTTACAGCCCAAATTGATGAGATCACTGATATTATAAGTTGCACTATGCTTTTAGCTTGTCAAATATGGTGTCAGTATACTTAGGGAGGATTTTCTTGTACCATTTAAATTTAACTACAACTGCATGAGTATATTTACAGAATTATAAAAGTGAATCATTGATCCTTGTAAGTTAAACTGGGAAAATATTTTAAATAATTTTAAGTAATGGAATAGAAAAATATGATTAGAAAACATAGAGGAGTTATTGGAAACCTTGTTTGAAGCTGCTGATGATAGTGTTTTTTCTCATTTTCCAAGGCTCTCACTTATGTTTTATTGAGTATTTTTTTAAAGTACCCTTCTAACTCTCAAGAAGAGGGAGGGAGGAAGAGAGGGAATGGGGGAAGATTGAGAGAGACAGAGAGAGAGTGAGAGAGAGAGAGAGAGAGAGAGAGAGAGAGAGAGAGAGAAATACAGATAATAGTCAAAGCAATACAACTGACAGCATAGGTACCCTCTTGCTTTATTCTGAGTGTCTGGGACAGCAGGACCACTGGTCTCTGGCAGCAACAGCAGTCTGGACATGAGTGAGCACACTGCCTGGCAGGTTATTGCTGGGCTCCCTTTCTGTTCCATTTGAGAGAGTTCTTTGGAATTACTATTTTATGTATCTCAGAGCTTTGGTATGCATAGAAAACCCTCTGAATCTCACAGATATATTAAGAAACATTGAAAGTTGTTATAAATATTAAAGGAGGCTTGCTGAGTTACCAAGCTTTAAAAATATTTTATTCATAGCTAATTATACTTATTTACTATGTCACAGCAGAGTTTTATAGTTGTTAAGATGAGTAAGGAGCTAAGCAGATTGTGTGAAACTAGAATTTTTCTAGTTGACAAGTGTTCTCATTTGGCAGGAAACCCTACTTTCCAATATTTTTGAATAACAAAATTGGCATAAATAACCAATTTTTCGGCAATCTAGTGAAGTGAATTTGAAGCTCTATGTCTAAGGGTTTCAAAATACATTGTAGTGGCAAATAAGACTTTTGCTTTATCTACTGTACCTTTCAAATATTGTTGCCACATGTGGAAGAGAGCATTATCAATTAAGGAAATTTGAACAAAATAAAATGTAGAGATATTGTAAAACCTCATTTCTGCATCTCCAAACTTTCAATTATTATTTGCCTGAAGAGATATTTGAAACACTAAGAAAAACATTAGGCTGAAAGCCCCATTTTCCCTGCATCAATAATTGAATTGGCTTGATGTGTATTCCAAGAAGAAAATGAATTCTTGCAGCTTACTTCTTCATTTATTCTAAAGAGTGGTAACATGACATAACTTATCATCATTTTATATTAAGACCAAAGGAATTCCATTGCTAACTAGAGTGTAGTACTATTTTTACCATTCACGACAACTTATTGTCTCAACTAGGGTTCTCAACCCTGACCCAATTTAAAGCAAAAGTGTATAAGACTCTGTAGTGAACCTGGCATGTACATAGAATTGTCTTTGTGTTTTCCAAACTGGAATTTGTTTATGAACAGGAAAGGTCACCATTGCATTACATTGTCTTCTTTCTAATTTTAATGCTATTAATTTAAAAATTTTCAATGTATATAAATAAGGATAAAATAATATTTGGTGTTAACTTTGTTTTGCTTTATCATCTGTAGTAAGGGTAAATTATTGTTTTGTAAACTTCTGTTTCAGTTGTGTGTGTTTGTATGTGACATCAAGTGTATATTTTTTACCTTGGGTTTTGGTCAGAGGAGTTCATGACACACTGGCCTGTAGTGCAAGAGGAAGAGGATTTGATTCAATAAGCCATCTTTCTCTCCCAATGAGCAGGCTCATGACCCTTAAAAATTGTGTGTGTCTGTGTATTCTTTTAAACCATAACAACATACACTTCTGTTGTTACTGCCCTTAGATGATACCTCTTTGAGTTTCCATCCTTCCCCCCCTTGAATTATGATTGCTTCCTCTTTATATGCTACTCCCCTATTGATATTATTTATCTATACTTTCCTTCTGTTAATTGCTTCTCTTAAATCCAGTTTCTCCCCACAAACATGCCTGCCTCTCCTCCACCCAGTGCCCTAGACTTTAGTTTTGCCCTTGTTATATCACTAGGTTCCTTGGCATCATTGAGCTTCCATTATGCACTCTAAGAAGCAAGGCATTCCCCGACTAGAAATAATTGTTAGTTTTCCCCTCTTTGGCCCCAGTTTACTTTGCTCGCTTTATGCTCAGCTTGAGGAGAGAGATGAAGAATAACATAAGCCAGACCCTTTATGAATCATGTTTTCCAACTTCAATTCAGTGTCCTACCACTAATCTATAGCCTTACACAGCTCATTGTTGAGCAACTCTTAAAGATTTTATCTTCAATAGCCAGGCTTTTTCTCTAAATCTTAACATGGTTATTTTTATTTTCATATATTAAGGCTGTAGGTTATGAGCAAGCTTAACTAAATTGGTCTGGGTCTTTTTTTCTTTTTTCTTTTTTTTTTATAGAGTAAACATTTATTATTAGCGCACCAATGGTCTGAGAAGGCAGTGGGTTCACACTTCCAAAAACTGCCTTCTGACTTGGTCTGGGTCTTAATCATACACATCTTCTCACCTTTCTTCCAGTTCTTCTTAGACTCCTAACACCTCTATCTTCCATGAGACTTAACTCCCCCCCACACCCCACATATTTATTATATCCAGTATTTTTTAAAGATTTTTATTAATTTGGGGAATTGGGGGAGGGGAACAGACAAGTTGCTGTCCTTTTGTTCTTCAGTCTAGTTGAGGAGGATGTTGCTTCACTGGCCCATGTTAGTATTATCATTGTGCTCTTCCCGGGTAAGGCAGATCAGTCACCAGCCTCTGGACAGCTGCTCACAGCAGCTCTTGGCAGCTCACACCAGCTGTCAGCTGCTCACACTGGCTGACAGCCACACACACGGTAGCTTACGGCAGCCCACTGCAGCAGGGGCTGCAGCCTATGCCATCGCTGGTGACTCACAGGAGCCCAGCTCCAGGTCAAGCTGTTGTTCACCATCTTAGCTGTAGAGGGCAGTGTCACTGGCCCTCATGTGGGATCCAAACCGGGGCCCTGCTGCTCAGAGCTGGCATCCCAAGCCAGCTCTTAACCAATGTGCCACTTGGCTGGCCCTATCCAGTATTGTTTTTGCTGAGTTTTTTTAAAATATGATTTTCCCCCCTAACTTAAAGTGTTATATTTGAAGTTGCTTCCTGTCTTTAATTTCATTTTTCTTCTCACTGACTCTCAAATAAATATGGTATTCATAATTGCTCCATTCCCTCACTAATGTTGTCCCTAAGCTTTTGCTGTCTGTTAACTGTCCTTTTGAGACCATTTATTTAATGCTCTTTAACCAAGTACAAGGACCCTTTGTTGGTCTTTATTCTTCTTACCTTTTTCTTTTCTTATTAAGATGATTTTCACCCATGTTACCTGTGATGTACATTATCCTGGCTCTGTTACCTCTCACTAATCTTTTTCTCACTCTTTATCTGATTCTTTTTTCTTTTCATCTGCAGCCCTTAATCACAATTAATGGTTCTTAAAGGTTTAGTCCTTAACTCTGTCTTTTTAAAAGTCTCTGTTTATGGAACCTATGTATTCTTGCTTCTTTTTTCTCCTCAATGTCAGTGCAGAGAACATAAGTTATTTTGGGGGGGGGAATGCTATGCAGATTATCTATGTTTATTTTTAAACCTCCTTTACTCACCTTAAACCTTTGGCTTTTCCACCTCTCTCTCAACTCAGCAGATAACAGTGCCTATTATTTCAAAGAGAAAATAGAAGTCATCAGAGAGGGCAAGTTTATCAATGTATGGTCTGTAAGCCTACAAATTACCTGCACCCTTATCTTTCTTTCCTCACTACCTTCTGTCCAACTGAAAGGCTTTCCCTTTTCCTGTCAAATGCTAATACTTCCAGCTCCAATTAGAGGTCCAGGCCCTCTCTCCCTCTTGGGCTTTGCTCTTATTTTTTTCTTTCTTCTCTACTGGATATTTTTCACCAGTGTTTAAACGACCTTAGTTCTTTTCCATTTTTTTAAACGCTTCCCTGGACCCCATGTTACTGTCCAGCTACCACTCTGTTGTCCACTTGCCTACCTGGGTGAACTCCTTTAAAAGGTTGTCTGAAGTTGCTGTTTCTATTCTGTAGTTTCCCATCCACTTCTCAGTTTACTGTGACCTTCCTTCAACCTCCTCCATGCCACTGAACTTGCTCTTGCCCAAGTCCTAAAGACCAACAGACATTGAAGTTTTTACTTTCGAGTTTTTGGCAGCACATCTGTCACTGTTGACCATTCTTTTCTATTTGAAAGATTCTCTTCCTTTGGCTTCCATGATGCCACACACTCCTGATATTTTTTCCTTTCATAACTTAAATTACCATCTATGATAGAAGAGAACTGACCCCAAATGTCTAGAACTAAACTGTGTTAGATTAATAATACTTTTGGAGTTTATAAAGCTTAATTCTAACAGTGTATGATGATCTATAAAAGTCATTTTTTAAAAGTATGATTGTATAGTAATAAAGGATGTGTAGTATAGTATAATAAGAAATTTTATTTAATAAAGTTTAACTACTGCTATTATTTTAATTCCTACAATCTCTTATATTAAGTGGGTGCTCAGAAAGTATTTGATGAATCTTTTAAAAAATAAGTTGTCTTTTTTTTGGGCAAATGCTGTACAGATGATTTATTTCTTTTTTAAAATTAGGGAACACAGAAAACCCAGAAGAAAACTCAACCATAGTTCTATCACCCAGAGATAATCACTGTTAACATTTTGGCATATGTACATATTCACTTTTAAATTCTATTTATTCAAACAGATTTTTTTTAATTTTATTAAAATATAACTAACATACAATATTGTATTAGTTTCAGGTGTACACAATAGTTATTCAGCATTTACATATGCAAAGAAGTGATCACCATGATAAGTCTAGCATCCATCTGAAATCATACCACACTATCACAATATTATTTGTAGGGAGCCGGAGGTCTGCAGTAAGGGTTAAACCTGAGAGCTGTAGGTCTGCAGTAAGGGTTAAGCCTGAAAGCTGGCAGGCTGACAGTCTCTCAGGCCCAGATGAGCAGTGTGGGAAGGTTGGCCCCTGAGGAGAAAAGAGCCAATGGCCTTGAAAGCTACAGAGTGGAAGGCCATCCTGTTAACAGTTTCTGCTTGCTATGCTTTGTTTTGTCTCACTTCAGAAAGATTGCCTCCAAGGAATTTGTTTCCTGAGAAGAGGGGGCTACTCCCTCAAGGTTCAAAAACCCCTACCCTAAGAAAGTTACTTTTGCTATAAAAGCTGTATACAAATAAGAAATGAGGCCACTCTCTGCTATCAGCATTAGGTGGACCTCCTGCCACCAGCTTTCATCTCTAGTTTCTTTTTTTTCCAGTCTCCTACCCAGTCTTCTCAGGTTCCCTTTTGGTGGGTTCCTGGCTGATGAGTCAGGAACACTTGGTTGGTGCGTGGGTCACATAAAATTGGTGCCCTGAACAGGGACCTGAGCATGGATTGAAGGCAGTCATAAGTGAGGAGACCCCCTACAGGAAGGCATGCACCGCTTTGGAGAAGGTAGGGGAAAATCGGGGTGCGGTATTGGGAGGAGCAGAACTGATCAATCTGGTACCCCTATATCTAATTTCAGGCAGGAGTAAAACATTAGGCAAGTCAGGACAAACAGTCCATTGTACACCAAGGGCCATCAACCTACTTGTAAATAGGGTCAGCAGCCCATATAGACATAAATAATATGGGACAGTCAGGGTCAAGGGACCATCATCTTTATTTGCATTTGCTTAGATCTATGCTGCAGGCTCGTGGCAGCCCCATTAAAACACATCAGTTAGAAGATTTTCTTGCTTATATACAGGACATCTGTCCTTGGTTTCCAAAGGAGGAAACTGTTGATTCTAAAATCTGGGAAAAGGTTGGCGTACAGCTCTGAGAGCATCAGGCACTTGATGGGCCCAGGAAGTTCTCCAGAGATGTACTTTCACTTTGGGAGTTGGTACACGACAGTCTCGATCCCAGTCCAGAGGCTTCCTGTCCCCTGGAAACACAGTCTAAGCCTATAGTAAAAAGACTTAGTAACACTGTCTGGGAGTTTGAGAAGGCCAGATCTCGAGAGAAACAGACACTAGCAAGAGAAGAACAGAGACATAACACCAAGCCAGAGGATTCTTTTGAGGAGGAAGAAGAGGACGGGGTCCCTAAGGAGGAGGGGCCGGCCCTCGCCACTTGGGCCGCAAATGGTTCCAGGCGAAGGCGTCCTGCCCCCCGGGACCCGCCGCCATCTGCGCAGGGGCAGCAGCAGCCTGTTTCGCAGCAGCTTGTCAAATATGTTTCAGGCTCTAAGAACAGGATCCTGGAGTCGAGTGTACTCCGTGGATTAAGGCAGGGTGTGGAATGAGGCGAGGATATTGGGGAGTATCAACAATTTTGCTTTCTGGTAATAGAACGTCCGGACCCTAATAATCCAAGGCAGTTGTTTAGGGAGCAAAAGTTGTCCCTTTTAAGATGCTTAAGGAACTCAAAGCCTCAACTGCCCAGTATGGGCCTACTGCTCCTTTTACCTTAGCATTACTTGAGACCATTTCTACAAACACATCCCTTACTCCAAAAGATTGGATAATGATAACTAAGGCTTTTCTAACTGGAGGGGATTACTTGCTCTGGAAAGCAGAGTTCATTGACCAGTGTGAACAGCAGGCAGATCAAAATGCTGTATACCAGATACCTGTCACAGCTGAGATGCTTAAGGGAGAAGGATAAACTTCAGGCAGCCACGGAATTAGTCCAGGAACAGCGTGCTGCTGGACACATAGAGCCATCCATCAGCTTCTGGAATATGCCTATATTTGTTATTAAAAAGAAATTTTAAAAATGAAGGCTGTTACAAGACCTATGAGATGTTAATGCTGTTATGGAGGTCATGGGGAGCCTGCAGCCTGGGCTTCTTCCCCCACAGCTATTCCTATAAATCACCATTTAATTATTGTAGACTTAAAAGATTGCTTTTTCACTATCCCTCTCCATCCTGATGATAAAAAACATTTTGCATTTAACATTCCATTGCTAAACTTTAGGGAGCCAATGCAACGTTTCCAATGGAAGGTTCTTCCCCAGGGCATGGCCAATAGTCCTACAATTTGTCAGATGTTTGTTAGTCAAGCCATCATGCCCATATGGCAATTACACCCAGAACTTATATCATTCATTAAATGGATGATATCCTTATCTCACATGTTAATAAGAAGGTGTTATATCAAATATATGGGAGCCTCAAAGATAATCTTACTAAGGTAGGGCTAGTCATTGCCCCAGAAAAGGTTCAGGAAAACTCTCCATTCTCTTATTTAAGGACTTTGATTACTCAGAGATTAATTAAACCACAAAAGGTACAGATTAAAACTAGCCATCTCAAAACATTTAATGATTTTCAGAACTTCTAGGGGACATTAACTGGATTAGGCCTTTTTTAAGATTAACTACTAGAGATTTACAACAGTATTCAACATCCTCTAGGGGGAGCCTAGTCCAACCTCCCCCCAGAGTCTCACTCCAGAGGCAAAACTCGCTTTGGTCAGAGTAGAACAGGCCATTCAACAGGCTCAGGTTACTCAAGTAAATCCATCCCAAACTGTATCTCTCATCATTTGTAATACAGACCCTATACCTACAGGGGTCATCTGGCAACCTGCTGGTCTGTTGGAGTGGTTACATTTAAAGAGCACTCCTTCTAAACATCTTCAGCCGTATTATGAGTTGGCAGCTTTACTTATTACTGAGGGGAGACGAAGATGTCTCCAGCTCTTTGGAAAAGAGCCTCAGGCCATTGTAGTTCCTTTTAATAGGAGTAAGCAATCTTGGTTATATGAAAACTCCACGGAGTGGCAAATAGCTTTAGCAAATTTTCCTGGTCATCTTGGATGTCATTATCCTGCTAATAAACTCTTACAGTTTGCAAAGTCTATGTTGTTCATTTTCCCCTCAGTGTTACAAATTCAGGCCATTCCAGGAGCAGTTACAGTTTTCACAGATGGCTCCAGCAATGGCAGGGCAACCATCCACACCCCCACTCAGACCTTAACCAAAGTCACAGGGTATAACTCAGCTCAACGGGTGGAGCTATCCACAGTTACCTGGGCTTTACATATGTTTTCACACCAGCCACTAAACCTCTATACAGATAGTCATTATGTCTTTGGTGTCTGTAAAGTTATAGAGACAGCTCATGTTAGCTCAGCCACCACTGAGGAGCTGTTCCATATATTCCATAAACTAAAACAGACCATTCTTGCTAGGTGACAGCCACTGTATATTGGTCATATTAGAGCACACTCTGACCTTCCAGGACCTTTGTCTGCAGGCAATGCTGCTGCAGATGTGGCTACTCAATCGCTAAATCTCTCAGTCCAGACCTTTTTTGCCACACCTATAAGCCCTGTGGAGAAGGCCATACAGTCTCCTACTCTCCACCACCAAAATGCTCAGTCACTAAGACACCAGTTCAAGGTCACTCGAGAACAGGCTAGACAGGTAGTTAAACAATATACCAACTGTACAACTTTGCTTCCTGAACCACATTTGGGAGTTAACCCCTGAGGGTTACTTCCAAATCACATCTGGCAGATGGATGTTATTCATATTCCTAGTTTTAAAAATACTCCTTATATTCATACCACTATTGACACTAAATCTGGGTTCTTATTTTCCACAGCATGTTCTGGTGATGTAACAAAATATATCATCAGTCACTGTTTCCAGGCATTTGCCACTATGGGCATCTCAAAAGTCATAAAGACTGACAATGGGCCTGGCTATACTAGCAAGGGCTTTCAAAATTTTTGCTTAACTTTTCAGATCCAACACTTCACAGGTATTCCATATAACCCACAGTGTCAAGGAATTATTGAGCATGCTCCTTGCTCACTCAAAAATCAATTAATAAAACAAAAAGGGGGAGACTATGGAGACTTAATACACAACCAACTAAACCATGCACTTTTCACTTTAAATTTTTTACAAACGGATGCTCAAGATCACTATGCAGCGGACCGTTTTTGGAATCCCAGTCCTCTTGCAGAGGCTCTCGTCCACTGGAAAGACCCCTTCACGGGTAGTTGACAAGGACCGGGTCCGGTCCTGGTGTGGGGGAGAAGACATGTTTGTGTTTTTCCTAGGACAGCAAACGGTCCTCAGTGGCTCCCGGAATGCCTAGTCAAGCAACATCATGGGGACACCGGAGAGCCAACAGTCCAAGAAGGCAAGGAAAAGATCAGCCCTTAACCTGGGATCAGGTTAAGCCTAATAAACTTCTGATTACAGTACTGGTTATTCTGTTATGGCAGGTAAGTATAATATAGGGGGACACGTATTGGACATACTATCCCAACCCACCAACAGTCATTCCCACAACCTGGAATGAGACTAACCTTAAGGTGTGGGTCAATACTTCATACCCTTTAGAGGGAGAAGTAAAGAACATACAGCCTCAATGGGCTGCTTTTAACTATACTGGTTTAACCCATAACCCTTCACTTTGTGCCTCCCACATGCTAGTACCAGGGTGCCTCCTGCTAGGCACGGTTATATACACTGATGAGACTAAAGACAACCAACATCACAAATCCCCTACTAGGTCCCTGATGCACAAATACCATACAGTAGTGTTCTTTATGAGCCTGAGCAGGGGATTCAGCTGGGGTAATGTCTCACCCCTGCCACTTCCATCCTGCAACAACATTGTCCCAGATACACACAAAAGTATACAATGGAGGGATTGTCTATAGCCCACCGTTACCAGACATCAATTACACAATACTCCTTTTTACATCTATGATTGGTCTGTTAAATATACAGATAAAAGTGTCTCATACCTGGGACATTTTGCTGCTCTTGTTCTTATCATAAGTTTCAATGTCATACAAAGGGAAATTTGGAGATTGTGGGCAGCCTCAGATTATATAAATCTTTCTAATTTTGACTTTGCCTATCCACAACAAAATATGAAATCATATGCCATCACGGTCTGTGTACAGACCCCAGAAGTATTATTAGTTGGAAACTTCCAGATCAATATAGCTAAATCTATCTACAATATTTCTTGTCAAAATTGCCATATCACCAATTGTACTGGTCCACAAGACAAAGGACAAGGGATTCTAATCCTACACCAACCGCCTTATATTGTAATTCCCACCATTATTGAAAGATCCTGGTATGATGATCCAGGAATACAAGCCCTCGAGGAAATAAACAAAGGTTTGAGCCGAGAATGACAAGTAGTCAGATTCATCATAACAGGCCTTGCAGCAGTTATTTCTATCATAGCCACGGCAATCACAGCCACCGTATCTCTAACCAATTCTATCAAAACAGCAGATTATGTTGAACAGCTTGCTCAAAATGCTTCTTCAGCGATCCACACTCAAGAAAATATAGATACAAAAATTGAGCTCTGCCTTAGTGCATTAGAAAATGCTGTTCTTCAGATAGGTAATGAGGTTGAGGCCATATGCCACTATCTTTCCCTCCAATGTTATGCTAAGTATCGAGGGATTTGCATCACTCGTTATAAGTATAACAATACTCAGTGGAATCAAAAAGCCATTTCTAATCACCTCCAGGGCATTTGGCATAGTACAAATCTTAGCATTGACCTCAACCTGCTTCACAAAAAGATTATTACCATGCAGGATAATAAACTGGATATTACTCGCCCAAAAGATTTAGCTAAAGATATAATTAACACATTTAACAACTTCAAATCAATTTCTATTGTCCAGATTATCACCTGGACCTTAGTAGGGATTGTGGTTCTCTTGCTTCTAATATTGTGCTTTGTTTCAGTTCGCCAAGCAGTTTTGAAATCTCGCCTTCAAGCTCTTAGCCTAGAGGCTTGTCACACACGATACATGTTAGAGATTAAATGTCCCCATCCACAGCATTGTTAGTTCTCTATATGGCCCCGCTGATCACCTTCTAACAGAGTTCTTTTGTGTCCAATGTTCATGCTCCATTTCCACCCCCAGGTTTGGCTCTGTGAGGCTTGGCTTCACAAAATGGCTGGTTAGCCAAAGATGGGTAAGATCCCTGGGAGAGGGACGACCCAAGCCAGGCACCGTCGTAGAGGGCCAGCTATAAGATGTCTGGTTAGTCAATGATGGGTAAGATCCCACAGGAAGGAAACAACCTAAGACAGGCTCCAGTCATAAGATGGTTGGTTAGCCTATGACGGGTAAGATTCCATTCCTCGAGGAGGACAACCCAAGGCAGACACAGTGGCCGCAAAGCCAACCACAGCCTCAGTAAATCAGAGGTTTGCCTTTAAGTAATAAATAAAAAAGGGGGAGATGTAGGGAGCCAGAGGTCTGCAGTCAGGGTTAAGCCTGAAAGCTGGCAGGCTGACAGGCCCTCAGGCCCGGGTGAACAGTGTGGGAAGGTTGGCCCCTGAGGAGAAAACAGCCAATGACCTTGAAAGCTACAGAGTGGAAGGCCACCCTGCTAACAGTTTCTGCTTGCTATACTTTTTTTGTCTCGCTTCGGAAAGATTGCCTCCAAGGAATTTGTTCCCTGTGAGGAGGGGGCTACTCCCTCAAGGTCTCAAAACCCCCTACCCTAGGAAAGTTACTTTTGCTATAAAAGCTGTATACAAATAAGAAATAAGGCCACTCTCTGTCATCAGCATTGGGTGGACCTCCTGTCCCCAGCTTTCATCTCTAGTCTCTTTCTTTTCCAGTCTCCCACCCAGTCCAATCAGGTACCCTTTTGGTGGGTTCCTGGCTGACGAGTCAGGAACGCTTGGTTGGTCGCATCAATTATTGATTATACTCCTCATGCTGTAAATTACATCTCCATGACTTTCTTGTTTTGTACCTGGAAATTTTAAACTCTTATTCCCTTTTACCTTTTTCTCCTGCTTTTTAATTTTTCAATTACAGTTGACATTCAGTATTATTTTATGTTAATTTTAGGTGTAAGTGGTTAGACATTTATATAATTTAAGAAGTGATTACCCCCTATTAGTCTAGTGCCTGCCCAGCACTATACTTAGTTATTACCATATTATTGACTAAATTCTCCTTTTTTTTTTTTTTTAAGATTTTTTATTGGGGAATTGGGGAAAGGGGAACAGACAAGTTGCTGTCGTTTTGTTCTTCAATCTAGTTGTGGAGGACGTTGCTTCACTGGCCCAAGTTGGCACCATCATTGCGCTCTTCTCTGGTGAGGCAGATCAGTCGCCGGCCTCTGGACGGCCGCTCACTGTGGCTGCTGGCCGCTCACGCTGGCTGCTGGCCACACACGGTAGCCCATGGCAATCCACTGCCACAGGGACTGCAGCCCACGCCGTCGCCGGCGACTCATGGCAGCCCAGCTCCAGGTTGAGCTGTTGTTCAGCATCTTAGCTGTGGAGGGCAGTGTTACTGGCCCTCACATGTGGGATCCGAACCGGGGCCCTCTGGCATCCCAAGCGAGTTCTCAACCATCGCGCCACTCGGCCGGCCCCTAAATTCTCCTTTTTATTTTACATCCCCATGACTATTTTGTAACTACCAACTTGTACTGCTTAATGCCTTCACCTTTTTTACTCTACCCCTGAAACCCCTCTTCCATCTATCACCCCAATAAAACAAGTACCCATCTGGCACTATACATAGTTATTACAATATTATTGACTATATATTCCTTACACTATACCCCATGACTATTCTGTAACAACTAATTTGTACTTCTTAATTCCTTCCCCCTTTTCACCCACCTTCCCAAACTCCCTCCCATCTGGCAACAATCAAAATGTTCTCTGTATTTATGAGATTTTTCTGTTTGTTTGTTTGTTTGTTTATTTTGTTCTTTAGATTCCACATATAGGCAAAATCGCATTGCATCTTTCTTTGTCTGACATATTCCACTCAGCAAAATACCATCCATGCCACTGCAGATGAAAAGAACCCATTCCCTTCCATGGCCAAGCAGTATTTCATTGTATTACCTCCTCTTTATCCATTCATCTATCGATGGACTCCCAGGCTGCCTCTACATCTTAGCCATTGTAAACAATGCTGCAATGAACATATGGATGCACACATCCCCTCAAAGTAGCATTTTGGGTTTCTTTGGATAAATATCTAGAAGTGGGATTACTAAGTCTTTCTTTGCCTCTTGTTATAACCTTTCTTTAAAGACTGTTTTGTTTGGTATAAGTATTGCTACTCCAGCTTTTTTGTTTGTTTCTTTTCATGAAATATCCTTTTCCATTCTCTTACTTTCAGTCTCTCTATGTCTTTCAATCTGAAGTGATTCACTTGTAGGCAACATGTGTAAGGGTTTTGTTTTCTTATCCACTCAACCACCCTGTCTTTTGATTGGAGTATTTAACCCATTTCCATTTAAAGTAACTATTGATATGTAGTTATTACCATTTTAATATTAATATTTTTTTATCTTTTTTTGTTTTTGTCTTGAAGAAGTTCCTCTAGCATTCTTTGTGATACTGGTTTGGTGGTGATGAACTTCTTTAGCTTTTACTTGTCTGGAGAGCTCTTTATCTGTCCTTCAATTCTAAATAATAGCTTTGCTGAGTAATCTTGGTTGTAGGTCTTTGCTTTTCATTACTTTGACTATTTCCTGCCACTCCCTTCCGGCCTGCAAAGTTTCTGTTGAGAAATCTCCTGACACTCTTATGAAAGCACCATGGTAGGTAACTAACTGCTTTTCTCTTGCTGCTTTTTTTTTTAAAAAAGATTTTATTGGGGAATCGAGGGAAGGGGAACAGATAAGTTGCTGTCCTTTTGTTTTTCAGTCTAGTTGTGGAGGACATCGCTTCACTGGCCCATGTTGGTATTGTGATCATTGCACTCTTCGTGGCTGAGACAGATCAGTCGCCAGCCACTGGATTGCCGCTCACTGCGGCTCTTGGCAGCTCACACTGGCTGCAGGCCACTCACGCTGGCTACCAGCCACACACTGTAGCTTATGGCAGCCCACTGCAACAGGGCCTGCAGCCTACGCTGTTGCCAGTGACTCACAGCAGCCCAGCTCTAGGTCGAGCTGTTGTTCACCATCTTAGCTGCAGAGGGCAGTGTCACTGGCCCTCATGTGGAATCCGAACCAGGGCCCTGCTGCTCAGAGCTGGCATCCCAAGCCAGTTCTTAACCAATGCGCCACTCGGCCAGCCCTCTCTTGCTGCTTTTAAGATTCTCTCTTTGTCTTTGACCTTTGGCATTTTAATTATGATGTGTCTTGGTGTTGGCCTCTTTGGGTTCATCTTGTTTAGGACTCTGTGCCTTCTGGGCTTGTGTGTCTATTTTTTTCACCATGTTAGGGAAGTTTCCATCATTATTTCTTCAAATAGATTTTCAATTCCTTGCTCTCTCTTCTCTTCTTCTGGTACCACTATGATACTTGATGTTGTCCCAGAGGCCCCTTATACTCTCCTCAGTTTAAATTTTTGTTTTCTTTTTGCTGTTCTGATTGTGTGTTTTTTGCTACCTTATCTTTTAAATTGCTGATTCAGTTCTCTGCTTCATCTAATATACTGTTGATTTCCTCTAATGTATTTTTCATTTCATTTACTGTATTCTTCATTTCTGACTGGTTCTTTTTCATGTTTTCTCTCTCAATTTTTATGTTTCCTATCTCTTTGTTGAACTTCTCCCTGAGATCATTGAGCATCCTTATAACCAGTGTTTTGAACTCTGTGTCCAGTAGATTGCTTTTTTCCATTTTATCTAGTTCTTTTTCTGGAGCTTTGTTCTATTCTTTCATTTGAGGCATGGTTCTTTGTCTCCCCATTTTGGCTGCCTCTCTGTGTTTGTTTCTATGTATTAAGGAGGGCTGCTATATTCCCAGTTTTAGCAGAGTGGCCTTGTATAGTAAGTGTCCTGTAGGGCCTAGTGGCACAGTCTCCCTGTTTACCTGAGCTGGGTGCTGCGGGTGTGTCCCTTGTGTGGGTTGTATGTGCTCTCTTGCTGGAATTGAGCCTTAGTTGCTGTTTGCATGTCAGTGGAAGGGATTGACCATTGGGCTGATTGGTTGTGAGGACTGGTTGTGATTACAGTGGAGAAGCTGTTGTGCAGGGGCTGACCCTATGGAGCAGGAATTGTTTTGGCAGGGCTCTGGTGGCCACCCAGTTTGTGCTCTGGATGTCATTCTTGGAGGATGCCAGGTGATTCATGGCTCATTCTGAAGCTGGCCACTGGGGATGCCAGTCATAGGGCCTCCTGGGAAGGGCCCCACCTCAGGTCTAGTTCAGCCATAGCCTGAGCCCTGCTTGGGGCCCCCTGGAATGAGCCACAAAGCAATCTGCAGATGGCTGCCTTCTGTGCTGGACTTGGAGGTACCAGGGAGAGGCCACACCATGAACTGAGGCCAGCTACCACCACTGCTGGGCTTGGGGCTGCTTAGCAAGAGGTACTGGGCATGCAGAGAGCAGCTGCTGCTTGTTTGGGGTTTGTGTCCCTTTGAGAAATTTTAGGAAAGTCTGCAGCATGAGCCAAGGTAGGCCATTTGTACAGAAAAACCACTGGAAGTGGTTTGGGTGGGCCCACAAGCTGGGTGGAACAGGGTCTCAGGGAATCATCAGGGTGTGGCAGACAGAAGATGTTAGCCAGGTTAATAGAGACTCAGATATGCACCTGCATCTGCACATCATGAAGGGTGAGGCTCAACAAAGGAACAATATGTTCTACCAGCTCCTCCACCCAGGAGAAAGCTGCCCCTTCAGCTCTTACCCTGAAGCCAGACAACTCAGTTTCTCCCCATAAGTCCCTGGCACCTTTCAAGCTGCCCTAGCACTGGAGCTCAGAGTGAGTGAGTTCATCAGTGAGTAAGTCCATGTGCGGACCCTTTAACAGGAGAGCCTGGGACTGCAGCTGCCCTGGTCTTATGCAGCCATAATCTCCACTGGTTTTCTCAGTCAGAAGTTATGGGGATTTCTCTCCCCAACATTGGAAACCTGGGCTGGAGAGCTTGGTGAGGGGCTGGGGTCCCTTGCTCCTCTAGGAGCGATATCCCTTCTTATTTTGAATGGTCACATGTGGGTGTGGAACTAGCCCGTTCTACGTCTCCGCCCTCCCACCAGCCTCAAGGTGGTTTCTTCTATATATCTTTAGTTGTAGGGTTTTGGTTCAGCAAGACTTCAGGTGATTCTCAATGATGGTTGTTCTGTAGTTTTGTTGTAATTTTGATGTGGTCATAAGAGGAGGCAAGCACAGCATTTACCTAGTCTGCCATCTTGACAGGGAAATCATCATACAGATTTTTATTTTATTTTATTTTATTTTTTATTTTTTATTTTTTTAAAGATTTTTATTGGGGAATTGGGGGATATGGGAACAGTGCTGGGGAATTGGGGGAAGGGGAACAGACAAGTTGCTGTCGTTTTGTTCTTCAGTCTAGTTCTGGACGGCCGCTCACTGCGGCTGCTGGTCGCTCACGCTGGCTGCTGGCCGCTCACGCTGGCTGCTGGCTACTCACAGTAGCCCATGGCAACCCACTGCCACAGGGACTGCAGCCTACGCCGTCGCCGGCGTAGGTGGTCCATTTTCAATTTTTTGCACGTGTCAGTCCAATTTTCCCAGCACCATTTATTAAATAGACTATCTTTACTCCAATGTAAATTCTTGCTTCCAATGTCATAGATTAAATGACCGTATATGGATGGGTTTATTTCTGGGCTCTCCATTCTGTTCCATTGATCTATGTGCCTGTTTTTATGCCAGTACCATATTGTTTGAATACTGTATCCTTGTAGTATGATTTGATGTCGGGTAGCATGATACCTCCCACTTTGTTCTTATCTTTCAAGATTGCTGTGGCTATTCGGGGTCTTTTATGGCTCCATATACATTTTCGGATTATATGTTCTATTTCTGAGAAAAATGTTCTTGGTAGTTTGATAGGAATTGCATTGAATCTATATATTGCCTTAGGTAGTATTGACATTTTAACTATATTAATTCTTCCTATCCATGAACATGGTATGTATTTCCATTTATTTGTATCTTCTTTGATTTCTCTCTTGAACGTCTTATAATTTTCTGAGTACAGGTCTTTTACTTCTTTGGTTAAATTTATTCCTAGGTATTTTATTGTTTTTGAAGTAATTGTAAATGGGATTGATCTCCTGATTTCTTTTTCTGATAGTTTATTATTGGTGTACACAAATGCAACTGATTTCTGAATGTTAATTTTGTATCCTGCTACCCTATTAAATTCATTTATCTGTTCTAACAGTTTTTTGGTGGAGTCTTTGGGATTCTCTATATATAGTATCATGTCATCTGCATATAATGACGATTTTACTTCCTCCTTTCCAATTTGGATTTCTTGTCTGATTGCTGTGGGTAGAAATTCCAGAACTATGTTGAATAGGAGTGGTGAAAGTGGACAGCCTTGTCTTGTTCCTGATCTTAAGGGGAAAGCTTTTAGCCCTTCACAATTGAGTACAATGTTTTCTGTGGGCTTATCATATTTGGCCTTTATTATGTTGAGATATGATCCCATTATTCCCACTTTGCTAAGAGTTTTTATCATAAATGGTTGCTGGATTTTGTCAAATGCTTTTTCTGCATCTATTGATATGATCATATGATTTTTATTTTTCATTTTGTTAATGTGATGTATTACATTAATTGATTTACGGATATTGAACCAACCTTGCATACCAGGAATGAATCCTACTTGATCGTGGTGTACAATCTTTTTAGTGCGACACTGAATTCTGTTTGCTAGTATTTTATTGAGAATTTTTGCATCTATGTTCATTAGGGATATCGGCCTGTAGTTTTCTTTTTTTGTAATATCTTTGTCTGATTTTGGGATCGGAGTAATAGTGGCCCCATAAAATGTGCTTGGGAGCCTTCCCTCCTTCTGTATTATTTGGAATATTATGAGGAGAATAGGTATTAATTCTTTTGAATGTTTTGTAAAATTCACCTATGAAGCCATCTGGTCCAGGACTTTTGTTTGTTTGTTGGAAGCTTGTTGATTACTCAATTTCTTTGGTAGTAATCAGTCTGTTCAGAGTTTCTGTTTCTTTTTGGTTCAGACTTCATAGATTGTAAGCTTCTAGAAATTTATGCATTTCTTCCAGATTGTCGAATTTGTTGGCATATAGTTGCTCGTAGTATTTTCTTACAATTTTCTGTATTTCTGTGCATCTGTTGTCACTTCCCCTCTTTCATTTCTGATTTTATTAATTTGGGTTGGCTCTCTCTTTTTCTTGGTGAGTCTGGCTAAGGGATTGTCGATTTTGTTTATCTTTTCAGAAAACCAGCTCTTGGTTTCATTGATCTTTTGTATTGTTTTTTTGGTGTCTATTTCATTTATTTCTCCTCTGGTCTTTATTATTTCCTTCCTTGTACTCCCTTTGGGCTTGTTTTGCAGTTCTTTCTCCAGTTTCCTTAGGTGTAAAGATAGTCTGTTGATATGAGATAATTCTTGTTTCTTTAGATAGGCCTGCATTGTTATGAATTTTCCTCTTAGGACACCTTTCGCTGCATCCCATAGATTTTGAGTTGCTGTGTTTTCATTGTCATTTGTCTTGAGATAGCTTTTGATTTCCTCCTTGATCTCAGTTTTGACCCAGTCGCTATTTAGTAGCATGTTATTCAGCCTGCATGTATTTTTGTGCTTTCCAGGTTTCTTTTTATAATTGATTTCTAGTTTTATAGCATTGTGGTCAGAGAAGATGCTTGATATGATTTCAATCTTCTTAAATATATTGAGACTGGTTTTGTGTCCTAACATGTGGTCTATCTTGCAAAATGTTCCATGTGCACTTGAGAAGAATGTTTATTCTGTTGCTTTATGGTGAAATGTTCTAAAAGTATCAATTAAATCCAGCAGGTCTAAAGTGTCATTTAAGGCCACTGTTTCCGTGTTGATTTTCTGTCTGGAGGATCTGTCCATTGGTGACAATGGAGTGTTGAAATCCCCTACTCTGATAATGTTGCTGTTGATCTCTGTCTTTATGTCTGTCAAAATCTGTTTTATTTATTTAGGAGCTCCTATGTTGGGTGCATAGATGTTTACTAGGGTTATGTCCTCTTATGGAATTGATCACTTTATTATTATGTAGTGTCCTTCTTTGTCTCTTACTGTAGTCTTCATTTTAAAGTCTATTTTGTCTGAAATAATTATTGCTACTCCCGCTTTTTTCTCATTACCAGTTGCGTGAAATAGCTTATTCCATCCCTTTGCTTTCAGTCTGTGTGTGTCTTTTGATCTGAGATGAGTCTCTTGTAAACAGCATATGCATGGGTCCTGTTTTCTTATGCACTCAGCCACTCTGTGTCTTTTGATTGGAGTATTTAATCCATTCACATTTAAAGTGATTATTGATAGGTGCATATTTATTGCCATTTTGTTATTTGTATTTGTGGTCTTGTTGGGTTAGCTTGTTTTCCCCTTTCTTCTGTTTAAAAAAAGCCCTTTTAACATTTCCTCAATGCTGACTTGGTGGTAATGAATTCCTTAAGTATATTATTTTCTGAGAAGTTTTTTATCTCTCCTTCAATTTAAGTGATAGCCATGCTGGGGAGAGCAATCTTGGTTGTAGGCCTTTATTTTGCGTCACTTTGAATATTTCCTGCCACTTCCTTCTGGTCTGCAGAGTTTGTGTAGAAAAGTCAGCTGTTAGTCTTATAAGAGTTCCTTTGTATGTAACCTGCTGTCTTTCTCTTGCTGCTTTTAGGATCCTGTTTTTGTCTTTAACCTTTGCCATTTTTACTATGATGTGTCTTGGTGTGGTCCTGTTTGGGTTCAGCTTGTTTGGAACTCTCTGCACTTCCTGGGCTTGTATGTCGATTTCCTTCCAGGGTAGGGAAGTTCTCAGTCATTATTTCT
>NW_017731647.1:1953986-1958205 GCF_001890085.2 Hipposideros armiger | reverse complement strand
TGCTTATCTATTACAATTCCATTGACTCCATTCCCACACTCTACTCCACGTCCCATGACTATATGTATATATAGTCAATAATTATAGTTGACATACATTATTATTCAACATCAGCTTCAGGAATACAGTGTGGTGGTCAGGCCTCTACACCGACTATGAAGTGGTCTCCCTAACAAGACATGAGTCCATCTGGCCCCTTAAAAATATTTACAACATTATTTATTATATTCCCCAGGCTGTCTTTTCTATCCCTGAGGCCATGTTGTAGTTACCAATTTGTATTGTCTCATCCCTTCCCCTTTTCCTTCATCCCCACCCCCTCCCAACTAGCAACCCTCAGTTTTTCCTCGGTGTCTCTGAGACTATTTCTGTTTACATTTCTCATTTATCCAGCTTTTTAGAATCCACGTATAAGTCAGATCATATGGTATTTGGTACTACTTTATGACCCAGCAATTCCACTCTTAGGTATTTATCCAAAAATACCCAAGACATTAATCTGAAAAAAAATATATGCACCCCTATGTTCATTGCAGTGCTATTCACAATAGCTAATACTTGGAAACAACTGAAATGCCCATTGGTAATCGACTGGATTAAGAAACTATGGTACATTTACACAATGGAGTATTAGTCAGCTATAAAGAAGAAGGAAATAGTGCCATTTGCAACAATATGAATGGAACTAGAGAACATTATGCTAAGTGAAATAAGTCAGTCTTAAGGTTTTTTTAAAGTTATTTTCTTTGCATCAGACCCTCATTGAAGTTTATTCACTGGCAAAACTGGTTTTCCTACAAACTTGTAGGAATGGTTTAAGTGAAAGTGGATGATCAGCAGTTACTCTGCTTAGAATATAATAAATTTTGTGTGTGCATTCTGTGTATGTGCCAGCTTTGGTCTGCTACACTCACAGAACTGGGCCAAGATATTTTCCTGCCTGTTAATCAAGGCCTCTCAGGCAAAGCTGAAGGAAGGATGACCCCTGCCTCATGAAGTTTTGAATCAGTTGCTATTTATAACCAGCATACAGTAGAACTTGAGATCTACTGTATCTCAAGAGTCTTTACTCAGTTGATAGGAAAAGTTCTCTGCCAAATTTTGTATTTGAGGAAATAGTTTATGGGCCTATATGAGTGAAACCTCTATGTGAAAGGAAGGAATGTGAAAATGACTCTAAGTATTTTTGCTGATTTGGATCACAGGCATAGTGGCAGAGATGTGGGAAGTTCAGTCAGTGACATAATAGGCTATTGCATTTTAAAGCAAGTGGTTGTTAATGACACTTTGAATTGTCTTTTGTATTATGTGTATGAGATCCTGTGCTGCTAATAGTAACGTTGAAATAAGTATGTGATGGGATAATATTATCTCTCAACATAGGACAGGAGGAGGAAATTACCTATTGGTGTGTTTCTAGACTAACTGGCCCTTCCTCTGAATTTATACATGAAACTTTTGGTTATTGGAGATGTATTTCTGTATATGTATGCTTTTTATAATACTCTGTAGGTCCTTGTTTCATTAAGAGGCTTGCTAGAGAATTGTTATTATAAACTAATATTGTATACTACTATGTGCAATGTCTTATAAAACCTCATTTTTCTTAACTTCAGGAAATTCAATATGGCAGAACATTAAAGCTGACAATTTGAGAAATACCATAAGTAGTATTTTCTCTGTATCATTATATCACCGACTTAGGAATGCCTTTGTAGAGTTGAATTACTTAATGGATGATAGGTACATTTTTACATATGCAGTATAAATGAATTTTTTAAAATTTATTCATTTATTTTTTTTATTGTTAGTTTCAGGTGTACAGAACAATGCAATAGTTACCCTTTTCACCCTCACAAAGTAACAACCCCCCTCCCCCCATCTATTGCCCTCCCACCCCCGATATCATGCTTATCTATTACAATTCCATTGAATCCATTCCCGCACTCTACTCCATGTCCCGAGGTTATATNACACACACACACACACACACACAAGAAAAAAGAGAAAAATGGAAAAGAAAAAAGAAAAAAGAAAACAAGGGGGGAGGGGCTATCTGCCCGCTTTAATATGCAGACCAGTTGCTCAGCAATAGAGATTCTGGGCGACTCAGCACCAGCTGTTGGGGGGAGGGGCACAGTACGTCATGTGTCGACCTCCCTCTAGACTTGAAGTAAGCTTCCCACAATTAGTTGCTGTATGATCTGTAGCCATGCCCACCACCAAATATCCTTACAGGTTTTTGCGGGCTGTCTGCTGCTGCAAAAAACCCTCTATGGCCTGCGGAGGTAGGAGCCAGGGACTAGGGACTCAGGGTGCCCCTGGCAATACAGCTCTAGGTGTGCGGGGCAGGCCCCCAAGGCACCACAGGATGTGGTCAGTGGCTCCCACCAGGTCAGAGCAGCGTGCACTCCTGCATCGGCAGCCAGCCTACACAAACTCGCCCGGAAAGCCCTGGCCAAATCACGCAGGCACACAGCTCCTGGCCCTACACTCCCAGGAAAACTCCCTGTCTCAGCCTGTCCCAATCAGCTGCTCAAAGATCAGGCTGAACAGCTTGACAGTCAATCGCCACCCAGGGAACTCTGCACGCGCAGTGTGGAAATCAGGGACCTAAGGCAAGTCGCGCACTTCCGGGTCTCAATAAGCAGTCTGTTGGAGTCTGAGCGTGCCTGACAGGCATTTCCCTGGCTACGCAGCACAAACAGTATGGAGGGTAAGGATACAAGGCTGCATGTGCATGCATGCACACAAGCACGCATTCACACACGCACTCCTGCACCAATTCAAGCAGACCAATGCAGTCCCAGAACTGAGCCTCTGTGGGAGGGCCCAGCCCTGAAAAAAATGGTGCCCTCCTGTGTACTACTCGTGTGCAAGCTCCACACCAGGGGAACAATGGTCCCAAAAACCTCCAGCTCCCGCACCAAAAGCACTCAGTCCTTCCTGCAGGCTCCTGGGCCCCGCTCACAAAGCCACTCCGTCCACCAGGAACTGGGTGAGTGCTCACCAGCGAGTGAGTTGGTTTGCCGGATCCACTGGTTCTCCAGCTACCCTCAGCCTCACCGAGTTGAGCAAAGAGAGTCCTCACTATTTTCTACTTCCAGCTATCATAGTACTCCTCTTCCCGGCAAAGTAACTCTGGGGTGGCGAGTGCGGTGTGGGGCCGAAAGGTCTCGCCCCCAACCGGATGATTCTTGTGTTTTAAGTAGGACAAAATCACAACTTGTATTGGGTTGTCAGAAAAGTCATCACATATTTTTCTACGTTTTTCATTGCAAAAATGCGTCATGACTTTTCCGACAACCCAATATGTAAGAATAGGCAAGTCACATTTTAAAGAGTTTAACTTGGCAAACATTAGAACTGTGAAATCAGATATAAAGACAATCTCTATACTATCAATATATGCATCAATCTAGTTAGAGTGCATTAAAACTTTTTTGTTTTTGAAATAGTTTGTCCCGTTTTTGAAAGCTAAAACGTATTAATACATACATTTAAGAGCAAATAGCATTTCTCTTTATAATGCCTACCTGTGTTAGGAGTGACTTATGTTGCTATGCTACTCTATAGCCACCAAAACACCATAATTATACATAATTTATATTTGTGTGTGAGTTCCATAGATTAAGACATTTGTTGCCAGTAATTTTCAAGTTAAGATACTTTTAGCCCTATCAACTTTCATTTTTTTCTTCTGAGTTTGACCAATTCATAAATAAAACACATTAAGAGGGAAAGAGTAAAGAAAGAGTTAACAGGGACTGCCAAAAACCTCTAATAGGCTCCCAGGAGAGAGAAAAATACTGCCACCTTGTCTGTAGAGAAGAAAACCATGGTCTCAAGCATATAAGAGCCTTAGGAATTCTCCATAAATATCAGAGGCAGGAAAATGATTTTCAGAGTTTTAATAAAGAGCAATAGCTGGTTGGATCTTTTAATGAGAGTCCTGCAGAGCAGCTTTGATATTTTAGAGGCTTTTTTCCACCCATGTAAGCTTAATTTCTTAAGGTTTTTTTAAAAATTAATTAATTAATTAATTAATTATTGTTAGTTTCAGGTGTACAGAACAATGCAATAATTATCCTTTTCACCCTTCACACAGAAACAACCCCTCTCCCCCATCTACTGCCCTCCCACCCCCGATATCATGCTTATCTATTACAATTCCATTGACTCCATTCCCACACTCTACTCCACGTCCCATGACTATATG
>NW_017731647.1:1943408-1952176 GCF_001890085.2 Hipposideros armiger | reverse complement strand
CCCGCACTCTACTCCATGTCCCGAGGTTATATGTATATATAATTATAGTTGACATACAGTATTATTCAACATCAGTTTCAGAAATACAATGCGGTCATCAGGCCTCTACATCAACTTAAATGAATTATTAAAGAATAAGTGGGCAATGTTTTAGTGAAGTTTAAATTAGAAAATTATAAAACCGTGTTAACATATTCTTGACTTGCTTTAATAAGATTATTTAAGATAAACTTGTAGCCATTTTCAACAAGGATCAATGATCAAAATTTTTTTATACAAAGAGATTTCCAAGTTAAAGATGAAAGAAAAGTAATGGAATTATTTGGATTCTAACTGACAGGATAAAAAACACAGCATTTCACAGTTTCTTGGAATGAAACCTTAGTAAAACTCATCACTTTGTTATACACCCAACTGGGAACATGGATGTTGGTTTTTCTCGTTCTACTGTTCAGACAGTGTCAAGAAGCCACTGCAAAAACATCAAACAAAAAATTTCTCAGTAGGAAGGAAGAACTAATGACATATCTAGTCCAGATAAGTGGCCCCCAGAGGACTTTGCAGTGAGATATAAGAACTGTCATCAGGAGATTTTTAAAAAATCCTGTTGCTGAGGGAAAGAGCAAACAGTTGGATGTCCAACTCTCAAAATGTCAGTCTAGATATTAATGAAGATACCAAAAACAGTAATCAAAGTGAGGATGAAAGTGAGAAACGTGAATATGATGGTACATGCTTCTTTAAAAACAAATCAGAACCCAACTGGGTATGTTCTCAGGTCAACCAAATCGAAAGCTGGAAAAAAGTTGTTTTGAATCCAGAGACTGCATTACCTCCAGGAAATTTCTATACCTCACAAATACTGTGGAAGAAAATAGAAGTACTTCCTCCAGATAAAGTCTTAAACTTGGCTTTAGAACATTGTGACGCTTCAGAAAAAGAACTGAATTTCAGAGTCCTGGATAGCTCCTATGGAATAACCAAGAACTTAGAAAACATTTACTCCAAACCTGAGGGCCAAGAATGTGGACCTTCTATATATTCTTTGCCAAAGTCTCATAGGACATTCAGATATTTATCTGAATCGGGTGTTATGCCATATAAAAAAGGAAACTGTGACAGAAATACTGTGAAAGTGATTCTTGTGGCATTGGCCTCCTCTTGGGAACCTGAACCAAAAAAATATGGCAGAAAAATCAGAAGAAAATCTAAAAGGTATGTTTTTATTTGATAGGTAATGATTTATAAGTATTTTCTTTATACAACTCTTGAGCTTCTTTTTCCTTTTCAAGCCAATTTCCATTTCTCTGCATGGGTTACAGCCCTAATTTGACTGCACAGATGTTGATTAACCCAAGGAGAAAATATGTGCAAGAGGAAATAGTAGCAGTATGGGTAATAGCTAACACAATCTACTAACATAAGAGCATCAGAAAATTTTCCATTTTTTATCTTTAAGAATGTGTAGGAAAGCAGGTACATTCTTCTACTTCATTTGGGACATGCTGGCCTTTGCCTCCCTTTTCATTAGAGAGTGAATATAAGATAGGTACTCAGTGAAGAACATGAATGTAAAGTGGCTAAAAACCACCAATTTTCTCATGGTGTATATAGGACATCAGCCTAATTTATAATTTTGGGTGACCTGATAAAACACCTTTGTACACAAGCCCTCTACTTACTAATATCTGTCCCACCAATGTAAAAACTAGAGTTTGAAAAGGTACAACTTTAAATATGTCTCCTTTCTTAAGGAAATCCTTTGAGTTTGAAAATATTCCAGCACTTTCGAAATTGGAACACACGGGAGATTCATGAAGAACTTGGAAGAAATTCTGGCTCAGCACTTTATTACACACAGTCTGAGGACAATATCTATGAAGATATCACATGTAGGTGTCCACAAACTTTGCAATTAAATTGATGAATATGTATTTGGTGGAGAAGAAAATAGGGTGGTATTTTCTTCTACAATCAAGCATATCTTGCTCTAGATTTTTCTTTTTAATATGAAAACCTTTGTTGTAGAAATTCTTTTATTTAATGGATTTTATAACTAGTTCAGTGGACTGCTCAGTTCAGAAGATGTTTATAGTATAGTATTTTGAGAATTCTTTTAGCTTGTTTGATGCCTGAATGGTTTACACGCTTAAAGTGCTCTTGATTTTGAGACCTACATCCCCTACAACAATGTGGAATAGAAAGCTGAACATATTTAGTCAGTTTTCTAGTTCTTTTTCTAGCTGTAGTCACTTTGTTTCCATTTAGCTATGTTCTCTAAGCTTTATGTTTTTTGTTATTTTTCAAGATCCCACTAAAGAAAACCCGTATGAAGACATTCCAGGGCAGACTTTGCCCATGTGGAGATCCCCTTCAGCATAGAACCACCTCCCAAAAGTGCTTTCAGAGCACCCAAGGTGAACCAGGGAACTAGTATGAGAAAACATTAACTCTTGTTTATAATTCCTGCAAAAAGGGCAAAATGGTTTACCGAGGGTCAAAACTAAGAGGCACTGAAATATGGGGATTTATTGGTGGTGGTGGTGGTGTTTGTTTTTTAATGGTGGGGCAGCACTCAGCTTTTTTTGTGGGGGGGTGTATTAGGGGAGGGTTGTTTTTTAGTACTTAAAAAAACTGAATATGAGCTTCTTTAGACAGACTATGAACTTCTGGTTCACTGTAGTTGCCCCAGCTCCCTATGAGTCTCACATCAGCTGGTGGCCTACATTACCTGTCTGGACCCTGAAAGCATTCACCACCCCTGGAAGCAAAGGCTGCCTTGAGTTAATGAGGCCTCAAAGCCATTGTTTTCTGGAAATTTGATTACATTTTATTAGAAAAGTTTTGGATTAGAAACTTGAGAAACGTCTTTGCAAATGGTGAAAAAGAATCTATGGTGTCCTCATGTGAGATGATTTTAAAGGAAAGATATATATTTTTCTGGGATAGCTTTCACTTTGAGAGTACAGCATTAACTAGATGATCTTACCCTTACCAGTACATCTGCTATTTTAGCTTCCTCCCAAACCTCAGTTCCTTCACCGGAAGACTGTGGCACTGAAGAACTCACATGCTTATTTCGGGTCAAAGCCCTCAAAAGATACCACTTTGCCCATCACTTTAACTGAATGGAAGCTTTTTTGAGCTGGAGAAGTTGCAAAAAAGAAAAGGAAAAATCTTCCAAGGGTAAGAGCTCAGTGCTCTCATTCTTGACTCTTATTTCAACATTTCCATAAATGAGAATGAATAAACTTTAGACTGATATGAATAATAAATAGGTTGACCTACTGGAATTAGAAGATTTGGAAAGTGGCCTTAAGCTTTAGTTTTTGTTCATGCAAGAAAAATGCATGCATGGCTTTTGCCAAGGTTTCTTTATGGATTCGGAAAACAGATTTTAGATGGAAGGCTTCACTTCAATTACCTTAGTTCTCATTACAGTCAGCTGTTTATTTCAAGGAAGCACTAGAATATCATGTATAAGGATACTTAATTAGGCTGGCTTCAGTGTTTCACTCATTTATATAATTGCCAAAGTGAATTCAGTTTTGTGCATATGTTTACAGATTTTCAGTAATGACAAAGTATATGCCGTTAATTTGGAGCAAATATTTTCATTCAGAGAAAGAAATTTGACTACTTCTTGGAAATAGAAATTTTCAGCAATTATACTAAATAGATGATTTCTCAAGGGAGAAAAGGCAGTAAGTAAATCATCTCTACTAGATAGAGCCTTTGGAACCAAAATGAAGAAATTGGGATTATTTATAAATATATATTATATTTATATTTTAGGAGAAACACAAGAAATTAGATGAAAATATTTTAAAACTCTTTGTGCTACTCTTTTCTGTAATTCAGAATGTTTTCAGGATTACTATGAAGAAATCAGATCATTTAAATGTGCAATATTCTATACTATAATAAATGGTATTCCTTTCTTTATCCCATCTGAATTAGCTATATGTATTCATTTAGCAAACAGTTTTTGTACTTGATTATACCATTAAACAGAAGTCACAGCTGTTTCTTGGCTTAGTAACTGCTGAGTGGTTACTTGGGAAATATTCTGTTCCATAATTACTTTAATTCTTCTGATCTATTTCCTGCCCTTCCCTCCTTAATATGTGAAGAGTTAAATCTGCACCATTTCTAAAAAGCACTAAACTGATCTCTCTCAGTTAAAAAGGAAACCTTTAGCTGTTTATTATCCTGTGTGTGGGGTGAGGAAGAGTTAAACATCACAGGCTGGAAGAATTTCCAGGCCTGCTGCAGTAGTTTCCTCCCCTGACAAATGACACTGGCACAACACCGAAGCCTCCCACAGGCCCAGAAACAACAGATCAGGTGTTCCCAGGGACAAGAACATGAACACAAAAGAGACTGCATTAAAGTGTGGTTCTTGAAATGGCACTCACAAATACTGAGGAATTATTGATTGTAATGTTTAATGAGACAAAAGGAGATTTTCAGTGCTTTAGATTTCACGCCTTGGTATTTTATGTGCTGTGCACTTGTAGCTTGTTCTCTTTTTTATTATAGGTGATAGGGACCAGCTTTTCCTTTTCTAATATTTTCCCAAAGATTTTTTTTTGAGAAGTGTGGGGTGCAGGAGGATAGTGATGGTGAAATCCTGATCATTAGGGAGAAACAGATGGTTAGCTTTTCTACCTGGCAACCCTCCTGGGAATAAACCCTTTTAGGACGTTCCATTTGCAGTACAAATTTTGGCTTCGGAGTGTCTTCAGGAACAACACTCCACCAGGAAAGAGGTTTTCATTATTTCCCCTTTGATGACTCCAGTTATCCCTGGAAGAGAAATTGGTTTCGTAGTTTGAAAATCCCTCATTTAGTCCATATGCCTTTTCCCACCCTTTCTTTCTCTCCCTCCTGTGGAAGCCCAGGTGGCATTGTTTGCTAGAGTAGGTTTCTAATGTTTTCTACTGTTTGTGTCAAGTGTGTACAGCAATATGGTGTCTGTCATTTCTTAGAAACGATGTTCTACAGTATCTCCTGCAGCTAGAAGATAAATGTAGGCTTCTCTTCCTAGCTGAGAACCAAAATTTAAATTTTATTACTTAGTCTCATATTTCTAGAACAGATAGTTCTTTTGTAATATTTGAGTATACTTTGGAGTATGCTTTTCAAATGCACATTAATAATCATACTATTTTTGTTCATTATGTACTCCAAATACATGTTTATGCTCACATCTTTCTATAGCTCCTACCGAGACCTTTGTATGTTGGATTCTCTTGTTTGTTTGTTTTTTATAATACTAATATTTAAGAACATTGGTAATATTTTACTTAAATGGTAGCTACAAAAATCTTTAAAAGAACAAACTTATCCAAAAATGTGGGAATAATCTGCATATAGGAAGCACATGTTTCTCACATGTTATTTTCCTTGCACTGGACTACCTATGGGTTGCCAGGATTGCTAGAAAAGCAAGGACAAAAGAGAAAACAAGAACATTTTTCTCAAGTAACTTTGTTGGTTATCATCTTATATAATGTTCCTAACAATTGTAATTCTGGGCATTAAGTGTGTTAAACCAGGATTTATAGTTAAGAAAAAGCTTGGAATTTTAAGAAAAATTCTTTGATGTATACACCAAATAAAATGAATCAATTCCTCCTTTAAAAAGTGGCTATTGATCACTTTTAATTCTTTCCTTTTTTTAAGCCCTGTCTGTGTCTTTGTCTCTGTCTCACACACACCTCCCAGCAGCAAAGAAATAATTCTAATGAATAATATTTCTTAAATGGAGAATAGTTTTTGTATGTGAGCATATTGGAAAGTCTTCAATTTTTATGACATGTTTCTAAAATAAATTGTAACATAGAGTACTCCGTTTGACTAAAACTTTCTGAGCATAATTTTCCTCTCTTTGCTAAAAATTCCTGGGAGCAAAAATAACTAGGTCTCACCCTGCCTTCCAAGAGAATAAGTATTCCACTTCCTACTCTGGGCAAGCAAAAGCTTGAGTCCAGTAGTAAAGGCTTGGTCACCATGTGGAGTGAAGGAGCCAGATTTCCTGCATGCTGTGACATGGTGTGACAAGGAATCTCTCAAAAGGCCTGTGCTGGTTTCCTCTGGAAAGAAATAGCCTTTCCCACTTCTTTCACCCATGTTATGTGGACTTTGTATTAGAACAACATATCGTCTTACTAAAGAATTTTATATTCAAAGTTGAAAAATGTGTAAGAAAACATAGGCAGTAAACTCACGGACATTGCTCTTAGGAATATTTTTTTGTAATATATCTCCTTGGGCAAGGAAAACAAAAGAAATAATAAACGTGACTACATTAAACTAAAACATTATTGCACAGCAAAGGAAACCACCAAAAAAATGAAAAGACAACCTACTGAGTGGGAGAAGATATTCACCAATGATATATTCGAAAAGGGGTTAATATCCAAAATTTACATAAAGAATTCATACAACTCAACACACACACACACACACACACACACACACACACACACACAAATCTTATTAAATGGGCATAGGACCTGAATAAACATTTCTCTAAAAAGGACATGCAGATGGCCAATAGACATATGAAAAGATGTCATTAATCATCAAAGAAATGCAAATTAAAACCACAATGAGGTATCACTTCACACCTGTCACAATGGCTATCATCAATAAAGCAAAAAACGAGTGTTAGTGAGGATGTGGAGAAAAGGGAACCCTTGTACTGTTGGTGGGGTTGCAAATTGTTGCAACCACTATGGAAAACAGTTTAGAAGTTCCTCAAAAAATTAAAAATAGAAATGTCTTATGACCCACCAATTCCACTTTTGGGTATTTATTTAAAGAAATCCAAAGCACTGATTTGAAAATATATATGCACCCCTGTGTTCACTGTAGCACTATTTACAATAGCCAAGCTATGGATAAAGAAGAAATGGTACATACATACAATGGAATATTACTCAGCAATAAAAAAGAATAAAATCTTACCATTTGCAACAACATGGACCTAGAGGGTATTATGCTAAATGAAATAAATCAGACAGAGAAAGACAAATACCATATCATCTCACTTATATGTGGAATCTAAAGAACAAAATTAATGAACAAACAAAACAAAAACAGACTCATAGATACAGAGAACAAACTGATGGTTGCCAGATGGGAGAGAGGTTGGGGAGGTGGGTTTAAAAAATGAAGAGATTAACAAGTACAAATTGGTAGTTACAAAATAGTCATGGGATGTAAAGTAGAGCATAGATAATATAGTCAATAATATTGTAATAACTATGTATGGTGCCAGATGGGTACTAAACTTATTGGGGTGATCACTTCATAAATTACATTGTCTAACCACTATGCTGAACACCTGAAACTAATATAAAATAATGAATGTCAACTATAATTGAAAAATAATAATAAAAAAGAAACAACAAAATAAAACTTTCAGAAGATACAAACAAATTGAGAAATGTAAAAGTTTTTATTTATAAAATGGACCTTTTTCTGAATGAAAATCACTAATAAGTTAATATCACCAAGCTGCAAATCTTGTTGTCTTGGTTTTAACTTGTACTATTCTGGTCTTTTTTCAGCTTGTACTGAAAATAGATGACATATTTGAATCAAAGAGAGAGAAGAAGAGAGTAAAGTTACACCCTTACACTGGAAAAGATGTACCTCCCTCAAAAGATAAGAATTGTTCCAGCTGTCCGTATTTATCAATAAGAATCATTATATAACTTAATGTTTGATGTGAATTATAATTTTTGGCTTACTTTCCTGTCTATCCCACTTAAATATAAAATTCTTTAGGATAAGGGGCTATTGGGGGGGGTTATTTCTTATTATTCCTCCAATCTCTTTTATTTTTAATTTTTTTTTTAAAGATTTTATTGGGGAATTGGGGGAGGGGAACAGCGTTGGGGTATCAGTGAAGGGGAACAGACAAGTTGCTGTCTTTTTGTTCTTCAGTCTAGTTGTGGAGGACATCACTTCACTGGCCCATGTTGGCATTATCATTGCGCTCTTCCCAGGTGAAGCAGATTGGTTGCCGGCCACTGGATGACTGCTCTTATCGGCTCTTGGCAGCTCATGCTGGCTGCCAGTCACTCACGGTAGCTTATGGCAACCCACTGCAGCCTCACTGCAGGCTATGCCATTGCCAGCAACTCACAGCAGCCCAGCTCCAGGTCAAGCTGCTGTTCACCATCTTAGCTATAGAGAGTGCAGCATCACTGGCCCTAATGTGGGATCCAAACAGGGGCCCTGCTGCTCAGAGTTGGTGTCCCAAGCCAACTCTTACCCAATGCGCCACTCGGCCGGCCCCAATCTCTTTTATTTAGTTCTGTACCAGGTAATAACTATGGGTGACTAAGTAAATAAATTAGAAAATAATTATAAACCAGTAAGACTAATGTCATAAGTAGATTGCATCATTATTTTGTAATCCTACTTTGATTTATAGTCATTTTTATCAGTTTAGACTCAGTGGAGAAATGAAAATATTAGGTATATGTAGACGTAATGTATGTGGCACTCAACTTGTAGTCATTTGGTAAGTTCAGTAGTGTTATCCCTCAGATGCCTAGATAAAACCTATGTTGTCTTGGGCCAGCCGAATGGCGCGTTGGTTAAGAGCTGGCTTGGGACGCCAGAGGGTCCCAGTTCAGATCCCACATATGATGGCCAATGACACTGCCCTCTACAGCTAAGATACTGAACAACAGCTCAACCTGGAGCTGGGCTGCCGTGAGTTGCCAGCGATGGCGTAGGCTGCAGCC
>NW_017731647.1:1936062-1943401 GCF_001890085.2 Hipposideros armiger | reverse complement strand
TGACACTGCCCTCTACAGCTAAGATACTGAACAACAGCGCAACCTGGAGCTGGGCTGCCGTGAGTTGCCAGCGACGGCGTAGGCTGCAGCCCCTACTGCAGTGGGTTGCCATGGGCTACTGTGTGTAGCCAGCAGCCAGCGTGAGTGGCCAGCAGCCGCAGTGAGTGGCCATCCAGAAGTCAGCGATTGATCTGCCTCACCCGGGAAGAGAGCAATGATGGTGCCAACATGGGCCAGTGAAGCACGTCCTCCACAACTAGACTAAAGAACAAAAGGGAAGCAACTTGTCTGTTCCCCTACCCCCAATTCCACAGCGCTGTTCCCCTCCCCCAATTCCCCAATAAAAATCTTTAAAAAAGAAAAAAAAACTATGTTGTCTTAATTAAGAAACATTCAGCATCCATAGTAAATCACAAGAATTTTCTTAAAAACTTATGCAAGATTCTTAACTTGATTGTTTTGCAAAGAAAATGTAGAATTAAGCAATTTTTGTCTATGAGGTTCATAAGTGAGAAACACCAGCCAAGTCATACCAAAGAAGGTTTCATATTTTTGCAGACTTCCAAAGAGAGCAATTTGTTAACTTTCCTTAAAAATCTATTCTAGCCTTTCTGTCGGTGGACGCCGCCGAGTAAGCATCATTAAATCTCCCTTCCCGCGGTCGTCATGTCTAAGTCAGAGTCTCCCAAAGAGCCTGAACAGCTATGGAAGTTTTCATTGGAGGTCTGAGTTTTGAAACAACATATGAGAGTCTGAGGAGCCATTTTGAGCAATGGGGAACGCTCACAGACTGTGTGGTGATGAGAGACCCAAACACCAAGCGCTCCAGAGGCTTTGGGTTTGTCACCTATGCCACTGTGGAGGAGGTGGATGCAGCCATGAATGCAAGGCCACACAAGGTGGATGGAAGAGTTGTGTAACAAAAGAGGGCTGTCTCAAGAGAAGATTCCCAAATACCTGGAGCCCACTTAACTGTGAAAAAGATTTTTGTTGGTGGTATTAAAGAAGACACTGAAGAACATCACCTAAGAGATTATTTTGAACAGTATGGGAAAATTGAAGTGATTGAAATCATGACTGACCGAGGCAGTGGCAAGAAAAGAGGCTTTGCTTTTGTAACCTTTGATGACCATGACTCTGTAGACAAGATTGTCATTCAGAAATACCATACTGTGAATGGCCACAACTGTGAAGTAAGGAATACCCTATCTAAGCAAGAGATGGCTAGTGCTTCATCCAGTCAAAGAGGTCGAAGTGGTTCTGGAAACTTTGGTGGTGGTCGAGGAGGTGGTTTTGGTGGGAATGACAAATTTGGTCGTGGAGGAAACTTCAGTGGTCGATGTGGCTTTGGTGGCGGTCGTGGTGGTGGAGGATATGGTGGCAGTGGGGGTGGCTATAATGGATTTGGTAATGATGGAAGCAATTTTGGAGGTGGTGGAAGCTACAACGATTTTGGCAGTTATAATAATCAGTCTTCAAATTTTGGACCCATGAAAGGAGGAAACTTTGGAGGCAGAAGCTCTGGCCCCTATGGTGGTGGAGGCCAATACTTTGCCAAACCACAAAACCAAGGTGGCTATGGTGGTTCCAGCAGCAGCAGCAGTTACGATGGTGGCGGAAGGTTTTAATTACTGCCAGGAAACAAAGCTTAGCAGGAGAGGAGAGCCAGAGAAGTGACAGGGAAGCTACAGGTTACAACAGATTTGTGAACTCAGCCAAGCACAGTGGTGGCAGGGCCTAGCTGCTACAAAGAAGACATGTTTTAGACCATACTCATGTGTATGGGCAAAAAAACTCGAGGATTGTATTTGTGACTAATTGTATAACAGGTTATTTTAGTTTCTGTTCTGTGGAAAGTGTAAAGCATTCCAACAAAGGGTTTTAATGTAGGTTTTTTTTTGCACCCATGCTGTTGATTGCTAAATGTAATAATCTGATCATGATGCTGAATAAATGTGTTTTTTTTTAAATGTGCTGTGTAAAGTTAGTCAACTCTGAAGCCATCTTGGTAAATTACCCCAACAGTGTGAAGTTAGAATTCCTTCAGGGTGATGCCAGGTTCCATTTGAAATTTATTTACAACCTGCTTGGGCTCAGTCAGAAGCCATTGTCTTCAGAAACCTTGTTGTAGTTGAATTGACAGTTACTGTGTTGGTGATCTGGAGCTCACCATTAAAAGAGTCATCCAAGCACAGTCATGGAGTTTATTTGGTTATTAATGATTGTTGGCACATCCTATGCAATATATCTAAATTGAATTATGGTGCCAGGTAAAATTATAGATGGGAATGAAGCTTGTGTATCATCCATTATCATGTGTAATCAAGAAATGATTTAATATCCTCTTGAAAAAATTCTATTCTACATTCTAACAATAGCTATGTGAAAATAAAATTCTTCATGCTACAATTCCAGACTATTTTTTCTTACTCTGCAATGATAAAAATTAACTGGTCACCTTTTTTAATGTGTTTATCTTTTCAAATCAAAACATGTTTCAATCTTCTCTTCTGCAGAAGAAATACTTTTGGTTATTGTTAATAATAGTTTCCATTTATTTAATGAAGAAATAGTTTCTTTATTATGTAAAACAAATAACGACATTAGGAGGTAGAGAATGTCCTAATTTTACAGACAGAGAAGCTGAGCCAGAAAAAGAAATGCTGATTTTAGTCAAGGCATATGGAACCACAAAGCCTTATTCTTTTCTAGGATAAGCAACAGTTACTCTCAATTTGTCTCTGAAGCCTTGATTTTTAGCAGTTTAACTATCTCCTCTCCTTGTGTTTCCTTATCTTCAGTAAGAGGATGGAAAAAAGGCTTTTAATTTGTGTAATTCAGAACAATTGGGTTGTCGTAAAAGTTATGACGTATTTTTTCTGTTTTTCATTGCAAAAATGCGTGACGACTTTTCTGACAACCCAATAGATACAGAAGATGGAAACTGATGCCAGATATTATGCTGGATCCTTTCAGATACGTTAAATAACCCTATGTGGCAGATATTAATTTCACTGTTTTAAAAATAAGTACATAAATTACAAATTGCAAATTATGTACACTATCAAGACACAGGGGCCAGGACAATTTCTTAGAAAACGTTATTATTTTCCCAGATTAACAGCATCTATTAATAACTATACTCTCCAGATATGCCACTGTATGTAGGTTATTACAGATCTCTTCTATGTATGCTTTATGCCTAATGGATTAGGAACATTTTAGGAAATTTGGCTCTAAGACAAGTTTTTGAAGAGCAAAAAAATTGTTTTCACTGTATAATTATTGAAAAAAAATTGAACAGCATGAGTAGCTAATTTCTAGCATGTATACACACACACACACACACACACACACACACACACCCTAAATTGTAACCCTTCCCTACAAGTTTATTCTTCTTTTGCATGGCTGAAAGAAAATATGCATTTACCCACTCTCCATGACTAACTCCTCCAGTGGACCAGAGGAATTTCTCTCATGTCTGAGGATCTCCTGTCTCCATAGTCACAGTTCTCAAATTTTTGTTTTCCTGTTTAAGCTTTTGTCTGTATATCCACAATGCCTAGTAGAACCAGATAATTATATTACCGACTCTGTCATTAGATGCTAAGCATTACAGAATCCATTCCAACCGAAACATTTCTTAAGCTTCAGTTATCAAGTGTTACAAAATGATTTATCACCATCATCAATTCTGTCATTATAATTTTGTGTGTTGAATCACATATAAAAAAACTGGACTTCTGGTAAGATGATGAGATAGACAGACGCTGTGCCAGCTGCTTCCCAGGATCACACCAAAATTACAAATAATTTATACAACAATAAACTTTAGAAGTTCCTTGAACACTAGATGAACAGAACCTCTAAACGAAAGACTTAAAGAGGAGGCCATGTTTAGTCTGGCAGGAGGGGCAGAGACAAGAGAGAATGAACCCCAGTTCACATGAGGGACACCACAGTGGTGGGGAGGATTCTCCGGTTGGGGGAGAGACCCTCTGGTCCGACACCGAGCTCACCAGCCAAGAGTTAGTTTGCTGGGAAGAGGAGTTCTACAATAGCTGGCAGTAGTAATTAGTGAGGACTCTATTTACTCAACTCAGTGAGGCTGAGGGTGGCTAGAGAACCAGTGGAGCCAGCACATGGACTTACTCTCTGGTGAGCACTCACCCGGTCCCTGATAGAGGGAGTAGCTGTGTGAGCGGGGCCCAGGAGCCTGCGGGCAAGGATGGAACTGAGCACCTTTTGCATGGGAGCTGGAGGTTTTGGGACCATTGTTCCCCTTGTGTGGAGTCTGACATGAGTAATGTACAGGAAGGTGCCATTTTCTCAGGGTTGGGACCTCTCACAGAGGCTCAGGTCTGGGACTGCATTGGTCTGGTGGAATTGGCACAGATACACGTGTGTGTGTGTGCATGAGCATGTGGCCTTGGATCCTCACCCTCTGCACTGCTTGTGCTGTGTAGCCAGGGAAATGCCTGGCGGGTGCACTCCAGCTCCAACAGACTGTTCATTAAGTCATGGAAGTGCATGAGCCACCTTGGGTCTCTGCTCTTCACACTACATGTGCAGAGTTCCCAGGCTGGTGATTTGCTGTCAGGCTGGTCAGCCTGATCTGCGAGTGGCTGATTGGGACAGGCTGAGGCTGGGAGTTTTTCTGGGAGTTTTGGGCCATGAGCTGTGCACCTGCGTGATCCAGCCAGGGCTTTCCTGGTGAGTTTGTGCAGGCAGGTTTCTGGTGCAGGAGTGCATGCTGCTCTGACTTGGTGGAGGCTTCTGACCACACCCTGTGGTGCCTTGGGGGCCTGCCCCACCCACCTAGAACTGTGTTGCCTGGGGCCCCTGAGCACTGGTGCCTGGCCCCACCTCTGCAGCACACAAGGGTTTTTTGCAGCAGCAGACAGCCCACAACAACTGTGAGGATTTTCAGGGGTGAGCATGGTTCCAGAGCACAGAGCAGCTAAATGTAGGAAGCTCACTGCAAACCTGAGAGCGAGGCCAGCACATGATATGTTGAGCCCTTCCCCCCAAAAGCTGGTGCTGGTCATCCAGAGTCTCTCTATTGCTGAGCAAGTGGTCTGCAGATTAAAACAAGTGGAGAGCCCCCACCCCATTTCTTTTCTTCTTTTTTTAATTTTTTTAGATGACAAATATAATACATTGAAGCAATCACAGAGTGACAACCAGAATAAACAAAGAAACAAGTCCCAAGTAAAAGATCAGAAGAAACATCTAGAAATGGAACTAAATGAAACAAAGGTATCCAACCTTTCAGAGACAGAGTTTAGAACACTGATGATAAGAATGTTTAAGGAACTTAGTGAGGACATAAAGAAGGATACAAAAATCATAAAAAACAACGTTAGAACTAACTGTGCAGCAGGACCCCGGTTCAACTCCCACATAGAGGGCTGGTGACACTGCCCTCTACAGCTAATATGGTGAACAACAGCTCAACCTGGAGCTGGTATGCCATGAGTCACTGGCAACGGTGTAGGGTGCACTCCCTGTTGCAGTGGGCTGCCATAAGCTACTGTGTGTGGCCAGCCGCCAGCATGAGCAGCCAGCAGCCAGTGTGAGCTGCCAAGAGCCACTGTGAGCAGCTGTCCAGAGGCTGGCGACCAATCTGCCTCACCCGGGAAGAGTGCAATAATAATACCAACATGGACCAGTGAAGCGATGTCCTCCACAACTAGACTGAAGAACCAAAGAACAGCAACTTGTCTGCTCCACTTCCCCGACTCCCCAACACTGTTCCCTTCTCCTAATTCCCCAATAAAATCTTAAAAAATAATAATGTATTTTAAGAAGTAATGACTGAAAACTACCCTACCCTGGTGAAGGAAATCAGCATACAAGCCCAGGGAGTGCAGAGAGTTCCAAAAAAGCTGAACCCAAACAGGTCCACACCAAGACACATCATAGTTAAAATGACAAAGATTAAAGACATAGACTGAATCCTAAAAGCAGCAAGAGAAAGACAGCAGGCTACATACAAAGGAACTCCTATAAGACTAACAGCTGACTTTTCTACAGAAACTCTGAAGGCCAGAAGGGAGTGGCAAGAAATATTCAAAGTTATGCTAAATAAAGGCCTACAACCAAGATTGCTCTATCCAGCATGGCTATCGCTTAAAATTGAAGGAGAGATAAAGAGTTTCTCAGAAAAGAATAAGCTTAAGGAATTCATTACCATCAAGCCAGCATTGCAGGCAATGTTAAAAGGGCTTTTTTTAACAGAAGAAAGGGGAAAACAAGCTAACCCAGGAAGACCAGAAATACAAATGATAAAATGGCAATAAATATTCACCTATCAATAATCACTTTAAATGTGAATGGGCTAAATGCTCCAATCAAAAGACATAGAGTGGCTGAGTGGATAAGAAAACAGGACCATGCATATGCTGTTTACAAGAGACTCATCAAAAGACACACACAGACTGAAAGCAAAGGGATGAAATATTTCACGCAAATGGAAATGAGAAAAAATCTGAAGTAGCAATACTTATTTCAGACAAAATAGATTTTAAAATGAAGACTACAATAAAAGACAAAAAGGGCACTACATAGTAATAAAGGGATCAATTCAACAAGAGGACATAACCCTGGTAAACATCTATGCACCCAACATAGGAGCTCCTAAATATATAAAACAGATTTTGACAGACATAAAGACAGAGATCAACAGTAAAACTACCATAGTAGGAGACTTCAACACCCCATAATCCCCAATGGACAGATCCTCCAGACAGAAAATCAACACGGAAGGAGTGGCCTTAAGTGACACTTTAGATCAGATGGATTTAATTGATATTTTTAGAGCATTTTACCCCAAACAACAGAATATACATTCTTCTCAAGTGCACATGGAACATTTTCCAAGATAGACCGCATGTTAGGCCACAAAACAAGTCTCAATAAATTTAAAAAGATTGAAATCATATCAAGCATCTTCTCCAACCACAATGCTATGAAACTAAAAATGAATTATAAGAAGAAACATGGAAAGCACACAAATACATGGAAGCTGAGTAACATGCTACTAAAAAGCAAGTGGGTCAAAAATCAGATCAAGGAAGAAATGAATAGCTATCTTAACAAATGAAAGTGAAAACACAACAACCCAAAATCTAGAGGATGCAGCGAAAGCAGTCCTAAGATGGAAATTTATAACAATGCAGGCCTATCTAAAGTAACAAGAACAATCTCAAATAAGGACTATCTTTACACCGGTCCAGCCTAGTGGTGTGATGGTTAAGAACTGGCTTGGGATGCCAGAGGGCCCCGGTTCGGATCCCACATATGAGGGCCAGTGACACTGCCCTCCACAGCTAAG
>NW_017731647.1:1856123-1934812 GCF_001890085.2 Hipposideros armiger | reverse complement strand
ACATAGTTCTGGAAGTTCTAGCCACAGCAATCAGACAAGAAAAAGAAATAAAAGGCATCCAAATTGGAAACGAGGGAGTAAAATTGTCATTGTATGCACATGACATGATACTATATATAGAGAATCCCAAAGACTCCACCAAAAAACTGTTAGAACTAATTAATGAATTTAGTAAGGTAGCAGGATACAAAATTAATATTCATAAATCAATTGCATTTATATACCCCAATAATAAGCTATCAGAAAAAGAAATCAGGAAATCAATCCCTTTTACAATTGCTTCAAAAACAATAAAATATATTGGAATAAATTTAACAAAAGAAGTAAAAGACCTGTACTCAGAAAATTGTAAGACACTGAAGAGAGAAATGAAAGAAGATACAAATAAATGGAAATACATACCATGTTCATGAATAGGGAGGATTAATATAGTTAAAATATCAATACTACCTAAGGCAATATATAGATTCAATGCAATTCCTATCAAATTAACATTTTTCTCAGAAATAGAACATATAATCCGAAATTTTATATGGAACCATTAAAGACCCGAAATAGCCACGCAATCTTGAGAAAAAAGAACAAAGTGGGAGGTGTCACATTACTTGACATTCAATCATTCTACAAGGCTACGGTAATCAAAATAGTATGGTACTAGCATAAAAACAGACACATAGACCAATGGAACAGAATTGGGAGCCCGGAAATAAACCCATCCATATACAATCATTTAATCTATGACAATGGAAGCAAGACTTTACATTGGAGTAAAGATAGTCTATTTAATAAATGGTGCTGGGAAAATTGGACTGACACGTGCAAAAAAATGAAAATGGACCACCTACATACACCATATATGAGAACAAATTCAAAATGGATTAAACACTTAAATGTAAGACCTGAAACCATAGAACTCCTAGAAGAAGACATTGGGAGTAAATTCGCAGACATTACTCTCAGTAATATTTTTACTGATATATCCCCTCAAACAAGGGAAATAAAAGAAAAAAATAAACATATGGCGCTTATTTCAAACCTAAAACATCAAACCTAAAAATTTTTTCACAGTAAAGGAAATTATCAATTAAACAAACAGGCAGCCTACTGAATGGGAGAAGATATTTGCCAACGATATATCTGATAAGGGGCTAATATCCAAAATTTATAAAACACTCATTCAACTCAACACCAAAAAACCAAACAACCCAATTAAAAAATGGGCAGAGGATAGGAAGAAGCATTTCTCTAAAGAAGAAATACAGATGGCCAATAAGCATATGAAAAAATGTTCAACCTCAGTAATCATTAGAGAAATACAAATGAAAACCACAATGAGATACCACCTCACTCCAGTCAGAATGGCTATCATTAATAAATCAACAAACAAGTGCTGGCGAGGTTGTGGAGAAAAGGAAACCCTGGTGCACTGTTGGTGGGACTACAGATTGGTGCCACCATTACAGAAATCAGTATGGAGCAATCTCAAAAAACTGAAAATGGAACTACTGTACAACCCAGCAATTCCACTCTTGAGTATCTGCCAGAGAAACCCAAGACGCAATTCAAAAAAATATATATCCCTATGTATATTGCAGTGCTATTTACAATAGCCAAGACTTGGAAACAACCGAAATGCCCATTGGTAGACAACTGGATTAAGAAACTGTGGTACATTTATACAATGGAGTATTACTCTGCTATAAAGAAGAATGAATCGTACCATTTGCAATGATATGCATGGACCTAGAGACTATTACGTTAAGTGAAATAAGTCAGTCAGAGAAAGACAAATACCATATGATCTCACTTACATGTAGAATCTAAAAAACTGAATGAACGAGCAAAGTAAATAGAAATAGTCTCAGAGATATAGAGGAAAAACTGATGCTTGCTAGTTGGGAGGGGCGTGGGGATGAAGGAGAAGGGAAAGGGATTACACAGCAAAAATATGTAACTACAACAATGCCACAAGGATATGAAAGATGGTTCAGGGAATATAATTAATAATGTAAATATTTTGTAGAATGTCAGATGGTCACATGTCTTGTTAGGGAGACCACTTCGTGGATGGTGTAGAGGCTAATCACTGCACTGTACACCTGAAGCTGATGTTGTATAATATTGTATGTCAGCTATAATTGGATATATATATATATATATATATATATATATATATATATATATATACAGGATGTGGAGTATAGTGTGGGAGTGGAGTAAAGGGAATTGTAATAGATATGTTTGATATGGGGGGCAGTGGGGCAGTGGATTGGGGGAGGGGGTTGTCACTTTGAGGGGCAAAAATTATAACTATTTTACTGTGTTGTACAGCTGAAACTAATTTTTTAAAATGTTTATTTCACAATAAAAATAAATTACTGAAAAAAGAAAAGAACAACATTACTTTTATATCCCTGCAGAATCTCAGTAGATGTTCCTGTTGGCTTATAAACCCCTCGACATTCATTCAGTGTTTCAGAATGCATGGCATCAAAACCCATAGGTGTGAATATATTAAAACCACTTAAATGATATTTATAAAGTCTTTTTCACTTATAGTACCTTTCCTCCCTCTTTCCCTTTCTTGTCTTTCTTTCTTTCCACACACTACATAGGTTCCTAAGAGGTGCCTAGTGCTAAGAATATAAATAGGACTCAAGAGCTCACAGTATTTGTTCCTTCATACTGAACAATATTTTATAGCTTTAGTAGACTTTTTTCATGGTGGTTAATTTGAAGTTATAAAATATATGTAGCACACAATATTTATTATAAATAGCTACTTTTTCTGTAAACATCTCTTATGTACCTTTCCACCTATCTTATGAAGAGGCAGTCTTTTTTAATGTTCTCATTATTGTAAAATGAAAATGAGGACAGCAAGAAATTAGAATAATATAGAATAAGATAAAATGAAAAGCCAAAGTTCCCCAGACCTCCTCCTACTGCTCCCAGAAAATGTTATGCACATGCAAATATATTTTTCTTCCCAAATAGTTTTATACCATTGAGACTTTGTATGTTTTGCTTTATATAGAGAGATAGATAGATAGATATAGATAGATATAGATATAGATATAGATGATATAGATATAGATGATAGAGATTATATAGATATAGATATAGATATAGATATGGATATAGATATAGATATAATGTAAGCTCTTTCAGTATCAACACATAAAGGTCCGCACAGCTGTATTGTATTTCTTCATAGAGATGTAAAAGAATTTTATTTAGCTGGTAGGCATTTATCTTCGTTGTTTCTAACTTTTTATTTAACCTCTGGATATTTAAGTTCTATGTATATGCACATTATTTGCTCTTCAAACAGTGCTGCAATATACATCTATTTGCTTATTTTTTGTGCATTGATAAGAATACATTTGTAAAACAAGTTTCTAGTAGTGGACTTAAAGAACATAAGCATTTAAAATTTTTATAGCTGTTGCAAAGTTGTCCCACAGATTGTAACACTTTGTTTCTATAAGCAACATTTGAAAATGACTTTTTCCTCATAATCTTTACTATCATTGTGTTTTATTATAGCTTTTTATATTTTGCCAATGTCATGGTTGAAAATATCTTGTCTGTTGTGCTGTATTTTTTCTTATTCATTTGTAACAGCTATTTGAATATTAACAAACTCAGCCTTGTGTCTGCAGTGTGTATTACAAATATTGTTCCAGTTTATTGTTCACCTTTTGAATTTACTCATGATTTTTTATTAAGTGGAAATTTTATATTTTTATATAATCAAACTTGTACACATTTTTCATTGATGACTCCTAGGCCTTGTCTTTCCTGACACATTTAAAATTATTCCTTTTCTTTACATTTTTTAAATTTTGCTTTAACTTTTCAGACTTAATCTAGGAATTTTTCATTCACTTGTTCACAAAGTTTTAGGGGTTTTTTGTAAATTCATGTACCTTAGCTTTGTGGTTCAAAACACTCCTTTGTAAAGGTATAGCCCTTTATCCTCAAGATACTTAAAATCTGTTTGGGGAAAATAAAACAGTTCAAAGCAATCTGAGTACTATAAGAACTCAGAGTAAAGGAGGGTTCAGTTTGGCCTACAGGTAATTCAGAGGTATCACAAAAAAATGTTACTTCATAAATGTATTTGGTAATCTCTCTTAGCCCCACATTTCCCTATTATTCTAAATTCATATTGTGTGCCATGTTGAGATTTTTGTTTAATCAGATTGGTATTCTACCTTTGATACCCTCTTTGGGAATTTAAAGACAAGCATATGAATGTAGAAATAGAGTCCACTCTGAACTAGACTTAAAACTAGTGTGAACTGCTGTTCATTTCTAGAATCAGAGGTGAGAGGGGAGCTGAAGAGGGAGATAGTATGGGAAGAAGATGGAATAGAATAGGTTCTTCTCTGAGCTTTTACATCTCTTTGGTGACCATTCTACCCTGGTAGACCTAAGTGGTTTGGAGAAAGGCCCAGCATCTTTTATATTCCTTCCTCCAAGTCCCCAGGTCTGTGAGGTTTTACTTTGCTTTCATCCTCCTGTGCTTCCTATTGTTGGACAATACAAATGGAAACCTCTCTTTTCAGGTGAAACCAGGGAACGAAAGTGATGCCGAGTATCTGCCAAAGAGTGAGTGAGTCAGTGGGGCTGCTCCTTTTCTCGAGATGCTCTTGGTTATAGGTGGAGTGGCACCTACCTTTGTGATTAAGCATGTTTTCCCCACAAGAAGTTTCATTTTTGTGGGTGATATCTTCATTATTAGAACCTGTTGAGATCTGAGGAATGACACAGTACCCTGGCAGATGTTTGACAGCCTTTGAAGTCTCCCTTGGTGGAGTGAGGCAAAGCAGCATGGCCCTTGAGATGGAATGTTCCTAGGGGGGCTGCATAGCTGCATGTTTAGACATACAGGCAGTCATTTCTCAGCAGCCCAAACAGGATATGTGTGAATCACCCTCCAAGACAAATACTTAGCATTCAACATCTGATTTTTCATAGTCACTCAAGTGTAATTATTCAAGTAATTTTTATAGCTGACATTGAAACAGGAAACGTTGATCTCTTTTCTTATTCATGGGCATTTATACTCCAAATTGTTGCGCCATTTACTTTCTGTTAGAATATAGCATAAGCCATGCATTTTGGGCTGCACTTGTTCAAGCACTTCATGGTGCTCCGTATCCTTCACCGAATGGATTTTCACTGCAAGTTGTTTAGTTCCTGTTTAGTTCCTGGCATACCGAGGCACGGAAAAAGTAGGAGACATGAATTATCAAAGCTGAGCGCAGGGCAGTTCCAAATCTGATCTTCCGATCTTATGATTAACAGCCAGGCACTCTCTCCACAGGCCTGAATTGCTTCAGGTCTTTGATTCTGTAGCCTGACTGAAGGTGAAACTTTAAGTCAGCATCAGGTTCAGCCTGGATGTGCAGAGATGACTAATTTAGTGCCGTTGCTTCTCAGAAGTAGAACCTAAAATTTTCTTGACTTGCACTGAGCCCTTTGTGGTAAGGGAAGCTTTGCCTGGTGCACTAAATGTTCCAGCTAATTCTGGGGAGCCACTCCTAGATGTATTTTTGATCCACACTGTAACTTCTTCAGGGGAGGAATGCATCATATTTCAAAAGAAAAGCAAAACAATTAGAGGATGAAGCTTTCAGTTGTTGGCTCAGAATGACACTTAGACTATTTCTTCTGTAAGTACTACACTTCCCCCAGTGGAGACGACCCCAAATTGTTCAGAATGAGAGAGAAACGAGAATACAGGAGAAATGCCATCCAGTTTGAGTGGTATTGCTTGTATGCACTGTTTCAATAGTATGCTTCCATAATTTCATTCTTTTGAGAAATAGTCTGCTAGTAGATGTCTTCTACTTCAACTTTTTCCTCTTGCTAAATGCACCATTTATTGATATAAGCATATGTCTGTGACTTGTAATACGTGCCCAGGAAAGAAGGGAAAAGGACAGGTTTTTTTTATAATGTGAGGATAGTTTTTGTTTTAATTTTATCAGACATGTCCCTTTATGCACTCACACTTTATAGGACTCAGTTCTTTTATCAGATCTCTTCCTGCCCCCTGATTTCATGGTCCCAACAATGGTATCTGTTGTTAGGCCAGTGCATTTACCTGACACTTTCTGTGAGTCCCAGTGTTATGCCATTAAAGATGGGATAGTGTGGAGTATGTGCAGGGACATACCTAGAGTATAGGTTGAATCACGGAATGTCAGTCCCACCACAGGGCCCCCAAGGTGCTTGGGAGAATTTGCACTTGTCCCCCAAGTATGTCATAACCCTAACAGGTATGTCTGTGTGGCAGACATTGGTTAGTCAGCATTCATTCATCAACGACTGAGTTAAGGTCAGCCCTGTATGGGTCATGCTGACCTCTGGGTGCTAGAAGGAAGGCAGGGCTACAAAGGAAAAACAAGGCACCATGATTCCATTATAGATCGCTACAAGCACTTAGCACAACTTCAGCAGTCTTCCAAGAGGAATCCTAACTACCAGACCTTAGAGCGGGATCTCAGTTGAATTACAGGAGCGACAGCTGTTTGAACTTTTTGTGATAGTGTTGCTACAGAAGAAACCATCAGAAATAAGCTACATTCTCCAGGTCATATAGCAATTCCCTAGCAAGGCAGGTGCAGGGAGGCCAGGAGCCATCTGGGAAGATTCCTGTGTCTCTGTGTGTATCTAAGTCCTCTCTTCATGTTTATTGTTATCGCAGTCAGCTTTTACTCATAAAGTCCTTCTGGTAGGACCCGGTAAGTGACTCTGATGACATGTCAGGCATGAGCTGCAACCGAGGGGGGCAGAAAGCTCATTAGCCAAGCTTGTTTTTTATTTTTTGCTCTGCTGTACAAGTGACCTTTAGCAAGTTACAAAGCCTTAATTTTCTCATCCTTAATGAAGGGAATAATAAATGTGGCAGAGTAGGGTAGCGGTTTAGAGCATGGGCTCTATGCCAACTGTCTGCATTTGTCACTTATTAGCTCTGTGACTTTGAGCAGTTACTTAACTTCTCTGTTCCTTGGTTCCTTCATTTGTAAAATGAAGGTAATAAATGAGTTGTATAAGGCCCTGAGAACAGTATCTAGCATATAGTGAGCACTATATAATGTTATCCAGTGTTAGCGGAGATTTAATGAGGTAATATATACAAAGTGCAGTTCCTGGCACATTGTAAGCACTTGATAAATGGTAGCTATTATTAACAATAGTATTTGGTTTGCTCTGCCATTTTCCAAAAATGATGTATTCATTCATCATTCATTCATAATCAAATATTTCTTAAATACCTACTATTTGCTGAGATCAGGTGCTAGGAATACAAATGAAAATGATCTTCTTGGTCTCTGCCCTCACAGAGCTTACAGCATAGACCCCCAAATGTGGCTCTGAGCTTTGTAGGAGCAAATACAAAAAGAGAACCATGATAATTACATCAAGGCTTGCAAACTGGTGGCCTCTGAGCAAATGGAGCCCACCAACATGTTTTATTTTTTTTATTTATAGTGTTTTTGTAAAAATAATAACAAATTATTTGTTGCTAATCTTTAAAAATCAAATTTCACATAAAAATCTATATTTCAGCTTTTTCCTGAGAAACTGGAGAGACCACCAACACTCAGCCTGTATCCCTAAGTGGCAGGAATTTAGCTGAAGCTGAGGAAGCCAGGGCCAACTTCATGGGCCTGTGACCAGTGCAGCTGCACTAGGCCCCTCCCTTAGAAGGGCCCTACACTGGGGTTTAATGCTTTGTAGTCACCACTGAAATTCTTAATCATTTTGTCTTTGAATTTGTGTTCTGTAAGTGAGGTCTGATGGGACAAAGGGACATGTGCCTAGGTCTTAAAGTCTCAGTTCCTACATGGCTTCACCTACTGCCACCTTCCCAGGCTGGGTTCTCTAATTGTCCTCTCCCTGCCTTCTGGTTTCCTGGGACCTGTCTAGATTCCCCCTTCCTATTCTCATTCAGTGACCACTACCACCTTCTGTCCCTGCAGGGGCTTGGGCATAGGCATGGAGAGGGATGGATCAGGCAAGCATTGCTCCATAGCATCTCTAAGGAATGCACAGTGAGACCCTCCCTGTCCTGGGCTGGCAGTGCCACTCATGTTCAGTGGGTGGCTTGATGGGGCAAGACTTTCCACCACCCCCAATCCAAGTACCAAGCACGTCCCCATGTGGAGGCTACAACCCCTTGGGAGTTGCCCAGCTGCCATGGGTTGGAGCAGTGGGCCTATGAGGAGAGATGCCAGGCTCCACTTCCCCACACCCAGTCAGGACAGGGTTTCAGTACTGTGGCTGGCCAGATGGGAAACCCAGCAGCTGGTGGGCTGCTTGTGTACTAAATTGTGGGCTAGGACCCCTGGGTGCCTGTTAGGGTCTGTAGTTGTCCCCCAGGATCCTTGTGCCTGAGGGGGCCTGATGTTAAATAACAAATATAAACCTCATTACATGTTGAAAGAGAGATAAGAGAAGAAAATAAAAAGTTTTATATTTTATTTTATATTCAATTTTTCCTGCTTTTTGAACAAGGGGCCCACAGTTGTATCTTGCACTGTGCTCTGCAGATTATGTAGCTGTTCCTGGTGAGGAGTGATCCCTTTAAATAGGGACATGTGCCCACTCTCCAGCTAATTACTTGGACCACTTCTATCATTGAGATGATCTGCTCAGCCCCTTTAGGACTTTGGGTTTATAACCCTGATTGTATCTTTCACTAAAAAAGCTAGTGATGCTCAACAGTACTGGAATCTAAGAGATATTTCCTGCATGGGTTCTCATTTTTTAGAAGGAATCCTCAACAATATCTTTACTGTAAATAAATCAGTAAGTTCAATTTATTATGAAAATCATCAGTGTAGCCTGAGAGCAGTGTCACAGCCCCAAGTTTAGTAACACAGTACTAGAAGAGTAAAAAATAATGTAATCTAGATAGTCTCGAGGAATCAAATTTTCCATGAAAAGGAGCTTAATTGTTTTCCTCTCGTTTTGATCAGTATTATATTTGCAAGGAGAAACCTTAAGTTTGAACCTGTTTTGAATGCAGCCTGAATTAATGGGCTGAGAACCAGATAAGGATCCAGACAATCTGGCAAGATATAGGGCTGTCTCTAAGGAAGTTATTATACTCAGCATCTTTGTGCATTGGGCACATGTAAGTGAGGGAGGGAAAGAGCTGGCCGAGCCCCTCGTGATCCTAATGCGGAAAACCTTGAATGAAGATGATTGTGAATCATTTAACAATATAAAAACAATAAAATGTGACAATTAAAATTTTGGAAATGCTTTTCCATTTCTTAAAAGCTTCGTATCCAAGTGACCCAGAATGGCTGAATGTTTTGTTTTGCAAATTAAAAGATAGGTCATTTGTATTTGTTATATGAAGGCAATATTATAATTAAACTTATTATCTGCTTGGATTTTTTGGGGGGTTTTTTACTAATTTTTAAAGGTCTTTTGGTTTAACTAAATTAACACTGTCCTTTAAAGTACAATATCAGACTTGCACAAAAGGGTCTTCCATGATAAAATTTTATAGAAAGTCGCAAACCAGTAGTTAGGTAGCAAAGATTATGTGCTAAGGGAAATGATTATATATGAGATGGATTCTAAAAATAGTATCTTTTTAATAATATTGATCTGCCTTTTCAAAATATCTTTGATTGTTTATTAAAGAGTGTCTTGAACTGACTAGGTTTTTGCTCTCGGTATATTATAGAACAGATTTTTAATTATTTTGTGTTCCATATGCAGTCATCTCTCTTACATCAGATTATAGGATTTCCACAATACCATTTCTATGTAAAAATAGGATTCATTATTCTTAGTAATTCTGTTCTCAGTGTACCTTCAGTGATTACCAGTCTTGGCTTTCCTGTTTTGTTAAACAGCACAAAACTCTGCTGAGATGACTACTTAGGCTTATCAGAGACCTCTTTTCCCAGGAGCACATTTATGTAGACTATTAGTCACTTATGTTGTTATCTTTTTCAGGGTGATCATGGCTTTAAGCAATCCAAAAAACACTGAAGAGAAGCTCAAAGTGATCCCCAAATTTTGTTTTCCTGATTCAGAGGACTGGGTGCCAACCTCAAAACTCAAGAGGTAAATAGTCTACTTTATCTGATTTCTATTTGTTAGAACTGCAAAGCAGACTCCAAATGTTTGAGAAATAGGCAGAGCCAGCGGTGAAGCTCTGTGGGCTCTGGGGCAGGTCAAGGATGCAGTGGGAGGAAAGAAAGAAACAGAATTAGAACATTTCCTACGTGGGACTCAGAAAAGAAAACAGAATAGCTCTAATGGCAAAGGGATAACAAGTTTGAGTCTCTTTGGTTTGCCAATTCTGCAGGAAAAAAAAAGTGGCACTGCACATACAATCAGAAATGCCACCAAATGGACAGAAAAAGAAAAAAGACTTGACCTTGGAGACTCAGAAACAGATAAAACAGAACAATGCCCACATATTGTTTCTCTTCAAGTCGGTAGAAAGGGCCACAGCCCAGATTGTATGTTCTGCCTAACTTTTACAAAGGGAGGCTTCAGTCGGGATGTGTTGTATACGGAGAGGGAAGATGTAAAGAAGTTCTTCCTGGTAGCTAGAGGAAAACACCATATTCAATGAATAAACCATCATCATTTCTGAATATTGCTTGTCAGTAGACAACCGCTTGGTTCAGAACTATAATTATCGATCATGCCATTTAAGCTGAAAAGCATGATTATGCGAACCATATCACATGCCAGTGGCCTGCTGGAAGACAGCCTCGGTTGTTGCCCACATCGCCCTACTCTTCCACCTCATGTTGCCTCCAGACTAGGCTGCTGTCTCTCATAACCAGTTTAGCCTGATTGCTGCTCTCATCTCTGAGCCAGCCATGCCATGCTCTTGTGCTGTCAGTTGCACTGCTAACTACAGAGGCAGCTTCTTTCTTTATTTCTTTCTTCCTTTTTGCAGTTTACACACACACACACACACACACACACACACACACACACACACGTGAGGTTACATTTGCAGTTCTTTAGGTCAGAAGTTTGTGCTGCCTGCTTAGTTTCCATAGACTGAAATCAAGGTGTTGACTGGGCCTGGCTCTTCTCCAGAGACTCGGGAAGAATCTGCTTCTAGGCTCATTCCACTTACTGGCAGAATTCAGTTTCTTGTGGTTTTAGGATGAAGGTCCTTGTTTCCTTGCTGGCTGTTGCCCAGGCATCACTCTCAGAAGCTCACAGCCAATCTCTGGTCAATTCCACATGGCCACTTCCATCTAGGCAGCTCCTTTCATATTGGTCTGGCTGCTCCATGGTTGGCTTCACCCCACCTCCACCCTAACAAGTGATGTGTGTTTATTCTAGAATATTTGGAAAATACAGAGAAGTAAATAAAAAGGAGAAATTAGAAGTCACTGGCATTCTGGCAACTCAGAGATAATCACTGTAAATATTTTGGCATGTTTCTTTCCAATCTTTACTTTTGGCTATATATAGACATGTTTTCATTGTTTAAATATAGATATCTTTCATTATTAATGAATTTCCTTCTTGGGCATCTGTAGGTCTTTTATATATATAAAGTATGTATTTATACCTTTGGTCTATGTTTCTAATGAGGAGTTGATAATTTTCCTATTAATTTTTATATATAAAGGATATTGTCCTTTGCCTATCACTGCTCCATATGACTTCTCAGAACTAAATAGAAGAATTTGGAAGGGAAAAATAGCTAATCAAGATCCTTTATAGCTTACCTATGTGTTTGACTACATTGGACATTCAATGAAAGGAAAATATGCCTGATGAATAGCTAGACGAGATAAATAAGAAAGTAAAAGGAGGCAACAGCATCAAAAACTCATCCTGTACCTATTCTCTCACTCCAGTACAAAGCAGGATGTTCTCAAGTACTGGATTTTCTCCCTCAGGAGATCAATGTGATATAAACGCCTCCTCTTAAGTCACAAAGTGACCATTGTGGGACTCCAGTTTTCAATTGTGTGTTTCATGGGGCATGTCAGAAGCAGTTGTTTGGACCTCAACAATTGCATGTCTTTTTCAGTAGAACGTTCTCCTTTGTTTTGACTGGTGAAGATGGTGGTATGGTTACTGTAAGAAGCTTTTGGTGAGTACCAGATGTGTGCTGCAGGCAGGCTTGGTCAAGGAACAATAGTCATCAGACTAGGAACTTCAGAAGCACTACCTCTAGATGAGTTTGAGGGCTACTCACTGATCTGTGTTAAAGAAGCTATGCCAGCTTTAAACAGTAAGAGCAAGGTTATAATTGGCCAACGAGTGTTCAAGAATAAAAAGGGTATGGATTTTTTTTATTTATTTATTTATTTATTTATTTATTTATTTATTTATTTATTTATTTATTTGTAATAGACAAGGAAATCACTGACATAGTGGCTAAATGTCAGTCTGGGTATGTTTGAGGAATGTGGTACAATAAGCCAATCAAGGGAGCTCTGAGTTACAGTCTTCTTGCTTAAACGCCTTTCCTAAACCTGGAATAATTCATGCTATCATTTTTAAATATTTTACTATGTTTTAGTGTTCAATGAGGATGAAAGTCTTGTTTCCTACTCTGTACTAAAGAGTATTAAGAGAGTATCAATAGTCCAAATCAGTAAAGACTTGCGTTACTTAATTTTTGCTTTGTTGTGTTTTCCTTTTAGCCAGAAGGCAAAGGGAAGTGACTGCCTGATGTATACTGCCCATGGTTAGTTGCCGAGGCTGCTTCAACCTGTTTTCAAAGGTGAGTTGCAAATGGGTCCTATGAAAAGTGGTATTCTCTCTGAGCTCTGAGTAAGTTTTTGTTTCTGATGACTTCACTAGGCAATGGTAAGTGGCACAGATGTTAACATACTATTTTAGAAAGGGTCCCCCTCTAGTAGATTAGAGCCACAGGTTTGAAGGCTTAAACTTAGCTCTCTAATCCAGGTGCTGCTGCCATGTCATCCTCATTTTGGTTTGCTAAACCTCCCAGCGTAAGGGGAACCTAGCCTGAAGCTTATCTTGTCTCATGTCTTTCCCTGACCCCAAACCGCAGGATATCATTGTCAGTGTCACCTTCTTTCTTCCCCTACCTTAGTGAAATAAAAAGGAGCTCCTCTTTTAAAAGTAAGTTGATTTATTTTAGTAACATTTTGGGGGAATGTAAAGGTACCCCCAAGATAAGTGATGGCTGTAATGAACTTTTATGGGTTGTAGATGCCTATCTGTCTTAAAATCTGTTGGTGTTATTTTCAAGTTTGTGCTCTAAGTTTGGCAGTTCCTTTAATAGGATTCTTTTCTGTTTTTGAACTGAGTCCCTAATAAAATAACACATTCTGTATGTGTAGATTCTGGATGAAGTAGAGAAGAGAGATGTCTCTGGTCCTGGTTTACCCATTCATGCAAAGCATCATGGAAGCCCCTTTCCCAGCTCCTGGGCACACCATCACAGTTAAGAGCTACCTCCCTGGGGCTGGAGATGAGGTAAGTTAGCTCCTTTTGAAAGGGTTTGATAGCTGCCAAAAAGCAGACCTTATAGTGTTTCCAGAAACCTTGGGGCATAGTTTTCCTTTTCCCATAAACTGAGCAGAATATGTCTTAGTCCCACAAAGCACTGGAGGAAAATCCAGCTGATCTGTGAGATCTTTGATTTTAGACCCAGGAACCAGAGGTTTTCTACCATTCATAGACTGTGACCCTTTGTAATCACAATTTCAGTGTGATAAATGAAGATTATACATACTATCGTCAGGTGAGAAAGATTTATAGCACAAAAACAAGGTGTTAGATCTTGGGATTAGTGTACACAGTTTCACAAACTTTTTGTAGCAGACCCGTTTTCTTGAATTAGACCTGTAAAGGAATGACAGGATCTTTTAGTGTTGTCATTAGTGACTGTTTTCCGACTTCAGCTCCCCTATTCACATTCTTGCATTTCAGTCCATTGAACTGTGCCAACCACTGGATTCCCAACTGGAACATGTTGACTTTGAATGCCTCTTTAAGTGCCTGAGTGTGTGTCATCTCATCCAGGTCTGTGCCTATCTCCTTTTGGAATGAAGGTGATCTTTGTGGACAACAGCCTAAGGTAATAGTAATAGTAAGGTAAGAGAAATAGTATATGAAAGATATACGTCACTTCATACTGATGTTTTATGTGTTCTGACTATTTTAAAATTGGGGCATGTTAAAAAAACTGTAGGATCTCCATTACCTCATGCTATGGTGACATGGGTTATTCTAAATAGTAAATAATTCAAAAGCTATTCTTATTTAGGCTATAACAGTGACTTTTTGGGGTTGCAATTAATTTACCTTTTTAAGTGTGTTTTTATTAGACTTGTTAAAAATTGGTGCTGCTGTTTTTAGTACACACTAATTTTTAGCAATATAATTAGTGGGAAAGAGCTGGATTAAGGTAGGTGATTTTTCAGTAAATTAAGTGAGAAAGTTAAATAAAATGTTAAAAAAAATAATGGGTAATCACAGAATTGTCCATCTGTGATCACTAACTGGTGTCACTTTGTAATTCTGTTAACATAACATCTGAAATGCCCTCCATGTGTTGCTCTGTATGTGACATCATTTGCTTTTTCCTCTGGCTAGCACCCAGTCAAAATGCGGCCATGCTGTGGTTGCCATGCTATATCCATTTACTGGCAGCACACACCTACTTCCCAGTCCTGCTGGCATCAATGATCAACATTGTGTGTTGCTCACCTACTCCATTCCTTATTGGAATCCTGTCCTGCTCCTTATCACAGCTCCAGGACCTACATATTGAAGAGGTGAGATGGGCTAATAATACCTATGGAAAAGATGGAGGACTGACACATGAAAACAAGTGACCTTTAAAAGTGGTGGTGGTGTTGATTAATACTAATATATAATTATTAATACATTATGCTATCCTATTTTTTCTCATCATTAAAGTGAGAAAAATTCTACAGTTTACGTGAATCCAAAGTTGTATCTTATTTGCAGTAGTGAACCATGGGCTTATTCTGTGTTATTCTGAAGGGTAGGTGTTTTTTTTTCTTTTGTTGTTGTTGTTTAAGTCAAACATAAAAAGTACTCTAGGTTAACTTTTACAATTATTTCAAATATAACACACATATAGATGAGGGCCCCAAACAAAATGCACTGCTCAGTGAATTATCACAAAGTGGAATGCTTATGTAACCGACGTCGGAAGAAACAGTACAGCAGTGAAATCAGTGCCAGCACTTCAGAAATCCCCTTCATGCCTCCTAGAATGAGTTCAGTGTTCCCCCTGACCCAAAATAAGCAACCACTATCTTGACTTTTGTTGTCTTACAGCTTCATCCTCGACCGCCCCCTCACACCCCTGACCTAATGAGGTCATGAGGAAGTGTCTTGGAATGCTGAGACCTGATGAAATTATGTCAGTTATCTCCCTTATTTTCAAGGCCGGGGCACAGCTGCACCATCCTGGGGGTTATGTGTGTAGGAGTATAAAGGCACAGCAGGTGTTGGAATACAGTGGGGCTGGTTGATGGGAATTAGCCATAAGGCACTTATCACACGGACTTTAAAAAAAATGTTTCACTTCTTTGAAGTTTTTTAATAAAAGCCACACGTTGGCCTGATTCAGGGCTCAGTTCAAGAGAGATACTGCAGCCCCCTGGCCCAGCTTTAACTCTATCCTTGACTCTTGTGTTCCTTTAACCCTATGCTGCCCCTCTCACTCCCCAACACCTTTGCTGCGTGGGACGCGACAGAGTTTCATAGTGTACTTGTTTTTCTTTATAGTTTACATCCTAGGCATGTATCCACAAACAGTATAGTTCAGTTTTGCCTGGTTTTAAGTTTGATGTAAATGGATATCTATACCTATATCTATCTATATCTATCTCTATCTATCGATAGATAGATAGAGATAGATATAGATAGATAGATAGATATAGACATATATATATAGAGAGAGAGAGATTCTTTTTTTTTCTTTTTGGTATGACTTATTTTAATCAACTATGTAAGATTCATCCACGTTGATGAGTTTGACAGCATTTTGATCATTCCAGTTGTGTGTATAACAGTTTTTTATCTACCCTACAGTTGACAGACATTTTAGTTGTTTCCAGTTTGGGTTATTGTGAATAATGCTGCTGTAAATATTCTTGTACATGACCTTTGGTATGTGCATGCAGTTCTGTGGGTATAGACTTAGAACTGGAATTACTGGGTCATAGAGTAAGCATTTCTTTAACTTCAGTAAGTAAAGTCAGACTGTTTCCCAAAGCAGTTATGCTGTGTTAAACTCCGTCCAGTAGCGAATGAGGGTTCCTGTTGCTCCACATCCTCACCACCAACATTTGTTATCATCACTTTGTGTAATTTAGCCTGTCTGGTGGGTGTGTAGTGGTATTCTCGTTGTGGTTTAATTTGCATTCCTTGATTACTGTTGTGGGTGAGCATCGTTCCATGTGTTCACTGGCCACTTGAATATCATCTTTTGTAAAACTCATTGTCAGTTTTTCTACTGGATTGTTTACCCTCATCAATTTGTAAGAGGCCTCTGTCTATTTTGGATACCAGTTCCTTTGTGGCTTGCCTTTTCATTCTCCAAAACAGTGTTTTTTAATGCATGAAGGTTTTTAATTTTAATGTGGTCAGAATTATCAAACTTTTCCTTTATGGTTAATGTTTTTATGGGTGTGAGCTACTTAAGTTTTTCTTTATAGTAACTCCATGGAGATATTCTCCTACATTATCCCCTGGAAGCTTTGAAAGCTTTATTGTTGTGCCTTTAATTTTTGGTTCTGAATCCTGGGACTTGATAGGAGATAAGGGTCAGTTCTTTTTCCTTTTTTGTCATATGACTAGCCAACTATTCTGGTATCATTAATTGAAAAGACCATTCTTCCCTGTTATTCTGCAGGGTTAACCTCCCCCCCCCCATTTTTATTGAGATATAGTTTATGAAAGGACCCCGGCCCGGACCCTAGGCCAGACAGACTCACTTTTAAAAAATCATACTTCAGATACTTCAGCTAAACTCTAAGTAGAACTTCCCGTTAGGATTCCCCCTTACTCCCCCACCTCTCAGGAGGCCTTGCAGCAGTTCCCCCTTACTCCCCTGCCTCTCAGAAGGCCTTGCAGCAACTAACCTTGGTTTCTCAACCCCCGTCCTTAGTTTCTAAATTTAATTACATACATATTTCTGAGAAATAGTTTCTGCAGTCAACTCAACCCGGTCACGATGTACTGTTAAGGCATCTGGACATCTGGACATAATAGCATTGTTTCAACAGCAGGATGCGGTTTTAACTAAAATAACTGCACATTCTTTTTGGCTTCTGTAATTTGCTTTGCATATAGTCCTATCTTATAAAAACATTACCCCCCCCGAGTCTTGGGGCCATTTTCCTTAGTCGGAGAGATGGTCGCTGAGCTCAGCTTAATAAAATCTTTGAAACCTTAATTTGACATCCAGCCTCTTTATTGCTTGTCTGGACCCAACATTTGGAAGCCGCAGCGAGATCTAAAGGACAGCCTGTGCATCATCCATCAGCCACAATTGGCTCCCCACCAGGGGTGGCCACCCCGATTTTCAGGGCCCTGGTGAGTGAGTTGACGTAGCAGAGGGACGTAAAGCGCAATCCAGCCATCCTGGTTGTTCCGGAGATTTTATTCTGAAACCCTTCGAAGGTAAGGAACCTCTATGGTTTCTGTCTGGTCTGTAGTCGCAACCTGGGAGGACTTTAAGGGGCCGGATGCAGCATATACCCTTGAGTCCGGGGAATTCCTGTGATGGCAGAGAATCTCCCCCTGGTTTGGTTCTCCTCAAAGGAGGCCAGAACACAGGGACTTTTGGCCCTAGTTTGTCTCTTGGAGGAGACTCTGCTTTCGTGTCTTTTTGTCTGTTGTGTTACTAATTTTGTCATCTGTCACTGGGTTGTCTGTTCCCAGTCTTTTCTCAATGGGGGCTTCTCAATATCGACCAGCCACCCCCCTTCAATGTATTCTGGGACATTTCCGAGATGTCTACAGTAAGGAAAAGGAGGGAGGAATAAAAGCCCTGTGTCACGGTGGATTTATAATGGTGATCAATTCAAGTAAATGTTGACTGTTCCAATTAAGAAAATTGCCATTTTTTAAGTATAGCATTTCAGGGTGATAAACACACATGAAATGACTCAATATACTCTGGACTACTGAAAGAAAACAACCTTAAAAATTTCGTTGAAAGTTTTAGTGTTGTCTCAAAAGCAAGAGGGAAGAGGGAAGGTAGTTGACTGGTAATAGTAAAAAAAAAACGGGGGGGTGGGAAGAAAGTAGTTTTGTTTTAAAGTAAAACAGTCTGGTTGTGCCAGAACATGAAAGGAGATAATAAAAGCTAAACTTGAGAGTGTGTAGTAAGTTGTAGAAGGCTTAGGGGAAGTGAACTTTATTTGCCTTGGTTTACAATACCTGCAAATAATGGGTTTGATAAGAAACAATGAGGTATATTGAAAATTTGACAGTAGTACATCAATTTTGGTGGGTTTATTCATAATAGGGGAAAAGGCTGATGAATCTTTTACTGGAAAGCATTTCTGTCCAGATGAAATTATAGTCTCAAAGGAGGCCGATTACAGAGTCCATTTTAAGCAGGCCCACCTCCAAACTCTCTGTAAAGTTGACTGGCCTTGTTTCAACGTATTGGCCATCCTCGGAAACTTTTAACTCCAACATCACCTGAGTGGTATGGGATATTGTTCTGGGCCAGCCCGGACACCCCGACCAATTTCCATATATTAATGTATGGAAGGAAATTATTAAAACATCCCCCTAAATAGTTAACTTCTTGTTCTCTCCTACACTCCCTCCTCCGACCCTCATCCGGCTGACTCCACCAGTCCTTCTGCTATCCTTCCCCTCTGGCAGATGCAGCCGGGAGGAGGCTTTGTTTATGTTCCCTTCACCACTACTAATCTCTACAATTGGAAACATCAGAATCCCGCTTTCTCTGAGAAGCCACAGGCACTTATTTCCCTTTTGGAGTCCATCTTTCGGACTCATCTCCCCACCTGGGACAATTGTCAGCAGTTGCTCCAGACTCTGTTCACTTCAGAGGAGTGTGACTGCATCCTTCAGGAATCCCGCAAAGTGGCCCTTGGACCAGGGGTCGACTCCCATGATGCTGGCAACGACGGCAGGCTCTGCCGCCTGCTCCCAACCCAGAGACCAGACTGGGACCCTGCAACGGATCAAGGTAGGGGAGCCCTTGACACCTATCACCAGTTTCTCCTGGGGGGACTCCAGGCAGCAGCAAGGAAGCCCACTAATTTGACCAAGGTCAGTAAAGTTATTCAAGCTAAACAAGAGTCCCCCACGGCTTTTCTCGAATGCCTCTTAGAAGCTTATTGGACTTATACTCTGACTGATCCTGAGGCACCAGAAAATGCAGCCACCATTAACTTAACTTTTGTCTCTCAGTCGGCCCCAGATATCAGAAAGAAGCTTCAAAAACTTGAGGGATTTCAGGGCAAGAATACGTCAGAGCTCCTGGGGATTGCTCAAAAGGTCTACGACAATCGTAACTCCCCAGAAGAGGTCATTGCAAAATGCCTAGGAAAGGTCACTATCGCTGCCCTAGCCACTCCACACTCCTCTCCAAGCCGGGGACCAGTCAGTGAAGACCCTCAGCATCAACCCCTAGGAAAAGACCAATGCACATATTGCAAACAATTGGGCCACTGAAAGAATAAATGCCCCTATCCACTACTAGGCCGGGATCTCTTGTGAAAATTGAGGGCACAAATTCTTTCTCTGAAGAAATTGCCACTCTCCACCATGGGGCCCCCACAGAAATCTTAGTCCCTTACCCCATTTCAGAGGAATACTTGCTCCAGCCTGGGGCAATTCAGGCCAGAGTCAGGGAGAAGGACTTTTAAGAGATTTCCAGGCCAAGTATCCCTCAGGTTGGGCAGAAACCAACCCTCCTAGGCTTGCAGTATACAAAACGCCTATAATAGTTTGACTCAAGCCCACTGCAGCTCCAATAGCTATCAGACAGTATCCTATCAAACTGGAGGCATGCAAAAAAATAAGCCTACACATAAACCGCCTCCTAGATGTGAGCATTCTTAAGCCCTGTACTTCACCATGAACTACTCCATTACTCCCGGTCCCAAAGGCAGACACTGGAGACTATAGACCAGTCCTGGGTCTGAGAGAAATAAATAAGAGGATGAAAACTATACACCCCACTGTACCTATCCTGTACACCCTACTCAGTGTGTACTACATCCTGCCGCCTGAACACCAAGTCTATACTGTTTTGGACCTAAAAGATACCTTCTTCAGCATCCCGCTGGCACCAATAAGCCAACTTTTATTTGCTTTTAAATAGACTGACCCCGAGTCGGGTATTTCCGGACAGTTAACCAGGACCTGTTTACTAATGGGAGCAGTTACGTCTGGGACGGGACCAGGTATACTGGGGCAGCCATAATCAATCAGGCTGGTGAAATACGATAGGCCCAGGCCCTACCCAGGGGGTCCTCTACGCAAAAAGCAGAGCTTATTGCTCTTACATAAGCCCTCTGGCTAGGCAGAGACAAGGCTGTTAATATTTACACAGACAGTAAATATGCCTTTGTGACGGTTCATGTCCATGGGGAGATTTACAAGAACAGAGGGCTCCTAACCTTGAAGGGTCGGACCATCAAAAACAAAGAGGAAATTTTAACCTTACTGGAAGCTGTTTGAGAACCCAAGGCAGTCGCCATCATCCACTGCAAGGGGCATCAAAAGGACTCTAGCCCAAAGGCTATCAGAAACAGGGCAACAGATCAAGCTGCCCGGGAGATAGCCATACGACCACTGGGGCCATTAGATATCCTTAACCTGACACTTCTCCAGACTCTCCCGGAGAGCCCCACCTACTCCACTGAGGAACGCCAGGTTTTTTTTTAACACAGGGAGCTCAGCCCCAAAGAAGTGGATGGCTCCAAGCTTCCGATGGGAGGCCCTGTCTCCCCCAAGCATTAGGGAGACACCTCATAACTCAACTTCACCACCTGACTCATTTAAGGGCCCGAAAACTTAGTGAACTTATCCGCAGCAGATTCAAGATCCTTAACCTCACCCCCACTGTCCAGGACATTGTATCCAGGTATATGGTCTGTGCAAAGGTCAACATAAATCCCCAGCCTCGACAAATGGGCACGAGGTTTGCTGGCGCCTACCGAGGCAAACATTGGAAACTTGATTTCACTGAAGTCCGCTCCAGTATGTACAATTATAAATATCTCTTAGTTTTCATTGACTCTTTTTCAGGATGGGTAGAAGCTTACCCCACCAGGACAGAAACGGCGGCCACAGTAGCCAAGAAACTACTCCAGGAGCTCGTTCCCAGATTTGGCCTCCCCCGTTACCTGGGGTCCGACAATGGTCCAGCCTTCACGGCTACTGTTTCTCAAATTCTGGCTAAGACTCTTCATATTTCCTGGAAACTCCACTGTGCCTATTGGCCACAGAGTTCAGGACAAGTAAAAAAATGAATAGAACCCTAAAAGAAACTTTAAGTAAATTTGTATTTGAAACTGGTGCTGGGTGGCCAGACCTGATCCCTTCAGCCTTACTCCATGTACGCTGTACCCCCTACTGGGCAGGTTTCACCCCCTATAAAATTCTGTATAGTAGACCTCCCCCTCTTCTTCCACGAGTTGGGGACGATGTATTATCTGAAATATCTAACAATTAACTAATTCAGTCTCTTCAAGCCTTACAGACCCTCCAGACTAAACTTCAGCCGCTCATCAAGGTGACTCGCCCTGACAACGGACCTATCCAGCCTCACCCATTCCAGCCTGGAGATTCCGTCCTGGTCCGATGGTTTCCCACCAGGACACTCGAGCCAACCTAGAAGGGACTATATTATCACCTTAGTCACACCAACAGCAATTAAGGTCGCCAGGATTCCTGCTTAGATCCACTACACCCAGGTTAAGCCAGCTTCACCAGACACCGTGAACAGATGGCGGATCCTCAGTAGACCTGGAGATACCAGGATGGGACTGGGGCAGGTCAGAGACTCTTCACTTCCCTCTTAACTGTTTATTTCTTGTTCCTCATAATACCAACTAGGGCCCGCAAGCCCCATCCTCATACTCCAGTACCTATAAAATAGGAAATTAGAGCAACTAGAACAGGAACTGTATATACTTCTCATATTCCCTCCCCTTTTGACACCTCTGTATCTTTACAGGTTGATTTATGCAAAATCAATATCCCATTTTAAACTCCCTAACTGGGTTTGTCCCACAACAGGTTCGCTCTCTCAAGCTCATAGTCCTTCGTCAATGTTATACTCCCCTTAATAACCCTGCCCATGAATCCATGATTTGATTCACTTCCATAAGACCAGTGGGGAGAGAAAGGACCATGGCCTGGACCCTAGGCCAGACAGACTCACTTTTAAAAAATCATACTTCAGATACTTCAGCTAAACTCTAAGCAGAACTTCCTGTTAAGATTCCCCCTTACTCCCCCACCTCTCAGGAGGCCTTGCAGCAACTAACCTTGGTTTCTCAACCCTCATCCTTAGTTTATAAAATTAATTACATACATATTTCTGAGAAACAGTTTCTGCAGTCAACTCAACCTGGTCACGATGTACTGTTAAAGACATCTGGACATCTGGACATAACAGTATTGTTACAACAGCAGGATGCAGTTTTAACTAAAATAACTGCACATTCTTTTTGGCTTCTGTAATTTGCTTTGCATACAGCCCTATCTTATAAAAACCTTACCCCCCCCAAGTCTTGGGGCCGTTTTTCCTTAGTGGGAGAGACGATCGCTGAGCTCAGTTTAATAAAATCTTTGGAACCTTAATTTGACATCCAGCCTTTTTATTGATTGTCTGGACCCAACATTTACATATAACATTGTATTAGTTTAAGGTGTACAACATAATGATTTAATACATGTATATATTGTGAAATAATTGCCACAATAAAGTTAGTTTACATTCATCACCTCACATAGAATTTTTTTCTTGGTGAAAACTTTTAAGATCTACTCTCTTAACAACTTTCAAGTATATAGTATATTATTGTTAACTATAGTCCTCATGCTGTACATTACATTCCCAGGACTTATTCATCTTGTAACTGCAAATTTGTGCCTTTTGACCACATTCATGCATTTTGCCCATCCCCCAGCCTCCCACCTCTGGTAACCACCAATCTGTTCTCCGTTCCTATAAGTTTGATTTTTTTTTAGATTATACATATACGTGAGATTATATGGTATTTGTCTGTCTCTGCCTGATTTATTTCCCTTAGCATAATGTCCTAAAGGTCCAACCATGTTGTTACAAATGACAGGATTTTCTCCTTTTTAAGGCTGAATACTATTCCAGTGTGTGTGTGTGTGTGTGTGTGTGTGTGTGTGTGTGTGTGTGTATAAAATCACATCTTCTTTATTTGTCTGTCAATGGTCGTTTGGTTGTTTCCATGTCTTGGCTATTGTAAATACTGCAGTGAACATGGGAGAGCATATATCTTTTTGAAATACTGATTTTGTTTCTTCTGGATATATCCCCAAAGTGGAATTGCTGGATTATATGGTAGTTCTATTTTAATTTTTTGAGGAGCTTCAATACTGTTTTCCATAGTGGCTGCACCAATTTACATTCCCTCCAACAGTTCACAAGCATTCCCTTGTCTCCACATCCTTGCCAATACTTATTTCCTGTTTTTTTGATAACAGTCATTTTAACAGGTGTGAGATGATAGCTCATTGTGGTTTTGATGTACATTTCCCTGATGCTTAGTGATGTTGAGCATCTTTTCATGTACCTGTTGTCCATTTGTATATCTTCTTGGGAAAAATGTCTATTCAATTTCTCTGCCTATTTTTTTATGCTTTTTTAAAAACTTTATTGGGGAACAGCATGTTTTTCCCAGGACCCATCAGCTTCAAGTTGTTGTCCTTCAATCTTAGTTGTGGAGGGCGCAGCTCAGCTCCAAGTCCCGTCGTTTTTAACCTAGTTGTGGGGGAGCAGGGTGCAGCCCACCATTCCATGCAGGAGTCGAACAGGCAACCTTGTTGTTAAGAGCATGCGATGTGCTCTAACCACCTGAGCCATCTGGCCACTCATCAGCAGCTCAGCAGCAGCTCAGCTCAAGTCGTTTGCCTTCAATCTGGTTGCCGAGGGCACAGCTCACCAGCCCATGCAGGAATCGAACCAGCAATCCTATTACTCAGAGCTCACGTTCTAACTAACTGAGCCACCCAACCATCCCTCTCTGCCTATTTTTTAATTATATTGGTTTTTCGTTTGTTTGGGGTTTTTTTTGTTTGTTTTTGTTTTGCTATTGAATTCTATGAGTTCTTTATATATTTTGGATATTAATACCTTATCCAATAATATGATTTGCAAATATTTTCTCCCACTCTGTAGGTTTTCTTTTCATTTTATTGATGGCTTCTTTACTGTGCAGAAGCTTTTCATTCTGGTGTAGTTGCCACTTGTTTATTTTTGTTTTTGTTACCTTTGTTTTTGGTGTCAAATTCAAAAATTCATTGCCAAGACCAATATCAAGATGCTTGTCCCCTGTTTTCTAAGAGTTTTATGGTTTCAGGTCTCACGTTTAAATCTTTAATCCACTTTGAGTTGATTTTTGTGTATGATGTAAGATAGAGATACAGTGTCATTTTTTTGCATGTGGCTGTCCAGTTTTCCAACACCATTTATGGAAGACACTTCCATTTCCCCATTGTATACTCTTGGCTCCCTTGTTGTAAATTAATTGACTATGGACTCTATCCTGTTCCACTGACCTATTTGTCTTTTTTATGCCAGTATCATAGTGTTTTGATTACTATAGCTTTGTGTAATAACAGTACTTTGAAATCAAGAAGTGAGATGCCCCCAGCTTTGTTCTTTCTCAGGGTTGCTTTAAGTATTCGGGATCTTTTGTGGTTCCATACAAATTTTAGAATTGTTTGTTCTATTTCTGTGAAATTTTTGATAAAAATTGCATTGACTCTGTAGAGTGCTTTGGATAGTATGGACATTTAACAATAACAATATTAATTCTTCCAATCCATGAGCACAAACTATCTTCCTATTTATTTGTGTCTTCTTTAATTTCTTTCATCAATGTCTTGTAGTTTTCAGTGTACAGATCTGCACCTCCTTGGTTAAATTTATTCCTAGGTATTTTATTCTTTTTGATGCAATTTAAAATGGGATTATTTTCTTAATCTCTTCTTCAGAGAGTTTGCTGTTAATGTATAGAAATGCTACTGATTCTCATATTAACTTTTCAAAAGACCTTTTATTATGGAAAATTTTGTACATATATAAAAGCAAACAAAAGAGCAAAATAAGTCCAGTCACCCTACTCAATACTTATTAAGTTATGGCCAATCTTTATCCTTACCTACTCCTCTCTTCCACAATATTTTGAAGTGTATCCTGACATAATTTCATCTCTAAATATTATGAAATGCATCTATAATATAAGGGTATTTTAAACATAGCCACAATAACATTATTAAATCTAAAAAATATAATAACAATTCCTTAATGTCAGCAAAATTCAGTGTTCAAATCTCCAGTTATTTCATAAATATTTAATAGTTTATTTGAATCAGGTCCCAAGTAAAGTCCACACATTGCATTTGATTGGTATGTTTTTTAGTCTCTTTTAAACTGTAGGTGTGCCTGCCATCATTTTTTTTTATTTGCAGTTTATTTGTGGATGTGTTGATGATGAGTTAAGTTTTAAATGGGCTATAACTTTAAGTTAATGTTGTTTAAAACTATTTGCATTGCTTGAAGGAATCAAAACACTCTTCCTGAACTAGCAGTGCCTGATATATTTCTCTGTGAAATTTCTCTGTGAATGTCTCAGGTTTAACTTGCCTGGCTCCTTTATTCTATAGGTGCTGATAGTTGATCTCTGTGTGGACAAGTTCTTACAGGAGGTGAGTGACAAAGGATCAGGTGATTACATAATGTTTGGAGATAATTGGACAGAAAATATGTGAAAGTACTTAAGATGACTCAGGCAAAACTTTTAGTTCCTACACATACTTGACACTTGTCAATCATACAAGATTGACCTGTAAAATTTGGTTTGGGTTTATAGCTGCCTATCCCAAAAAAAGAAGGAGAAAACAGATTAGATGTCATTCTCAAAAGAGGTAACCCTTCCTTCAAGTCCAGGTGGGTTGATATATAAGCCTAATTTAATTAAATTTAAACAAGCATTTAGCAGTGATTATTTCTAGATAGTCTGTTAGTTAGAATCTAAAGATGAGTAAGACAGTTTGAGCCCTCAGGCCTTACAGTCTAATGATTGGGGAGGAGGAGGTCCAGTGGGGGGGGGCAGAAATATCCATAAAATTTTAGAAATTTGTACAACATGTACAGTAGGGGTAAAAAAAGTGGTCATTTATTCTTGGTATTAAAGTGGGAAAGAGACTTAGGACAGCCTTTGTGGAGCAGCTCTCTGTATGTAACTGTGTGGCTTGTGAGCACTGACCACAGGGCTGAAACGAATGTTTGTCAAGATTCTGTCTTTTTTTCCAAATTAATTAGCTCATCACATTTGAAACACCATTTGTTTGGGGATGATCTTTGTAACATAGTGTAAGATTTGTGGATGAGAGATATTTGATAAAAATTTCCAGAAAATTTTATAAAATATTTTATTTGTTTAATATGGTTAAGATGTACACACCATAAACATGGATTCTGCTTGATATAGGGAAGGAAGCTTCAGACTGACTCTTCAACCAAAATATATACAAAGTCACCTGTGGAATTTGGGGTACTAGCTAGTACATGTTGGAAACTTTCTCAAAGCTAATGAAAATTTTCAATTTCTTCTCTTAAGGTACCTGATGAGGATGAAATTTTACCACCTAAACTCCAAGCTGCTCTAATGCAGATTTTGGAAGAACGAAATGAACTCTTGGTTCAGGAGCAGAACTTTTCACAAGGTACAAGACAGGTGGTCTGAGGACTTAAGGTCAAGGCAGTAAATATTTACTGAGTGCCCAGCACCCCGCTAAAGGATGTGTGCAAGTTGTGTGAGATTGCCTGTGCCTGAAAGCTTATAATTAGCTTCATTGCTGACCCTCAGAGGTGCCAGGTCCCCTTCTATTTTAGAACTTTTGCACTTGCTCAGTTCCATTTATGGGATGCTGTTCCTCCAGATATCCACATGGCTCCTGCACTCTTCCTGCAGGTCCAGGCTCCAATGTCACTGCCTCAGTGAGGCCTTTCCTGACTGCCCTGTTTAAAATTGTACCCATTTCCTTAGCACTCCATCTCATCTTTCTGACCTTATTTCTCCCCATGACTTTTATCATCATCTGATGTGCTAGAATGTAAGTTCCATGAGAGCACCTGCCTGTTTTCTATCTCCAGTACTTTAAACAGTATTCAATAAAGAGGTACTCAGTATTTGTTGAATGAATGGGTGAATAATATTTATTGGGTGGCTTACCCTGTACCAGGCATTGTGTAAGCACTTAGCTTACATCTTAATTCATCCTTGTAATATCCTTATGAAGCAGGTGCCATTATTTAATCACCATTTTACAGATGAGAAAACTAAGACAATGTGCTGATAGAAGGAGTAAGTTTAGAGGAGTAATTAAAAGTTCAGTTTTAAATGCTGAGACACCTGTTAGACATCAAATACCTAGCAGACATCCAAGTGGAAAAATAAAGTACACTTTATTATACATGAACCTGGGATTCAGAGGAAAGATTTGGGCTGGAGACATAAATTTAAAAGTTGCTGTTTTAAAGCTGTGGGATCAGGTGAGATAATCCTATAGAGGGAGTATTGATAAAAGAATAAAGATTTAAGGATTGAGCCCTGGGTTGGCTGGGAATGTTGTGGTTAGATTTCCAACATTAGGCGGTTGGGGAGAGGAGAAATATCCAGCAAAGGAAACTAAAAGGAGCAGCTAGTAAGATAGGAGAAGAGCCAGAAAAGTCTGTGTAAATAAAACTACGAGTGTGATATTGTAGAAGCTGAGTGAAGGAAGTATTTCATGAAGGAAAGAGTAAACAATTATGGCTAATGCTGCAAAGAGGTCAAGGAAGATGAAGACTAAGAATTGACCAGTGGATTTGCCAATGGGAAGGGCTTCGGGACCTTGGTAACAGCAAATTCAGTTAAATGGTGGGGGGAAAGTGAGAATGGGGAAGGTTCAAGAGAGAGTTGGAATGAAATTCAGCTTTTTAAAATTTTAATGGAAGTATGAAGGGCCAACAATAGCTAAGTCACTCCTGAAAAAGAAGAACGAGATTGAGGGGCTTGCCCTACAAAACATCAAGATTAATCATAAAGTCAGAGTAATTAAGATCATTTGGTTTTGGTCAGAAATAAAAAAATAGAGCGATGGAAAGAATAGAGAGTGCACATGCATAAGGAGACATGATTTGTGTCTGTACCAGCCTTTCATATCAGTGGGAAAACAGTAAACCATTCAATAAACAGTACTAGAGCAATTGATTTTCCATGTGAAAAGAAATGAATATAGATTTACACCTCAGATTATACACAAAATTAATTCCAATGAATTAAAGACTTAAATATCAAAAGTAAAACATTAAAAATGTTTAGCAAGTAGAAAAAAATATTTTTATGTTTTGGGACAGTAATGGATTTCTTAAATGTGGCACAAAGCACAAGCCATAAAGAAAAAGATTCATTTGAAACGTTAAATTTTTAAAATTTCTATTCATCAAAAAATACCATGGAAATAAAATAAAAAACAAACTACAAACTAGGTGAAGACATTTTCAACAAATATAACTAGCAAAGGAATAATATCTAGAATTTATTTTTCAAAATTCCTACAATTCATGAGAAACCCAAAAGAAAAATGGGGAAAAGACATGAGCAATCATTTCATAGAAGAGGAAACATGAAAGGCCAATAAATATATGAAGAAATATACATGCTCATGAAAGTCAGGGAAATATAAATTAAAACCACAATGAGATACCATTTAATATGCACCATATTGGCAAAAATTTAAAATTCTGACAATATCAAGTGTTGGTGATAATGTGTAAATTACTTCAACAGCTCTGAAAAAACAATTTGGTATAATCTAGTAAAGTGAAAGGTACACATATTCTACAATCCAAAAATTCAATTTTTAGACATATACACTAGAGAAACTTTTACAAGTGATAACTAGGAAACAAGTGCAATCATTTTCGTAATGGTATTGTATGTGACAGCAAAAACTAAAAACAATCTAAATGTCTGTTGACAGGAGAATATAACATTAAAAAAAATCTTAAAAACACATATTGAATAAAACAGTCAGTTGAAGAAGAACATACTGTTTTAAATTACGTTCAAAGACATACAAAACCTAACAATATGTTGTGGGATTACATACATATGTGTGTAGTGAAACTAATGTAAAACAAGGGAATGATGAACACAAAGTTTCAAACAATGGTCACCCTCTATTGGAGAGTAGGGGAAGACCACCACTGAGGGACGTCTCACAGGAAGCCACAGAGATACACATCACATTCTGTCTTAAGCATTGTGATTTTCATCTCACTGCTGACCTTGTGAAATACTCATACATGTAAAGGAATATATAAAGTATATACATTGAAACAGAAACAAAGGAAGATAAGTTATAGAAAAACATAATTTTAAAAAGAATGGGAATTAGATGTAAGAAAGTGGGTACAACAGGTATAAACAACTCTTCCAAGAAATTTTGCTGCAAAATGGAGGAGAAATAGGACAGTAAGTGAAGGTGATGGGAATGGGTTAAAAGTCTTGACAAGAAAAGCACTAATGGACCTTGGATTCTCAGCTGCAGAAAGGAAGAGAAAAGAAAGAAGTCTATTGAACAAAATATAATGAAAATCTAGACTTGAATCAAAATACAATGCCAGAAGAGACCTTAGAAATCACCTAATCAACCATGTTATTATACAGATATACAAAGAACAGACATGAGGGGTAAAGCCAGTTGCCCACCTTTATACAGCTGCTTCATGGTAGGCTAACTAAAATTAGGTTTCTGACCTAGTTCATGGTGGAGCCCCTGTGAAAGGGCAAGAGGCATTGCAGAGGAAAACAAAATACTATTTGGATATGGGGGGAAAAAAGAGTCTAAGCTGAATCTGAGGTTTGAGCCTAAAACCTGGAAGGTGTTATATTGTAGTATATTATGGTGGTTAAGAATCATCTGACTTGGGAGTCTGACAGCTTCTCCACTGTACTAGAAGAGATGACAACAGAGAGTTTTGAGCCCCAGTTTCATCATCTATAAAAGGGGAATTATACCTACCTCATTGGCTTGGTATATTTGTAAAAGCACTTAATACAGTGCCTGCCACATCTTAAGCACACAACAAATTATTTATTGTGGGATAATCATGGTGCAATGGGAAATAGGAAAGTTGAGAGAGAAACTGATTTGGTGGAGAAATAAATGAATTTGGCATTGGACATGTATTTTTTATTAATTTGATTCATATTCCACCAATTTCCCAAAGGAACCTGATATGGTGATTTTTAGACAAATAGAATTTAAGTGCTAATGAAAGCCAAATGATGATCACCCATAGGTAGTCTGAATCATAGAAGGTGAATTTTGGTGAAATAATGGCTGGAGATCTAAGGTTCAGAATTACTAACATGGAAACCCAGCCCTATCTCTATGACAATTAGCTTTTTAAGAGAGGGAATATTGAAGGGATGTGGTCTGAGGACCATGCTTAGGAGGAGGACGAAGTGGCATGAGAAAAATAAATGTTTGGTCATAGATGCAGGAGAAGAATCAGACCAGGAGAGCATAAAGTTGTGGGAGACCCGAGGAATGAGGAGGAGATAAGCACAAATTGCAGCATGGAGTTTAAAGGAGGATAAAAAATAGAAAAGCAGATTGAGTTGGGCCGGTTCTCACTGGTTGGCCTCTGAAGGAGCAGTTCCATTGAAATCACAGATGTGCAAGCCAGCCTGAGAAATGTAATAAGAGTATGTATGGGAAGAAAATGAAGGTAAGGATACAAGCCATTTGTTTGTTGTAAGTCACGGAGACTGCAAAAAAGCTACCAATGAGGATTCCTATGTTTAGTCTCATTCCTTTAATCTCTGATTTCCTAGGTATCACTTTCATAGCCAGAGCCGTAATTCCCATAAACACAAAACTTAGAGGACTTTTCCTTTTGTCTTTTTTTTTTCTTTGATTTTTGCAACAAATGTGACATTCAACTCTCTGGTGTCCAAAGCATTTGTCAGATTTTTTGTGGAGCTGGTGGGACATTATTCTTTAAGCATGACTGTCACTGAGCGTGGGGAGCTTATATTTCAAAGGGAGCCATTCTGTAAATCCCACACCTCCCAAAGTGTTCACCACTTCCTAGATTTCTTCATGGAAACTCAGATGTTTGCAGGATTCATCCAGGACCCAGAGCTTCAGAAAACTGGGGTGAAAGGTCAGTTTCATCATAAAATTGTCCCTCTGTGTTTAGTGAGCACTTGGAGGGTTGGAAAATGATATCAACAAAAAACAGCGTAAAGCTACAAGGGCTCAAATTCCGAGCTGTTATGGGAAATGTTAATTTTGTAATAATTGTCTTAGCTGTGGAAGTACATTGCTTGTGAGAACAGAGTTTTATTTAATTGATTCTCAGTCTTGAGCATTGGACAATTTCACCAACATGAGTTTTCCTTGTACATTTGTTTGAGGTCCGGGCCTTCCAGTATTTGAAAACAATTCCTGAGTCTGAGTCCAGTGGGATGAACAGAATTTTGCAGCGTCTTGGTGAGTTGCTGTGTTTTCCTGTTACATAAATGTGGCTGAAAAAGCTTTTGCAGTAAGCGTGCCTCATCACAAGAGCTTTATAATTCAATCAATAATATAATCAGATCAAGTAGGCTGACCAGAAACCATGACCCTAGTTCCAAAATGTTTTGGAGAAAAAGTCTCTTTCTCAGAGGTTGTCTGTGAGGCCATTTTCCTCAAATGAGGCTCCCTCATCATAATACAAATTTGCATGTCAAGATCATTAATCTTTTCTAGGCCATATCCCTTGGAGAATCTTTTAAAAACTGTGGACCTTTTTTCCAAAAAAATATACAGCACAGAAACAAATTTTACATATAATTTTACGGTGTCCATGGACCTCCCTGAAGTCCATCCATGGACTCCAGATTAAAAGCACCTGGTTTAGGGTCGGCCAAGTGGTGCGATGGTTAAGAACTGGCTTGGGACGCCAGAGGGCCCCAGTTCGGATCCCACATATGAGGGCCAGTGACACTGCCCTCTGCAGCTAAGATGCTGAACAACAGCTCAACCTGGAGCTGGGCTGCCCTGAGGTCGCAGGCGACAGCGTAGGCTGCAGCCCCTGTGGCAGTGGGTTGCCATGGGCTACCGTGTGTAGCCAGCAGCCAGCGTGAGTGGCCAGCAGCCGCAGTGAGCGGCCGTCCAGAAGCCGGCGACTGATCTGCCTCGCCCGGGAAGAGCGCAATGATGGTGGCCAACTTGGGCCAGTGAAGCAACATCCTCCACAACTAGACTGAAGAACAAAATGACAGCAACTTGTCTGTTCCCCTTCCCCAACTCCCCAGCACTGTTCCCATCCCCCCAATTCCCCAATAAAAATTAAAAAAAAAAACCACTTAGTTTAGCGGGCACCTGAAACAAGAGAATGTCCTACAAGTCTCTAATTTTACACATAAACATGGTGGTTTATGATTTTTCCATTATAGCTAACTCTGAATTATCCAGTCAGTGTGCTATAGGAGAACAGTGTTGTGGTAGCCCAATACAATAAAGAACCTATATTCTATGGTATTTATATTGGTCTTTGAAATATATGCCCAATTAAAATTAGGCCTTATCCTTAACTAGCTGAAAAAGACCATGGGAAAATTATGCTTTGGACTGTCATTTCATCTTTATAACCATAGGGTTAGATCAGTGGTTTTCAGCTCTGACTATAACATTATAATCTCTAGGGAGCAGGCCAAGTGATTTTAACCTACAGTCAGGGGTGAAAACCCCTGGATTAGATGAAGTCTGTGTTCTCTTCACCTCTACAGTTAGACACTTGGGGTTGGGGCAGGTTTGGTGATTAAACATAACTGATAGCTTGAGATGGCAGCTTACTCCTAGGCTGTTCTGAATGACTAGGTTGTTAATCCCTTGCATCAAATAATATACAATAAATAAAAATGAAGTAATGAGAGTTCACTCTACTTTTTTCTCCCTTTAGGAAGTAAAATGAAATTTCTGCAGAAGAAATGAAGTCTTTGATATACTGTCTCATCCTAAATAAACAGGAAGTGCCAAAGGAAATATTTTTCCAAGAGTCAGGATGCCCTAAAGTATTCCACAAAATCCTTGAAAGTTGACAAGTTTGCAGAGTGGGCCAGGTTCTTGGAGGAGGACTCTCTTGTTGCTACTGTAGTCATCACTGGAAAATTGCAGGGAGTCTTCTGGAAGCAATGCTCTCTCTACTCTGCCTCTAATTTTTTTTAATTGGCCTTTTCCATTTGATTCTTGGACTCATTCTTTGTGTTTTGTGCTTAGTCTATGAAGGCATTTGTTATTTTACAAGAGAAAGACTTGGTGTTTCAATTTTAAAAATGGCTCAAAGATGAGCACAATGAGACAAAAAGCACAATGAGAGAATTTGAGGTACTAGGGAAGCATGACAGAAGTGGAGAACACTAGCCCTACACACATAATTCTCATCACTGAAATACCATGGCAGCTTTAAACCCATGGGCTGTTGGAGCTGAGCTAAGGAATATACTCATTGTATGTATCTCTTTTCTTGTCTAATATTCTGCCTAGAGGAGTCTCACTTATGTGGAATCCCTATTTATTAGTATTGTTACTGAGTTTCTTATAAAAGTAGACATCATGCAGCTCCTGCTCCACATTGTGTGGCACTTGAGTAGTTTGTCTCTCATGTTTTGACATTAAACTGTGGAATTCTAATGTCCTTTCAAGGGCATGAAACATTTTTTAGTGTCTACCATGTGCCATGCACTGTGGTACATGTATGTACATCATCTTATTCAGTCTTTAAATCAACTTTCTGAGATATTTCCATTTCTGTTTTAATGTTTTTGGAATTCAAAAACATTAAATAACTTGCCCAAGTTACACAACAGAGCCAGAACTGTTAGTTTGTGAACAGAGAAAGTCAGTTAGTCCTCTAGATGGAAATTTGAGCTCTGTGGGATTATAGCTATTGAAAAATTTTTCTTCTAAGGTGAAGTATAGCAGGGCCAACTCTGAGCTCTCAGGATAAGGGACTTGAAACTAGATAAGACTTTTTTTGTTTTTGGTTCCCCTAGAATTGTTGGACTCTTCAATCTAATTAAATTGGATGAGAATATGAACATATCCTGGACACACCACCACATAATCACCCCAACCTTTAATATCTAAAGTAATAGTAGTGATTGGAAAGAGGAAGTTGTCAGTGATGGTGCAATTTTCATTGATAAATGTTACAGCAAATGTCAATTTGTTTTCTGCAACTCTTGCTGATGGTTTGAATTGACATAAAAAAATTTTATTTAAACTTAACAAAACCTTACCAGTTGTATGAGGATACAATTTATTGACTTGTACAGTATTGTCATTATGTCCCATTCTGGTGTGCATGAATCCAAAGCTAACACCATTTAAGACCAGTGCTATATAATTCATATAGACGTCGGTCCATAAAATAGAACTGAGCCTGTGTTTTTTTTTTAAATGTTTATTACGCAGCTTACCAGGCTTTTACCATGTATCACCCCATTTGGTCTCTTCTGAGACCAACCCTGAGGGAACAATTAGTATTTGGGAATTGAGTGTTTCTAAAATGGGGGTAGGAGGTATTACTGTGGTGGGCTCTGGCTATCCCTCCGTGAGAAGACCTTTGCTTAGGAATAGGGGTCTTATTTTACACCTACAATCTGAAGCTGCTTCATTTTCTTAGGTCTGTTTTATTTTTTTGTAAAGTTTTCTGCGTTCTAGACGTGTTTGTAAAAGAATTACTCAAGATTTGTATAAAATGTTGTTTACAGTTCTAATGAATAAACACAAAAATTCCATGGGTCTCTTGGACAATTTTAAATAAAGCTGCTTAAGTCACTTAAATCTATAGCACATTTATCTAACAGTAGGTTAAAAGATAATCCAAATCGATCCTAAGCTTTCCAGACTTAAAAACTGTGGCCAAGGGGTGCCTGATTAGCTCAGATGGTTAGAGCACAGGCTCATAACACCAAGGTTGCCGGTTCAACTCCCACATGGGCCAGAGAGCTACGCTCTCCACAACTCGACTGAAACAACTACTTGACTTGGAGCTGGTGGGTCCTGGAAAAAAACACTGTTCCCCAATAAAATTTCTTAAAAACAAACAAACAAAACCCCCAAAACTGTAGCCAACATTTCCTGGCTCTTGGCAGACAAAGCCTGGGTTTAGGCTGCACAGCAGACAAGGAATATAGTCCGACTACCTTATTTGGTCTTTGCCTGCTTAGTCAAAAGGAGCTGGCAGCCACGGTCCAAAGACCGTGCACCTGCAGCCGCAGGAGTGGTTGGGAAGCAATGGGCGCTTCTACTACCGGAAGTCCTAAAGGTTTAAAAGTTAAGGTTGGTGGGCAGTTATCAATCTCGCCCTGGAAGAAGATTAGGTTCCTTTTGTTAGGCAGACCCTAAAGCTTCGCAATTTTAACTGGAGACTGGCGCTCACTTCTAGAGTCTGTGAAAGAACTGCACTTACCCAATGCATAGATTCTCAGGGCGCCGAGAACGAAGAACAGTGGGTGGGTACAGCAAGGAGGTGCGAGGGCAGAGATGCTCGGCACAAAGGGAGAGAACTTTAATGGGGAGAAGTTTAATGGGTTAGAGAAGTAAGCCGAGATGGGAAGTCACTTTCTCTCTCCCCGCCAAAACTGCGGCCAGTTCCCTCCAAAAGTTTTAAGATTCCTCTCCCAGATATCAGCGTCCTGGAGGAAACCAAAAGTCGCACCTCTCTACAATTTGCTGCCAGTCGGAAGCAAAAAAGTGGAACAGGCGGGGACAAATAATTGAGACAATCCACGGACTCTGGGAAAGCACGACTTGACGTCACATCCGACCAAAAAAAATGGTGGGCCAGTCCCTAACAGCCTGACGAGCGCGTCTTCAGAATGAACAACTGAGCATGCGTCAAAGGCGCTACGCAGGCGACGTGAATTACATCCGCGGCGGGCGCAGGCGTATTGAAATAGACCTGAGCCTGCGCAGACTCAGAAAACTCAGGCAACCCTAAGAATGGCGGGTACGGGTTTGGTGGCTGGAGAGGTTGTGGTGGATGCCCTGCCGTATTTTGACCAAGGTTATGAAGCCCCTGGAGTGCGGGAAGCGGTGAGTTTGGGGTGTCTTTGTAGGTGACTCAGCACTTGCTGGCCCTTAGTGCTGGAGGAAGCTTCTTACAATTTGCTACTCCTACGCTGGCCCCTGTTCTCGTTCTTAGGCTGCGGCGCTGGTAGAGGAGGAAACTCGCAGATACCGACCTACTAAGAACTACCTGAGCTACTTGACAGCCCCGGATTATTCTGCTTTTGAAGTAAGTGTGATGTGTTGCGCCCATCGTATAAACCAGGATTCCTGCGAATCTTTATGTTGGATTGAGATCCTTACCATTTATAAGTGAATTCTCAATTCCCGCTCTAAGTATTACTTGTTTAGTTTGTATACGTAGCATCAGCCCATTGACAACAGCAAGCTAGATAAGCCTTCTTCTCCTGGGTTCTTATTCTGAGACCCACAGAAGGACTTTCTGGGGCTTCGTGAACTACCCAAAATGCAAAAGTTTTGGATTTTTGCATGTATGTTTTTCCAAGATAGGTTCCTTGCGTAAATTCTCAATGGGATCCTCTCCACTCTAAAACAAGTGATCTAAGGTTTTTAAGTGTATGTATACACACACACACACACACACACACACACACACACACACACACCGGGGTGCCAAAAAAATGTATACAAGTGGCGACTGGTTAGCGTTGCTCGAGCAGTAGTTCACTGTAATCAGAAGTGTCTGGACGCTGATGGTAACCACTTTGAGCACCTCTTGTAATTGCAGAAGTCAAGTGTGACTTGTATTCATCTTTTGTTACCGGTATATATTGAGTATTACAACTTTAATAGAGTTTTCCTTTATTAAAATGTACACTTTTTTGGCACCTTCTGTATATATGCCTGATTACATAAACTCCTGAGAACCACTGGAGGGCGGCCTTTGTATAAAACCTAAATGTTCACTGAATGTATGTGAATGAGTGAAGGGACCAACCACATCTAAGTAAAACACCATTTAAATGTTTAGTCTAGAAGTGCACTCAAGATACTACTTAGGTTCTAATCAGCTAAATGAAATGTAAAACATTATTTCTAAGTTAATGGATTCAGTTAAGCATTTTAATGCATGTTTGGGTTTTTTTCCCCGTTATAGGTAACCATTTATTTATGAAAGAATTCTGTTATTAAAACACAGTATTTATATTGAAGTAATATGAAAAAATACGGGTGAAGTTTTAAGTAGAAGAGAGATGTCCCTGTGATAAACTATTCCCGTGCTTTTTCTAAATGTTGTTACCCAAATATAGATGTTACCACATCAAGAACTAAATAAAGTGATGCTTTTGTATTAGATTGATTCCTGAAAGTTTTAGATAACTGCACTCAGTCACAAACTTTAAATCCTTGAGCCAGTTTATTTTTTAGCTTTTCTTACAACATATGCTTCCTATCTTTATAATTAATGTACTGATTATTTAACCTTTTTTAATAATAGTAGCTCATAGTGTACTGGGCTCACTGTCTCAGTCCTAAAGATAGCCCTATATAATTATATGTTTATTTTCCCAATTTTTTTAGCTGGGAAAACTGCAGCTTAGAGACACTAATTTGTCCAAGCCCTAAACCACTCTTCCGACTGGCTTTGAAACTGCTCTTCCATTAATTCATTTAACAACTATTTATGAAGGTGTGTTCTATGGCAGATATTGGGGAACAGGATAGGCAAGGTCCATACTCATGGAGCTTACATTCTGGAGTGTAGAGACAAATATGTCAGAAAATATCAGGTTATTGATAAAGCTATAAAGAGAGAGAAAGTAGTGATGCGATACAGTGATTGGGTGGCTACTTTAGATAGGATGGTTGAGGAAGGCCTAGCTGAACTGGGATGAGAGTGCCCCATGGGCAGGGATCGTTTTTGTCTTCTTCACCACTTAGAACAGTGCCTGATACACAATAGACACCCAAATATTTATCAGTTGAATGTGTGGAGAGCTTCTAGGGCGGTTTTATTTAATGAACGCTTACTGTGTGCCAGGCATGCCTAGATTTCTTTTCATCACTTAGCTCTGTGAACGTTGGCCTAGTCTTTGGAGAGGGCTGAGTTAAAACTCCAGACCTCTCACTTACTGGCCATGTGAGTTAGGTAAAGGCTCCTATGTTAAGACTGCTTGTACTACATTTTTGGCTTCTCATCTAATTGTTAGTTGTTACTCTTTGTCTGTCACTGTACATAGCCTCTAGCTAGAATACCCTGGTTTTCTGCAGGAAACTAGATAACTACAATTTTTTAGAGCTGTGTGTAACTCAGTAATAGTCCAAAAAAAGGATTTCTCCAAGAAGAAACACTTAATGTGAAACTTTTAAACAAGAAATGTGGGCTTCTGGAAGGCCTTTTTTGCTTAGTCTTCAGTCTAATTGTTAAAAATGCTGAAGCCCTCAAAAAATTGATATTACATGGGATAACTGAGGTATTACTATGAATGCCTCACTTAAGCAGTTCTTTATACTCAGGACTGGAAACGTGCGGAACAGAAATGAAATAGGATATTGACCAAAACATTGAACCCAAAGCAATAGTTATACCACTTTTTTTTTCTAAATAGTAAAATTGTTAGACCAGATAGATAAAATCCAGTTCCTTTTACCCATTTCCCTCTTCTCCATTCTTCAGAGAGTAAAGTGTGAAAATAGTAGGTGGGACCAAACAAGAAAGTATAGGCTTAGGCCCATAGCCTGAAAGCAAATTATTTTATGTCCAAGTCCCCTCTCCCCCTGCCCCCAATGACTACTTAGATATGTGCTTCTCAACAGTGGCTTCACTTTACGATCAACTGGTGAATTAAAAACAAAAGTTATAATCATGTCCAGTCTCCACCTCAAAACAATTAAAAGGGAGTGAGAGAAGAGGGTGCAATGTGGCTGGGGTTGGAATTATTTTCAGATCTCGCAGCTGATTCTAATGTGCTATTGGGACTGAGAATCACAGATCTAGGATTAATCCTTTTCTCTGTGGGCCCCTTTACATATGAAGTGTGTGTGTTTTCCAGATCCTAGAGAGCATTTAACACAGAGAAGACTTGGCAGAAGAGAAATGATCTGTTCTAATGGATAATGTCAAATATAAATATTTAGAAAAGCTAGATTCCTTATTTGTTTGGTGGTTGTTCATTTTAATTGTTGATACGATTTTGGAAATAATTCTCTCTCTGACTTATACATCAGACCGACATAATGAGAAATGAATTTGAAAGACTGGCTGCTCGACAACCAATTGAATTGCTCAGTATGAAACGGTAAGTCCTGTTTCTGGGTTCAGTTGGGCGCAAATCATTGTTGACTTTAGTTAGTAAAACTACTGTAGCCATGTCAAAATAAGTGTTGAAAAGGAAAAATCCTTGTCTGTTTTTATATATATATTTTTTTATAAAATAGTGGTTCATATGATCCTGTGTTAATGTTCAAAGATATTCTTTGCACCATTATTTAAAAGTGTAAAATATTTTAAAATCCAACTATAGGGGAATGGTAGATTGTAATGAAGTTCATATTTAAGAATTCCCAAAGAGGGCTGGCCGAGTGGCGCGATGGTTAAGAACTGGCTTGGAACGCCAGAGGGCCCCGGTTCGGATCCCACATATGAGGGCCAGTGACACTGCCCTCTACAGCTAAGATGCTGAACAACAGCTCAACCTGGAGCTGGGCTGCCTTGAGTCGCCAGCGACGGCGTAGGCTGCAGCCCCTGTGGCAGTGGGTTGCCATGGGCTACCGTGTGTAGCCAGCAGCCAGCGTGAGCGGCCAGCAGCCGCAGTGAGCGGTCCAGAAGCCGGCGACTGATCTGCCTCGCCCGGGAAGAGCGCAATGATGGTGCCAACTTGGGCCAGTGAAGCAACGTCCTCCACAGCTAGACTGAAGAACAAAAGGACATCAACTTGTCTGTTCTCCTTCCTCCAATTCCCCAGCACTGTTCCCTTCCCCCCAGTACCCCAATAAAAAACAAACAAATAAATAAAATAAAATAAAAGAATTAAAAAAAAAGAATTCCCAAAGAAATGTGCCTCTGGTATGACATGTAGTTTCTCACAGATGAAACGAGTGTTATGGATTCTAATGATCCAGCTTCACTCTTACCCAAGGCTGCTTTAGTAGATGCAGAGTGCCTGGGTAGTCGGACTTTGGTTCCACTATCTCCCCTCCCTTGCCACTTTCCTACAAAACTGTTTTTCCTTCCTCAGGAAAAACAAAACAAAACCACCCTTTATTACTTTCTCTAAAATGGAGAATTTAGTTGCTTAACATCTGAGGTTCCTTTCGGCTCTAAAATCATAGACCATGGAATTATGAAAACCACTAAGTCATCTGTCAGAGCAGAGTCCTTCAAGAGAGGACAACATGCACAGTAGGCCCATCCTTAGCATGTGTAGGGATTGTAAGAGGGATTTGAGTCTGTAGAACCAGAGGACTCCATTTCCTGTCTGGTCTGAGTGGTAAAAGCAGGATGACTTCCAGTACTCCTCAGATCTCCCATTTCCTGGTGCTTCTGCTCTGAAGATTTTCATGATAGTAACTCCTTCAGGGAAGTATGTTTCAAACCATCGGCCCATTAAGCAGCAGACTGAAGTAAATTTAGTAAGCCACCACAGCACTTTTTTAAGGTAACAGGATAGAAAATGTCAGAATGCATTGCATGTAAAGGTAAGTTGTTTTGTGAAACTTTTGTTCAGCTATGTGTGTCTGTATACTGGGTCACTGAAAAAAGTTCTTACTGTAGGTTGTAGTCAGAAGTTTGAAAACTTTTACATTTATACGTGTCTGTGTAAAGTTTATGTGTTTTTTGTTGTTGTTTTAACAAAATGGTTCATTACTTCTTGATCCCAGTTGCATATCCCTCCATTTTTTTGTAGGAATAATTTGGAATTTTTACAGTATCTGGTAAAAATACTAAAATGGACATTAAAACTTACTTTGTAGCAACTCTAATAATGAGTTGAGATTTATGAAGAGTGCATTTATTTGCAGGCTGTATTGGCATGTTGAAGGACTGGGTAGTATGACGAGAGAATAGAGTGAGGTCCAGTATTTTTCTCTAGAGGGGTGTGGGTATGTGAGAGTGAGAGTGGATGGATGTAGGTGTTTTTACAAAAATGATAGCATAGTTTTTTGTATCGTACTTTTTTCCATAGTATATTACAAACATCTTAATGGTTTAAGTATTCTTCAGTAATCTCATTTAATAGCCAGTGTAACAATGCTGTATATGAATGCTTAGTGAATCACTTCACATTGATGTGAACAGTTTTTGTAACTATATAATGATGCTAAATCTTATTTGTAAGCTGATTGTTTCTTAGGATAAATAGGTTTCTTATTGCAGGTCTGCATCTTATTTTCTGTCTTCTGTAGTTTTTACAGTGTACGCAAACCCATCAGGCAGCCTCTTGGGAGGAGAGATAAAGGTTTGGGGGAATGTGTGATTCTATTTTATTGTTGTTTAATTTCAGATATGAACTTCCAGCCCCTTCCTCTGGTCAGAAAAATGACATCACTGCATGGCAAGAATGTGTAAACAATTCTATGGCCCAGTTAGAGCATCAAGCGGTTCGAATTGAGAATCTAGAACTAATGTCACAGCATGGATGCAATGCCTGGAAAGTATATAATGAGTAAGAAGCTTTTTGTGTTTCTTTAAACGCATCCCACCCACAGCTCTCGTATTTTTTTAAATGTGAGAAGTAGAGTAGGGGAAGTGGGATAAAAATAGTAGAGTTGAACTTTCACTTGGGATCATGTCCTAGAACCACAGCCCATATGAAAGGACACTGCTCTGAGCCCCACCTCAAAGCTGGAGTACTAGGGGAACATAAACCTAACAACCATTTATATTGTATAAAATTGTAATAAAATGAGTTCTGAGGTCCGATTCACAAATCACAACGTGATACAACGTAATCCTTAACGTGGGGGGATCGTTTATAGAGTTGATTCTCATTAGTTGCATGTTATGTTGTATAAAAGTGGCCTTGAATACTGAGTTAGCAAATATTGTACCATTTCTCCTGAGGGAAATACGTACATGTGTATATATGCACGTCTTACATAGATTGCAATATTAAAAGCTAAAGACTCTCATCCTGGCAGATTCTATTTTCTTCATTTTATAAAAGAGAAAACAAGGTTCAGAAGTGTTAAATAACTTGTCAGAGTTGGAAGTTAAACTCCATCCTTTGGTCATCTCTGTGTGAGAACTTAAACAAGGCAGAGGGTCTGCTTGTTCTGCTCCAGCTGGGAACATGCACATCCGGCAACTCCAATTTTCACTGCTCTGAGCATGCCTGCGAATAACTACAAAACGCTGCAAGTATAGATTTCTGGGTTACAAATAAATTTGAGTGAGTGGGAAAATTCACAAATGCGAAATCTGGAAATAATAAGAATCGACTATAAGTAGAGAACACGAGAAACAAAACTGCCAAAACAAGCCACTGAGCTCCCATTTCTGTTCCATATAACTAGCTGTCACTTTAGGTTTTGTTATCTATGTGGGCTTCAGTTTCCTTATTTGTGATACTCGGCAGTTAGATGATGATCTCTGTGGCCCCTTTGAGCCCCCCAAAACCTCTTGAATGTCTGTTAACAGTTGGAGAACAGGCCACTGAACCTCATGACTGAGTATAAAACTGTTTCTTAGAGTATGTTTCTTGAGAAAATAAAGCATAATCACAAAATGTTAAATACCTTCCCTCATATTTTCAGAATTATGTTTTAAATTTTTACAGACACACAAGGATCCAGTAGGCAAAATCTAGAATTTGGAAAACTACAGAACAAACAATTCAGTTTCTTTTGTGAGTAAGTTGCAAGGGAGATAAATGAAAAATGGGGTCAGAATGATTAAGAAATTTAAGGGACAGATCAAGCAAAAAAATATTTGTGTTTCAAAGAGGAAAAATGGGCTCTTTGTCCTCAAGAAGCTTTATCAAGATGAGATAAGATATTCTGTGCCGAATAACCGGTAGTCTATTTTTGGCAGTGTGTGGGCAAGTGCTGCACTGTATGCTCTGGTCTGTTAACTACAGAGATCCAGAGAAGGTACAGTAAGCATTAGGATCATTAAAAGAGGTGAAATGTGGACATTTAGAGAAGAACAAGAATAGCCCAGGAATGGAGAAGAATGTGGATGCAGGGACAACAAACAAACAAACATCAAATTGAAGCGAGCATTGCTTTCAACTTACCTAGAAACTTTTAGTTATTTCCCATTACCTACAAGGTAAGGTTCAGGCTATTTAACATAGTATTCAAGGCAAAAGGCTATACCTCAGTTGTGGATTTTGACTCCAGCCAAACCAGCCCTCTGTGGCCACTGGGCCCTTCTCATGCCTTGCCTTCTCCTGGAATGCCTTTACCTATTCTGCCAAATTCAGTTTAGTTAAGGCCCAACTCTTATCAACTTCCTTGTCTTCCCTGATTGAAATTCTGCCTCTGGTGCTCTTTCCCTCTGAGTAACTATATTAATTACTATGCACATCACTTGCTTCCCATTAATCACATAACACTTCATAGTGCTGGCCATTCCCCTTAGCATGTTTTGTCTCTTCCAAACCCAGTGGGTGCTTTTCTAGAGGAGGTGTATTATATGCTATCAAAGTCGATTTTTTTTCCTCTTGAAAGGATTTGAGAGCATCAAACATCCTGGGCAGAAAATGATTAGCTCTAAGTAGGTCTTAGTACAGAACCACTAAAAAAGTATTTTGTAATAAGGAGAGAATTCTGTACTTGGAACTAAAGGGAAACCTTCAGGGTCAGTTCCTGATTTCTATAAATAAGCAGTCTTAGCCCCATTGTTGTCAAGTGACTCATCCAAGGACACATAGCTATTTAGGGCAGAGCTGGGACTAGAACCTGTCTTCTGACTTCCATGATACACTGCAATAAGTTTTACCAGGAGACAGGAAGGGAAAATGACAAGATAAATATAGGTACAGAAATATGGGAGTAAAGGGGGGTTTAAATGGGTATATTCATGTTAGATAGTTTCCATCTTCTCTATAAAAAGTAATGGCAGTTTAAGAAGTAATATTTTCACAAAATCAGAGTATCAGTATTTTCACAAAATCAGAGTATCAGTAAACTGCTTGGGCTCCAGAGTTTAAATGACCTGAAATAGAATTCAACTCTGACCTGTGTTACCTTGACCAAGTTACTTATTCTTTCTAAGTTTATTTTCTTCTCATGTGAAATAGGGATAATCATACCTACCTTAAAGAATTTTTGTGAGAATTAAGTAAACTAATATTTATAGAGTATCTAACATGGTGTTTGGCACAGAGAACTCAATAAATATTAACTATTTTTAACCAGAAAAATTTGACCTTGTGTCAACTAGATATTGGATCTTTGGAAAAGTCATGACGTATTTTGTCTATGTTTTTCAAAGGTCATTTATTTATATAAAGAACAAAGATCAATCAATGATATATTGCCCGTTTTGTTTGATAACCTTTTGCCATCTTTCAGTGAGCTTCATAATTCCTTGTTTATAGAAGGACCTGTCTTTATTTGCGAAAAACTGAACAAGGTGCTGATTTACAGCCTCATCTGAATTTAACGTTATACCACACAAGGAGCTTTGAAGAAAGCTAAACAAGTGGAAGTCTGACAGTGAGAGGTCAGGCGAGTATGGTGGTTGTGGCAACACATCCCTCCGAGCTCAAATCATTTCTGACAGGTGATCAAACTTGTGTGTGGTCTCGCATTGTCACGATGAAACACAACCTCTTCTTTACAATTAACAAGCTCTGGACATTTCTGGATGATGGATTTGTTCAGACTGTCCAATTGCTGATAATACACATTCGTATTGATTGTTTGATTCTTTGATTCCTTGGTAGGAGCTCAAAAAGCATGACACCTTTAAAATCCCACCACACTGAGAGCATAACCTTTCTCTGATAAATGTCTGCTTTTGATGTCGTTTGAGGCGAATCATCACGTCGGGACCAAGACCTGTTGTGCACCACTATTGTTTTAAATAGTCCACTTCTCATCACCAGTTATCAGTTGCTTCAAAAAAGGATCATTTTCCTCATGTTTAATGAGCATATTGCAGATGTTTATAGCGCTGTCAAATGAACTTTGAGTTCATGTGGAACCCAATTATCGAGCTTGCTTCTTCAGGTGGTCGGGAACACTTGAATGATGGATGTTCAATGTTTTTGCAATCTCTCATGTCATGTAACGTGGGTTTGACTTGATCGATGCCTTTATTTTGTCATCATCAACCTCGATGGGCCTCCCTGACTGAGGAGCAGCATTGAGATCAAAAGCACCAGCACAGAATTTCATGAACCTTCGTTGGCACTGATGTTCTTGTAGAGTATTGTCACCATAAACTTTATGCAACTTTTCACAAGCTTGACATGCATTCTTCGCTTTATGGAAGTAAAACAGCAAAATATGGCAAAAAATGCACAGTTTGGTCTTCCATCTTCAACCTGTAAAATCTCCAAAACAACCAAATCACTCGATTTTATTTTACAATGAAGCTAGAACTGTCAGCTGTCAAATGACATAGCAGTAACATAGATGTGAATGACTAGTACTTCCAAAAATGAACTAGCACCATCTGTCACAAACATGCGTCATGACTTTTTCGAAAACCCAATAGTTCACTTCTAGTTGGTACTATTTTAATGTACATTAATCTGATTTTTCTCTTTTCCTTCCTTAGAAATTTAGTTCATATGATTGAACATGCACAGAAGGAACTCCAGAAGTTAAGGTAAGTTGTGTTTTCCTCTTATTTCAGAATACAGTTTAGGTGAACACTTAATAAATAGAGTGAGATGAAAAAGGAACCAGTGGACTACATGGTCATATGAGATTAGGAATTAATATCCACCCTTTGTCCAGCCTATGGTGTTGGGTTTGCCGTACCTTAGAGGAGGAGAAATAGACTGAGGTCTGAAAACATCTACCTACAAGGTCATTTACAATTTGCAAGTCTGTAAACATTGAAAAGGCACTTATAGAAGGAGGAAATTTTGCAGAATAACATGTATATTCTGATTTATGTTTAAGAAAAAAAAAAACACCTCAACACGCACATATACATATATAGGAAAGAGTCAGGGAGGACACCCACCAAAAACTGAACAGCAGCTATTGAGGAGAAGCACATGGAAGGAGGGACCTTCAGTTTTTAGTGTGTATATGTTTGTGTGTTTAATTTTTTACAGTGAGCATGTTTTATGAAATTGGTAATTGAAAAATAGAAGAAATTCTATGACTATTCTTCTCAAGGGATTAAAGATGTATTGATTATAGATTTTTCTGTTGATTTGAGTCTTATGTTAAAATGTAGGTGTGTTGTATAAATAATTTTTTACAGGAAACACATTCAGGATTTAAACTGGCAGCGAAAGAACATGCAACTCACAGCTGGATCTAAATTAAGAGAAATGGAGTCAACGTGAGTACCTACAATTCCATCATCTTTTAAATTGCTTAGCAAATTTAAGATCAACGTTCAACAATATGATTTAAACAGTATTGAAATGGAATGCCACAAGTGTCAGAGAAATGCTGTTTTCTGACTCCTGCTCTTCACTGCCTCTTTCTTGAATTATAGGCTTGGAAGATAATGAGAGTTGTAACCAAAATCTGAACCACTGCGAGTTGATTCTGTTCTTAGAGTGCCCTGTTTGCAGTTCAGTATTTCTGCTCTGAATAGGATTCTACCTATTTTAAAAGGAAAAAAAAAAAATTATTTATTTTTCAACCCTTGCAGAAAGTATTGGGGATTCCATACTTTCTTGATAATTTGTTTGTGTCTCAGTTTTTTTATCCCTTATTTATGTATTTTATTTTTTAAATGTTCTTCACATACACAAGTAAGTTTGTACAAATCTCTAAATAGAATCAGGAATTTTTGAGTAATTTCTCTTTTCTTTTATGCTTTGCGATTTCTGTGTCCTCCCTTCCTCCATCACCCACATCATTCTCCTTGTTCCACCTTCCCCTCCACCTCCATGGACCCCATGTTATCTATTACGCATCTTTTTATATTTTTCTTCCAGCTAATATAATCTTTTTTTTTTTTTTTTTGGGGAATTAGGGGATGGGACCAACACTGGGGAATTGGAGGAAGGGGAACAGACAAGTTGTCCTTTTGTTCTTCAGTCTAGTTGTGGAGGACGTTGCTTCACTGGCCCAAATTGGCACCATCATTGTGCTCTTCCCGGGCGAGACAAATTAGTCACCGGCTGCTGGACGGCCGCTCACGGCAGCTGCTGGCCACTCATGCTAGCTGCTGGCTACACACAGTAGCCCATGGCAACCCACTGCCGCAGGGGCTGCAGCCTACACCGTCGCCAGCAACTCACGGCAGCCCAGCTCCAAGTTGAGCTGTTGTTCAGCATCTTAGCTATAGAGGGCAATGTCACTGGCCCTCATATGTGGGATCCGAACCGGGGCCTTCTGGCATCCCAAGACAGCTCTTAACCAACGTGCCACTTTGCCGGCCCCAGCTAATATAATCTTGTAAATTTGCGTGTGTGTTTCTTTTTATTTGTAATAGAAATTTTTCCCCCCCTGGGGGAAGGGGAAAATTCCTTGATCTCTGCAATTTTATCAATTTCTCCACCATTTTTCTTTAAGTATTTCCTCTGCCCTGTATTCTCTCCTTTGTGGTTAATCCAATTAAATACTGTCTTCCTTTACTCTTTCCTCTCTCTTCTACTCCTTCTAATTTCCTTTTCTTTTTAACTAAATTTTTTATTTTGAGATAATCAGAGATTCGCATTCGGTTATAAGAAATACTGCAGAGATCCTGTGTGCCCTTTACCCACTTCCCCCAGTCGGGCCTCAGGTTTTTAAATGGAAAGTTAAAATTGAAGGCTAGTATTATTGCCCTGGCTGAAAATGTATGTCTGATAAGACATTCCAAGAGAAATTTCACAATGAGTAATGTTTCCTTTATTTTTCTCTTCTAGTTGGGTATCTCTAGTCAGTAAGAATTATGAGATTGAAAGGACTATTGTGCAACTAGAAAATGAAATCTTTCAAATGAAGCAGCAACATGGAGAGGCCAACAAAGAAAATATCCGACAAGACTTCTGAAGAGACAGATTAATTTGGTGGGTAGAAAGAAAGGCAAGTTGGGCTTTCGCAGAATATCAGGCACCTGAACTATGAAGCACAGTGGCATGTTACGGAAATCATCAGTGGTTCAGTGTTTAGAAACCATAGAATGCACAGTTATGTTCTATTTGTGTATTAGCAAAATAAAAAGTTTCAACTTGATGGTATGTTTTTTTGCCATAAAAAAAAAACACTTTAGACTTTTAAAATAAGTATTACGTTAAAATAATATTATATCAGAATTAATTTTGAGCCACTTGGACCACACTTTGTGTCCCAGAGATCTTTGTTGAAAGTTTTCCACTTGTACAAGAAGTTGGAAACTTTTTATTTATGTGTTTTTCAAATAAAGAGGTAGTTTTATACAAATTCTTGATTACCAAACAAGACTTAAGAAATAGTGACTCCATGTACGTCATCTGTTGTCATCCTCTTCATAGGTGACAGTTACATAAGGTTTAGTATGTGCTGAGCATGCTCTACACACTTTAGGTAGATGAACTAAACTTACATAAATTAAAAAATCATTTGATCCTCACAAGAAACTTAGAAAGTAGATATTGTTGTTCTCATACACAGACTTGTAACAGGCGCTGATTTAAGTTGCCCAAAAAGTGTCATCCAGGTTTCAAACGCCAGTGCCAGAGTTGTGTTCTTACACCTCTACTAGTAGGGAATTAAAAGTATAAAAGAGCCCTGCCCAATTCAGAAAACATATTTGCAGCATATTAAAGAATAAATAGTCTTCATGTACAAATACCTTTACAAATCACTGCTGCATATTTCTTTATGATGAAAGGGAGAAAAAAATTGCATTTTAATTTTAACAGATTTTTTTTTAAAGAAAGATGGCGGTTGAGCATGAAATGTTGCAATCTTTTGATTTATTTTTTTAAACTATATTATTGCCCCCTGGGATGATTCATTCTATTGCCTGATCCAACTTGCTGCACTTACTTGGCATAAAGAAACTATATCTTCTGCTCTTCCTTGCCTGAGAGACTAGATTTCAGGTATTCCCTGCCCCTTGCCAAACTCGTATCTCTGTGTGATATTCACTCAGAGTCCTCATGGTTGTACTGTTTTGCTAGTAAATCCTAGTCTACTGTAGAGATCAACTTGCAAAACTTGTGTATTTCCTCGGCCTCGGAGTGTTTGTTGTGCTGCAGTGTGTATTACTACTTAGGAAGCAGCAGCTCTAGTAAACAACAAATAACTAAATAAGACTGATGGTTCTGTTTCTTTAAACAGATCATAGTCAAAATTTTGTCCCATTGATTGAAATTCCTGTCTTCATAAATAACTAGAGTTTGAGGATGGCCCCAACAAAGTTAAGAGAAAACAAGAAAATCTGCATGACATTGGATGAACTGCAAGTTAACCAGCCCCACCACTAGACCTTCGATATGTGAGCCATTAAATTGCCTATTTTGCAAGGCCTTTTGAGTTGGATTTTCTGTCACTTGCAACATAAACCATTCTAACTTAAGGCCCTCAAGATGAACTACCCAGGATTTTTTTTCTGAAGAGATTTAACATTATATGCAGCAAAACACTTGATTTTACAATGTTTATCTCACAATATACAATTTGGTGTGGGGTCTCTTTTGTCATCCTATAAGGGAAAAGACTGGGCTGAGGCAAGAGGGAAATAGTCACCCTTATCTATCAACTTCAAGAGAATCTGAGCATCCTAACCCATATGAAAAACCTCAGTTACCATCAACTGGCATGTTTGTAAATTGTCTTAAATATTTTAATGGCATTACCACTTGAAATTTTTTTTAATTTAATTTTTATAAAATATATGTACTTCTTCCCCTGCCCCTCCTCCCCCTTGTCCCTTCCTTTCTCTTACCCTTCTGCTCCAATTCAATATTCCTGCCACCCCACCCCCAAACTTAGTGGTATAAAACAATAACAAGCATTCATCGGTATCTCTCACAGCTATGAGGATTGACTGCACTCAGGTAGCAAGTATTCAGGGTTCCTCTTGAGGTCAGATGGTGACTGGGACGAGTGTCCCTGATGGATTGTTCACTCATATCTGATACCTGGGCTGGGAAGACTCAGACAACTTGGAGCTGGATCATTTGCGAATCCTTGTGAACCTCTAAGTCTACATGGCCCCTCTGGCCTGGTGGCTCAGGACTCCAAAGGTGTATATCAGAGTCCAACAGAAGCTATATGATCTTTTGTGACTTGGCCTCAGAAATCAGTTACTTGTGCCCCATTGTTATTTGTTAGAAGCAAGTCAGCAAGGCCAGGCCATATTCCAGGGGAGAGGATCTAGATTCCACCTCAGATGGAAATAGTGTTGAAGAATTTGTGGACATTTAAAAAAAAAAAAAAACTTGGACATGTATTAATATCCCTCCCACTCCCTTTCCAACAATTCAAGTCCTAAAGTCATTAGGTGGGGCACAGCAAAGGTGGCATCTGTTTAGAGGGTGGGCCCTAAATTCATTCTGACTAGTGACCTTACAAGAAGAGGGAAGACACACCGAGGGAAGAACCCCACATGACAGATTGGAACGATGAGCCAACAAGCTAAGGAATGCCAAGGACTGCTGACAGCAACCAGAAGTGGGGAGAGAGGCATGGAACAGATCCTTCTAGAGCCTTATGAAAGTACGGCCTTGCTGATAACCTTGACTTCAGACTTCTAGCTTCCAGAACTGTGATACAATAAAGTTCTATTATTTTGAACCACCTGTTTTATGGTAGTTTGTTATTGCAGCCCTAGGATACTAATACATATACATTACAACGAAGTTGAGGGCTATGGTTCTGTACTGAAAATGGAGTTTGTGAATGGATGCATAGGAGGCTATGATTCATCCCTCCATCCCCTGCCCTCTGCCCTCTCAGCAGGAAATTGGAAGTGTCTTTTGGAGAATGGGTTTCCCATCAAATGACCCAGCCAGGTCACTCAGCAGTGAGGTTCAAACAACTCTTTCCCACCACCAATGCAGAACTTCTGATCTGTGGTTTAGCTCCCCACTTTTAAATATAAACAGACAATCAAGGATTACCAGATAGGTGAGAGAAACCTTTATCATGAAAGATAAAAAAACAGGAAACCGGTGGAGAGAAAAGCATGGTGCAAAAAGAAAATCTTTTTTGTTTTTTTGAGAAATATATCCTCAGAGAAGATATTGCAGCCATAACAAAAAAACAAGATCTATTTCATCAAGGAACATTCAAAGAACAAAACAGCTCTTAGAAGTTAAAAAGCATGGTAACAGAAGTTAAAATTCAATAGAATTAGGAATTAAAGTTGACAAACTCCCAGACTAGAGCCAAAACAGACAAAAATGGGAAATAGAGAAAAATAATAGGACTAGTCCAGAATGTCAAATAATCTGAGATAAAAACAAAACAAAAACAAAAACAGAGAAAGCAAAGAAGGAAATTGTCAACAAAATAATTCAGAATTTTCCAGAACTGAAGGATGTAAGTTTCCAAATTCCAAGGTTTCGGCATAATGGGCAAAAACAGACCAACTCTGAAGTGTATTGTTCGTGAAATTTCAGAACACCAAGGACAAAAAGATTCTGCAAGATCTGGAGGAGGGAGGCCTGTTATATATTTATTTTTTTAAAAAAGGTATCTCGAGGTTTCTTAACCTCAACTCTGGAAGCTAGAAAGAATATAATGGAGCAGTGACTTCAGAATTCTTATAAAAAATTTCTAACCTCAGACTCCATAAATAGTCAAATTACCAGTTAAGAATGAATAGAATAAAGACATTTTCGGCCATGTGAGATCTCAAAAATATTTACTTCGTGAGTGTCTTATCCTTTTTTAAAAAAGATGTTCAACTGTCTCCTGGCTTCTAAGCTCTGACTTCCTTTTTTTTTTTTTTTAAGGATTTTTTATTGGGGAATTGGGGGAGGTGAACAGCCAAGTTGCTGTTCTTTTGTTCTTTAGTTGTGGAGGACGTTGCTTCACTGGCCCATGTTGGCTATAATCATTGCGTTCTTCCCGGCTGAGTCAGATGGATCACCGGCCATTGGGCGGCCACTCACGGCAGCCCACTGCAGCCTACGCCGTTGCCCACGACTCATGGCAGCCCAGCTCCAGGTCGAGCTATTGTTCACCATCTTAGCTGTAGAGGGCACAGCATCACTGGTCCATGTGGGATCCGAACCGGCGGCCCTGCTGCTCAGAGCTCGTGCTCCCAAGCCAACTCCCAACCAATGAGCCACTCAGCCGGCTCCTGAGTGTCTTTTCTTAAGAAGCTCCTGGAGGATGTGCTCTTCTAATCCAACATGGAAAACGGACGCTTTCAAGGAGAAAGGGGCTCCCGGGATTATATCTGTACACACAGTTCATACTGGAACAGTGTGGCTCCAGGAACAAATCTTTTGAAAGCTGTCATCACAAAGATGGCCACTATCATTGTACCAGCTCTTTACCCTGAGGAGCAGAATGCCCACTCTGACCTACACTCAGCTTGCTCTATGTCCTGATAAAGTTCCTGTTCTCCCCTCCCAGACTTGCTAGAAGTGTTTCCTAGTTCATCCCCTGACTTTATTCCTGCCAAATGTGCAGTACTTAGCCTGCATTCCAGCCCAGAATCGGCTCTTGTAACTGTCAGGAAGGCTGAAGCCAGAGACTGTTCATTCTTTTTTTTCCCAGGGACCTTCATCCAACCATTGAAATGTTGCCTTGTGCTATAGAGTGAATATTTATGCTCTCCCCATCCTCATTCATTTGTTGAAACCTAATCCCCAGTGTGATGGTATTTGGAAGTGGGGCCTTTGGGAGGTGATTAGGTAAAGAGGGCAGAGCCCTCATGAATGGGATTAGTGCCCTTATAAAAAAGACTCCAGGGAGTTTCTTCCCCCTTTTTGCCAGGTGAGGACAGAACGAGAAGACGGCTGTCTATGAACTAAGCAATAGGCTCTTGCCAGACACCAAATCTACTGACACCTTGCCCTGGGACTCCGAAGCATCCAGAATTGTGAGAAATCGATGTTTGTTGTTTAAGTCACCTAGTCTATGGTATTTTTGTTACAGCAGCACAAACAGACTAAGATATTTTCTCCTAGTCTTCTCAGTTTTTATGTTACTATATGTATTTATGTTAATTACTTTTCACATTCATGTACACGTACATAGTTATGTAGGCTGAATAATGGCTCCCAATGATGTCCATCCAGGTCCTAATCCCAGGAACCTATCAATGTGTTACTTTCCTTGGTAAAGGGAACGTTGCAAATGTGATTAAGGTTTCTGAGATGGGGAGATGATCTTGGATTATCTGGGCGGCCCCATTGTTTTCCTTATAGGAGGAAAGTAATTCAGGAGAGAAGATGCTAAACTGCTCATTTTGAAGAAGAAGGAAGGTGGCCATGAGCCAGGGAATACAGGCGACTTCTTGGAACTGGAAAACACAAGGAGACCAATCTCCCCTAGACTGTTCTCCCAAAGAAACTCAGCCTTGCAGATGCATTTTAGACTTCTGACCTCCAGAACTGTAAAATAATAAATTTGTTTAGCTTTAAGCCACTGAGGTGGTGGTAATTTACTACACCAATGAGAAACTAGTACAATAGTTAATAATAATGTTTCATTAAAATAATAAAAATGGTGCTTATTATAGGCAACTCAGAAAATGCAGACAAAAAGAGAAGGAAATTAAAATTATTCATAAGCCAACTGCTGAAAGAAAGCCACTCTGTGCATCAGAAAGTACTGTTTGTATTTAATTCCAGAAGAGCACATAACCACAGGTAGAAACCCTACATTTCATTTAATACAAATGTGTTGGACACCATGGAATAAAAAATGAATAAGATGAACTAATGGGACACTTTGGAAACTCATTTATGTATGGCAGTTTATATTTCTGTTTTACCCCGCTTTCTACCCTAAAGACTAGCATTTATTACATTAGAACTGCTTTGCTTCCTCTATCCTTAGAATGTCTTTCTGCATAGTGGAACTCTGCTTGTCAGTGACAGAAAGCTAACCAAGCTATCTTAAGCAGTAAAAGGCTATTAGTTTATTTAACTGGTGAGGACGGAGGTGGAGCTGGCTGCAAGGTGACTAAATCCAAGAATCCCATATCAACCTGATTGTTTTTCATCACTCTTTTTCTGTCTCTGCTTTCCTGGCCTGTTCTCTCCTCTGACAGATAGGTTTCCTGTGTGCAATGGGAGCCAAAGCAACAAGACTTACCTCATTCCACTTTAGCAATCTCAGAGGGAAGCAAGCATATCAGAATGTAAAATACAAAAGAAGGATTCTGACTGGGCTCCATGTTCAATCCTTAGACTGAGAGGTATGGCCAAGGGTTTGGGGTATTGTACAATAATTGGCCAGGCCTCAGTCTTGATGGTAGAGTACTACAGTGGGCAGTTGACAGACTGGAGTGATAATTCCCCAAAGTATTGGGTTGTCGGAAAAGTCATGAAGCATTTTTGCAACAGAAGGTGCTAGTTCACTTTGGGAACACTAGAGTCATTCGCATCCATGTTATTGCTATGTCATTTGACAGATGAAGTTCTAGCTTCATTCTAAAAAAAAATTGAGTGATTCGGTTATTTTGGAGATTTTACACCAAGTTGAAGATGGAAGACCAAACTGTGCATTTTTGCCATATTTTACTGTTTTACTTCCATAAAGGGAAGAACACGCATCAAGCTTGTGAAAAGTCGCATAAAGTTTACGGTGACATGCTCTACAAGAACATCAGTGCCAACGAAGGTTCATGAAATTCCATGCTAGTGATTTTGATCTCAACGATGCTTCTCAGTCAGGGAGGCCCACTGAGATTGATGACGACAAAATAAAGGCATTGATTGAGTCAAACCCATGTTACATGATGCGAGAGATTGCAGAAACATTGAACATTCATCAATCGAGTGTTCACGACCACCTGAAGAATCTGGGATATGTAAGCAAGCTCAATATTTGGGTTCTGCATGAACTCAAAGAAGTTCATTTGATGGTGCGTATAAACATCTGCGATATGCTCATTAAACGTGAGGAAAATTATCCTTTTTTGAAGCGGCTGATAACTAACTGGTGATGAGAAGTGGATTGTTTACAACAATGTGGTGCACATCCCGACGTGATGATTCACCTCAAATGACATCAAAAGCAGACATTCATCAGAGAAGGATATGCTCTCAGTGTGGTGGGATTTTAAAGGTGTCATATTTTTCGAGCTCTTACCAAGGAACCAAATAATCAATTCGAATGTGTATTGTCAGCAATTGGACAGTTTGAATGAATCCATCATCCAGAAACGTCCAGAACTTGTTAATCGTAAAGGAGTTGTGTTCCATCGCAACAACGTGAGACCACACACAAGTTTGATCACCCGTCAAAAATTATTGGAGATTGGATGGGATGTGTTGCCACACCCACCATACTTGCCTGACCTTGTGCCTTCAGACTTCCACTTGTTTCGCTTCCTTCAAAACTCCTTGTGTAGTATAACGTTCAATTCAGATGAGGCTAGGCTATAAATCAGCACCTTGTTCAGTTTTTCGGAAATAAAGACAGGTCCTTCTATGAACAAGGAATTATGAAGCTCACTGAAAGATGGCAAAAGGTTATCAAACAAAACAGGCAATATATCACTGATTGATCTTTGTTTTTATATAAATAAATGACCTTTGAAAAACATAGAAAAAATACGTCATGACTTTTCTGACAACCCAATAAGATGAGGATGGTGCTTCCACCAGCAGAAGGATAGAAAGAACTGCAGATATAAATAACACACCTATTATATGTCAGATGTTCCCTAGGCTAAGGGAAACCCCTTGGAATGAGCTGGCCCAGTATGATAAACAATTCACCCAGCTACTCCCCATGATGTTTATCTTTACAGGAGAAAGTATAATAGATATGTTATAGTTATGAGGGCATAATTTTAATACTGGAGAATTGGGTTGTTTTTATTTGTCTATATATAGGTGGGCTGGAAATAACCATAAAAGTCAACAGCTCCTAACTTCACTGTAGTGATTTGTCAAAAGATGAAGGATAAGTAATTTAACAGTAGGTCAAGATCTGAATTTATTTTTTATTGTGAAATAAACGTTTTTAAAATTAGTTTCAGCTGTACAACACAGGACAATAGTTATACTTTTACCCCTCAAAGTGACAACCTCCCTCCCCCAAAACTGCTGCCCCACTCCCCACCCATATCATACATATCTATTACAATTCCTTTGACTCCACTCCCACACTATACTCCACATCCAGTGACTATATATATATATATATATATATATATATATTCATTCAATTATGGTCGACATACAATATTATACAACATCAGCTTCAGATGTACAGTGCAGTGATCAAGACTCTACCCCATCCATTAAGTGATCTCCCTAACAAAATAAGTGACAATCTGATACCCTACAAAACATTTGCAACATTATTAATTATATTCCCCAAAATGTCTTTCATATCCCTATGGCAATATTGTAGCTACCTATTTATGCTGTCTAATATTTCCCCCTTCTCCTTTATCCTCACCCCCCTCCCAACTAGTAACCACCAGTTTTTCTTCTATATCTCTGAGACTATTTCTGTTTACTTTGCTCGTTCATTCAGTTTTTTAGATTCCATATATAAGTGAGATCATATGGTATTTGTCTTTCTCTGACTGACTTATTTCACTTAACATAATAGTCCTTCCATATCATTGCAAATGGTACAATTTCATTCTTCTTTATAGCAGAGTAATACTCCATTGTATAAATGTACCACAGTTTCTTAATCCAGTAGTCTACCAATGGGCATTTTGGTTGTTTCCAAGTCTTGGCTATTATAAATAGCACTGCAATAAACATAAAGGTGCATATATTCTTTCAAATTATCATCTTGGTTTCCCTGGATAGATACCCAAGAGTGGAATTGCTGGATCATATGGTAGTTCCATTTTCAGTTTTCTGAGATACCTCCATACTGATTTCTATATTGGCTGCACCAATCTGCAGTCCCACCAACAGTGCACCAGGCTTCCCTTTTCTCCACAGCCTTGCCACAACTTGTTGTTTGTTGATTTATTTATGATAGCCATTCTGACTGGAGTGAGGTGGTATCTCATTGTGGTTTGTATTTGCATTTCTCTAATGATTAGTGAGGTTGAGCATTTCTTCATATGCCTGTTGGCCATCAGTATGTCCTCTTTAGAGAAATGCCTCTTCCTATCCTCTGCCCATTTTTTAATTGGGTTGTTCGGTTTTTTGGTGTTGAGTTGAATGAGTGTTTTATAAATTTTGGATATTAGTCCCTTATCAGATATATCGTTGGCAAATATCTTCTCCCAGTCAGTAGGCTGCCTTTTTGTTTTATTGATGATTTCCTTTGCTGTGAAAAAAAATTTTAAGTTTGATGTAATCCTATGTGGTTTTTTAAATTTTATTTTCCTTGCCTGAGGGGATATATCAATAAAAATACTACTGAGGGGAATGTCTGCAAATTTATTCCCTATGTTTTCTTCCAGGAGTTTGATGGCTTCAGGTTTTACATTTAAGCCTTTAATTCATTTTGAATTTGTTCTCGTATATGGTGTAAGTGGTCCATTTTCATTTTTTTGCACGTGTCAGTCCAATTTTCCCAGCACCATTTATTAAATAGACTATCTTTACTCCAATGTAAATTCTTGCTTCCATTGTCATAGATTAAATGACCATATATGGATGGTTTTATTTCTGGACTCTATTCTGTTCCATTGGTCTATGTCTGTTTTTATGTCAGTACCATACTGTTTTGATTACTGTAGCCTTTTAGTATGATTTGCTGTTGGGTATCTTGATACCTCCCACTTTGTTCTTATTCCTCAAGATTGCCATGGCTATTTGGGGTCTTTTATGTTTCCATATAAAATTTCGGATTATATGTTCTATTTCTGAGAAAAATGTCTTTGGTTATTTGAGAGGAATTGCATTTAATCTATATATTGCCTTAGGTAGTATTGACATTTTAACTATATTAATCCTTCCTATCCATGAACATGGTATGTATTTCCATTTATTTGTATCTTCTTTGATTTCTCTCTTCAATGTCTTATAATTTTCTGAGTACAGGTCTTTTACTTCTTTTGTTAAATTTATTTCAATATATTTTATTGTTTTTGAAGCAACTGTAAAAGGAGTTGATTTCCTGATTTCTTCTTCTGATAGTTTCTTATTGGTGTATATAAATGCAACTGATTTCTTAATATTAATTTTGTATCCTGCTACCTTACTAAATTCATTAATTAGTTCTAACAGTTTTTTGGTGGAGTCTTTGGGATTCTCTATATATAGTATCATGTCATCTGCATACAATGACAATTTTACTCCCTCGTTACCAATTTGGATGCCTTTTATTTCTTTTTCTTGTCTGATTGCTGTGGCTAGAACTTCCAGAACTATGTTGAATAGAAGTGGTGAAAGCGGGAAGCCTTGTCTCATTCCTGATCTTAAGGGGAAAGCTTTTAGCCTTCCCCATTGAGTACGATGTTTGCTGTGGGCTTATCATATATGGCCTTTATTATTTTGAGATATGATCCCATTATTCCCACTTTGCTAAGAGTTTTTATTATAAATGGCTGCTGGATTTTGTCAAATGCTTCTTCTGCATCTATTAATATGATCACATGATTTTTTTTCATTTTGTTAATGTGATGTATTATGTTAATTGATTTGCGGATATTGAACCAACCTTGCCTACCAGGAATGAATCCCACTTGATCATGGTGTATGATCTTTTTAAAGTAATGCTGAATTCGGTTTGCTAGTATTTTGTTGAGGATTTTTGCATCTATGTTCATTAGGGATATCGGCCTGTAATTTTCTTTTTTTGTAATATCTTTGCCTGATTTTGGGATCAGAGTAATAGTGGCCTCATAAAATGTGCTTGTTAGCCTTCCCTCCTTCTGTATTTTTTGGAATATTATGAGGAGAATAGGTATTAATTCTTTTTTGAATGTTTTATAAAATTCACCTGTGAAGCCATCTGGTCCAGGACTTTTGTTTGTTGAAAGCTTGTTGATTACGGATTCAATTTCTTTGGTAGTTATCAGTCTGTTCAGAGTTTCTGTTTCTTCTTGGTTCAGACTTGGTAGATTGTATGCTTCTAGAAGTTTATCCATTTCTTCCAGATTGTCGAATTTGTTGGCATACAATTGCTTGTAGTATTTTCTTACAATTTTCTGTATTTCTGTTGTATCTGCTCCTCTTTCACTTCTGATTTTATTAATTTGGGTCCTCTCTTTTTCTTGGTGAGTCTGGCTAAGGGTCTGTCGATTTTGTTTATCTTGTCAAAAAACCAGCTCTTGGTTTTATTGATCTATTGTATTGGCTTTTTGGTCTCTATTTCATTTATTTCTGCTCTGGTCTTTATTATTTCCTTCCTTGTACTCCCTTTGGGCTTGTTTTGCTGTTCTTTCTCCAGTTCCCTTAGGTGTAAAGATAGTCTGTTGATATGAGATAGTTCTTGTTTCTTTAGATAGGCCTGCAATGCTATGAATTTCCCTCTTCGGACTGCTTTCACTGCATCCCATAGATTTTGGGTTGTTGTGTTTTCTTTTTTGTTTGTTAAGATAGCTTTTGATTTCTTCCTTGATCTCATTTTTTACCCACTCGCTATTTAGTAGCATGTTATTCAGCCTTCACGTATTTGTGTGCTTACCGAGTTTCTTCTTATAATTGATTTCTAGTGTCATAGCATTGTGGTTGGAGAAGACGCTTGATATGATTTCAATCTTTTTAAATTTATTGAGACTTGTTTTGTGGCCTAACATGTGGCTTATCTTGGAAAATGTTCCATGTGCACTTGAGAAGAATGTATATTCTGTTTTGGGGGGTAAAATGCTCTAAAAATATCGATTAAATCCATCTGATCTAATGTGTCACTTAAGGCCACTGTTTCTGTATTGATTTTCTGTCTGGAGGATCTGTCCATTGGGGATAACGGGTTGTTGAAGTCTCCTACTATGGTAGTGTTACTGTTGATCTCTGTCTTTATGTCTGTCAAAATCTGTTTTATATATTTAGGAGCTCCTATGTTGGGTGCATAGATGTTTACTAGAGTTACGGCCTCTTGTTGAATTGATCCCTTTATTATTATGTGTGCCCTTTTTTTGTCTTTTATTGTCTTCATTTTAAAATCTATTTTGCCTGAAATAAGTATTGCTACTTCAGATTTTTTCTCATTTCCATTTGCGTGAAATATCTTATTCCATCCCTTTGCTTTCAGTCTGTGTGTGTCTTTCGATCTGAGATCAGTCTCTTGTAAACAGCATATGCATGGTCCTGTTTTCTTATCCACTCAGCCACTCTATGTCTTTTGATTGGAGCATTTAGCCCATTCACATTTAAAGTGATTATTGATAGGTGAATATTTGTTGCCATTTTATTATTTGTATTTCTGGTCTTCCTGGGTTAGCTTGTTTTCCCCTTTCTTTTGTTTAAAAAAGCCCTTTTAATATTACCTACAATGCTGGCTTGATGGTAATGAATTCCTTAAGCTTATTCTTTTCTGAGAAACTCTTTATCTCTCCTTCAATTTTAAGTGATAACCATGCTGGGTAGAGCAATCTTGGTTGTAGGCCTTTATTTAGCATAACTTTGAATATTTCTTGCCACTCCCTTCTGGCCTTCAGAGTTTCTGTAGAAAAGTCAGCTGTTAGTCTTATAGGAGTTCCTTTGTATGTAGCCTGTTGTCTTTCTCTTGCTGCTTTTAGGATTCAGTCTATGTCTTTAATCTTTGCCATTTTAGATGTGTCCTGGTGTGGACCTGTTTGGGTTCAGCTTATTTGGAACTCTCTGCACTTCCTGGGCTTGTATGTTGATTTCCTTCACCAGGGTAGGGAAGTTCTCAGTCATTATTTCTTCAAATACATTCTCGATCCCTTGCTTCTTCTCTTCTCCTTCTGGTATTCCTGTGATGCGAATGTTGTTGCACTTGATGTTGTCCCACAGGTGTCTTAAACTATTTTCATTGTTTTTTATTCTTTTTTCTTTTTGTTGTTCCAGCTGGGTGATTTCTGCTATTTTGTCTTCTAAATCACTGATCCAATCCTCTGCTTCATTGAATCTACCGGTGATTCCCTCGAGTGTGTTCCTCATTTCATTTATTGTATTCTTTAGTTCTAACTGGTTGTTTTTATGATTTTTCTATCCTTCTTTATGTCTCACTAAGTTTCTTAAACATTCTTGTCATCAGTGTTCTAATCTCTGTCTCTGAAAGGTTGGATACTTCTGTTTCATTTAGTTCCATTTCTAGATATTTCTTCTGATATTTTACTTGATACATGTTTCTTTGTTTCTTCATTCTGGTTGTTGCTCTGTGATTGCTTTGATGTATTAGATTTATCACCTAGAATAAGAAAGAAAAAGAAGAAGAAAAAGGGGTGGGGGGTCTCCACTCGCTTTAATCTGCAGACCACTTGCTCAGCAATAGAGAGACTCTGGGCGTCTCAACACCAGCTGTTGGGGGGAAGGGCCCAATGTGTCATGTGCCAGTCTTTCTCTCAGGCTTGCAGTGAGCTTCCCGTAATTAGCTGCTATGTGCTCTGGAACCGTGCTCACCCCCCAAATTCCTCACAGGTTGTTGTGGGCTGTCTGCTGCTGCAAAAAAACCTTCTGTGGTCTAAGGAGGTAGGCGCCAGTGACCAGGAGCTCAGCTTGCTCATGGCAACACAGCTCTAGGTTGGCGGGGTAGGCTCTCAAGGCACCACAGGATGTGGTCAGTGGCCCCCACCAAGTCAGAGCAGCATGCACTACTGCACCAGCAACCAGCCCGCACAAACTCGCCAGGAAAGCCCCAGCTGGATCATGGAGGCACACAGTTCACATCCCAAAACTCCCAGGAAAACTCCTAGTTTCAGCCTGTCCCAATCAGCCACTCGCAGATCAGTCTGACCAGCCTGACAGCCAATCGCCAGCCTGGCAACTCTGCACACGCATTGCGAACCCACTTCCTCGACTCAATGAACAGCTTGTTGGAAGCTGGAGTGCACCCGCCAGACGTTTCCATGCCTACACAGCACAAGCAGTGCAGAGGGTGGGGATCCAACGCTGCATGCCCACGCACACACACGCGCTTCTGCGCCAATTCCACTAGACCAATGCAGTCCTGGACCTGAGCCTCTGTGGGAGGGCCCAACCCAGAAAAAATGGCGTCCTTTTGTACACTACTCATGTGCAAGCTCCACACCAGGGGATCAATGGTCCCCAAACCTCCAGCTCCCGCGCCAAAGACACTCAGTTCAGTCCTTCCCCACAGGCTCCTGGGCCCCACTCACGCAGCCACTCCCTCCACCAGGGACCAGGTGAGTGCTCACCAGCGAACAAGTCCATATGCCAGCTCTACTGGCTCTCTACCTGCCCTCAGCCTCACCAAGTTGAGCAAAGACAGTTCTCACTAATTTCTACTGCCAGCTATCGTAGAACTTCTCTTCCAGCAAAGTAACCAAGCTGGTGAGCTCGGTGTGGGGCCAGAAGGTCTCTCCCTTAACCGGAGAAGCCTCCCCACCACTTGGGTGTCCCTCATGGGGTTCGCCTTCCCTCGTCTCCGCCCCTCCTACCAGACTCGACATGGCCTCCTCTAAGTTTTTCATTTAGAGGTTCTGTTCATCTAGTGTTCAGGGGACTTCGGAGGTTGAATGTTGTATAAGTTATTTGTAATTATGGTGTGATCCTGGGAGGCAGTTGGCACAGCATTTGTCTATTCCGCCATCTTACCAGAAGTCCCCAAGATCTGAAGTTTTTAATAACTGTCTTTTAAAATACATTATATGGGGCCGGCCGAGTGGCGCATTGGTTAAGAGCTGGCTTGGGATGCCAGAGGACCCCGGTTCGGATCCCACATATGAGGGCCAGTGACACTGCCCTCTACAGCTAAGATGCTGAACAACAGCTCAACCTGGAGCTGGGCTGCTGTGAGTCACCGGCGACGGCGGCGCAGGCTGCAGCCCCTGCTGCAGTGGGTTGTCATGGGCTACCGTGTGTAGCCAGCAGCTACAGTGAGCGGCCGTCCAGAAGCCGGCGACTGATCTGCCTCGCCTGGGAAGAGCGCAATGATGGTGCCAACTTGGGCCAGTGAAGCAACGTCGTCCACAACTAGACTGAAGAACAAAATGATAGCAACTTGTCTGTTCCCCTTCCCCCAATTCCCCAGTGCTGTTCCCATCCCCCAATTCCCCAATTAAAAAGAAAAAAATCTTTAAAATACATTATATGTATTCAAGATGACCTCTATAAGGACTATCTCACTTAGCTTCCGAATTCTTATATGTCTTTTGAGAGGGGAAGGGATAAACCCAGAGTTTACTGTCTCCTTAACTTCTTGTAGCATGGAGCACTGCTTGTCCCTCTAATATAGGTTGTCCCCTTGTATAATAATAGAAATTTTAGCTGGGCACATGGCAGCTCAGCTAAAAACTAATTTCTCAGTTTCCCATCCAGTCATATGCAAACACCACATGACTAGGGTGTCCAGTGAGATAGGGAATGAAGTGATGTATGCAACTTGTAAGTCATGCCCTTAATTTCTACATTTTACAAGCCAGAAATATTACCCCTGGATAGCAAGGACTTATCTAACATCACACCATAAATTACTGTCAAGCTAACTTGAGAGGAAAAGGTGGTGTGTAGACAAAGAAAAAGGATACTGTGCCGATAATGATGTGAACAATATGCTTAGCATTTATTTTACTTAAATGACTAAATAGTCTGTCTATGCACAGTAGCAATAAATTTCCATTTTAATGAGATCTGGCTACAACATAGCAATTCATATTCATTAAAATGAGATTTTTACTGTACAGTAGAAACCATTAACACCAACTGCAATGTTTTGTGTTACCTTAAGTTAAACTTTTGGTTTTCTCAAAGCTGATTTTGCACCATTGTAGAAAAAATTTAATTACAAGAGAATGTCCAATTGAAGAGACTAGAAATAAGTACAGTAATAATTGTTAATTTATGTTCAATTTGCTACAGCTAAAAATGCCTTTAAAATGGGTATCAACATTTAATTATAACCAAATTGTGTTCATGTGAATACATAATCTCACTCTGCAGATCCTAGAAATGAAATGAAAGGTACACCAAAGGTCCCGTTATATTTCAATAAGTGAAAAGAAGTGCCTTAATTACAACAGAAGAAGGAGGAGTGTTAATAACCCTAATATAAAAGTTTCTTTCTCTAGATCTTAAAATTTTGGTCAAGTACTTTAGGTACAGAGTTTAAGGTTACATAATTCAGGACAGTGAAAAGCTCAACTTTATCTTACCTCAGTGTTCCCTTCTTCCTCCATATGATGCAGTCAAATTCTTTCAAAGGAAGAATGTGTATAGAGCTTAGAAAATAGCTTTCTTAAATCGGATTCTGTTAATGACCACGTTTGCTAGGCTTTCGCTTATAATTTAATCTTAGCCAGTTATTAAAACTAAGAACATCTACTTATCCACACTTAAATGTCCTTTGCTTTTATTTTATGTCTTGTACTTTTCACACTGAGTTTGAAGGTCTTCACATTCTGTTAGACTCTGACTTTTAAGAGAGGAACTTCTTATTTCTTGTAGTATTCCTGTTTGACCTTAGAGGGCACAAGTTCACTAAAAAGTTAAATTACTCATGCCGTGATTTCATAATACCCGCCCGCTCTCCTCCATGACTTGAGAAAATGGAGATATTTAATTCGCTCTGGTGTTTCACACACTGAAGTATCCTTCTGCTTTTTTTAGAGTTTAAATTCAATCTCACATAGATTTCACTTTCATTGTTAAAAGTATAAAGGACCCCCAACTCTTCACCAGAAGAGTATAAGATTACCAACGGGTCCTGCTAAACTGTCAGATTCCCGTTTGGAAATCTGTAGAGAAAGAGTCCTACTTTATACAGATAGCAATTACCTTGCCACCTCAATTGCTCAATACAATCTCAATTTCTAACAAAAAGTAAACAATAGTGGATATTGATGTATTCCAGTTATTACAGTTCTTTTGCATTATTTTGCTCTGTTAAAAAATGCAGATAGTATTCTGATTGCACAGGAAAAACAGATTAGAAAATTAGAAACCATAATAGCACAAAACAATGAAAATTGTAGCACAACTATATGAAATTTCATCATGGGTAATAATACAAATTCCCACTATTCTTCCAAATGCACTGATTTTAATCAATTACAAAAAGGGATTTTAAAGAAGAACCAGGTATCTTAAGATGCCAGAACCTTCTTCTGGGGTAAGAGTATAATAAAATCAGCACATCTTTTTATGCTAATACTAACTAATCAATTGTGATTGGTATAATTACTACTTAGCTCTTTTCTCCTAGTATTCATTATTGCTGAATACATAATTATAGCACAGGATATAATTTATTCTTTGGCAATATGTCAATTGCAGATCCAGCGTTTTCAATATGTTTTCCCTTTTCAGAATTTGTACGTATTATAAAGAGTGCAACATAAACCCATCTGCTTCAGGGTTGGTTAAAAACTTGATAATTGTAGTGAGCATGAATGTTATTTTTTTCTAAACTACTTTTATTGATCTTGTTAAGGAAGGGACATTTTGAAAAACAAAATATCATAAGGACACTAAAGTGATGTAGGCCATCAGCAATGTTATTGGCCAATCTCTCTCTCTCTCTTTCCCATACCACTTGCTTCCCTCAAAAGTTGCCAGACCAATCATCATCCTAACAAGGTATTTTGCACAGGTATGTTGATGCTGTAGCAAATTACCCTCCTACCAATGCTAATCAATTTATCACCAGTTTTAGAATGACAACTTTTTGTGGCCTGTTTTTATTCCAAGTTTTAAATTTCTGAACTTTGTTCATGATGCTTCTAAGTGGAAGGAGAGTAATGTGCTTAGCTGAGAGCCATCTGGTAGTGGAACGGTTAATGATTTTTTAAAAAGTGGGATCGCATGCAAAATATACAAAAGTAAGATATTTGGGACAACTGCAAGAAAAAAAAATTAAATGGTTTCACAATGTCTTTGTAAACTGCAACAGCGCTCTGTAAAACTTCCAGCTATGGATCAACTCGGCAGAGCACCTGTGACCTCCAAGTGTCTCATTATACACGGCACCAAACAACGTACTTTATCAGCCAAGATGTGGTTACTGCCAACTCATTATTTCCCTTTGATTGATATTCATTAGTTATGCTGAGCCATTTGTGGCTACACCTTCTTCACAAACTGACCTGATGTATAGTGCCAAAAGGGGTATGTGATCTTAGATACTGCAGGTTTTAGAAAAGGTAATCTTCATGTTCTAAACTACCAATGTCAAGATTGTTGAGAAAAACTGTTCAACCCAAAATCTGTGATCACAAAATTTGTCTACAGTTAAGTTGTTAAGTAGCATTGATGAAAACTTGAGTGAAAAGATAATTACAATGTGAGTTGCTTTTTGGTTCCCTGGGAAAAAACCTCTGAAATGGAAATTAGCATGCAGGAAGTTAATTAGGGATTGTTCTTGGGATCCACACCTGTGGAGAAGTGAAGGCAGAAGGATTGGGCAGGAGGAGAAGCAGGGCTAGGATGCTATTGCTGACAAGGCCTCAGTCAATCCCTGCTGGGAACTCTGGATTTGGAATGACACTTTTGAGTTTTCCTGAATGGGGGATGGGTTGGCTGGTCCTTTGTAAACCCCATCAACCAGTTATTGAATGTGGGCTACTTCTGGTGAGGTGGCATGGCTTTGGACGAGGTAGCTCTCTCAGGCCAAGGGAAGTAAGTTCAGGAGAGGGACTTAGCTGAGAGTTGCCAGCTGTTTACTCCTTCAGAAGCTGGAGTGCTTTGGACCTGGGGGTGGGGGCAGGGGTGATCTGTACAGCACACTACAGCATCCACAACGTTGTGACATTGGCAATAGGAAAAAGTGCCATAGCAGTAAACATTCTTTGCAGTAAAAATAGCTGAGATCAAATTACCTCCATCCTGTACTTTAAATATATCACAACCCTGCCCAAGAATCTACAGTATCTCTCTACAGCCTCCATGTCATTTCTAAACTTCATTTTCTGGTTTATAGGAACCACCATAATCTGGCCTTACCCTACCTATGAATTTCCGACTGAGACCTCCAAGTTCAGTCAAGTACGTGGACTCGCATCTTTATTTCTGCCCACGCTTTTTCTCTTCTCTATCTAAATCCAGCCCATCACCACTCTTCTCCTGCATTAAGCTTCTACACACATATTATTGTACTGTCTTGCTTCTCTGGATTTGCAGCCCATAGGCTGTGCCACAAAATTCACCCCTAAATTATAAACGATCTACATCTCCTGTATAAACGATCTCCATCTCCAGTGTGTGTGTGTGTGTGTGTGTGTGTGTGTGTGTGTGTGTGTCTTGTGCGTGTGTGCAGGCTAACATTCCCAGTAGATTGAAAACGCCTCCAGAGCAGGGGCTGTGCCTCCTATCTTTCCATGTTAGTGGGCGTATGATAGACATTAAATAGATTCCCAGCTTTAGAGACAAAAGAGACTTCAAGGACCTCTTAGTCCAACCTGATTTTACAGATGACTTAACAGAGGCTCAGAAAGATGGTGTAATTTGCTCTGAACTCCCACATTCCTTTGCTTGTACCTCACTTATGGTATTTATTGCTTTCCATTTTATGTTCATTATCTTCCTACCTGTTTTACCAGTTTTTATCAGTATTTTTGTAGGCTACTCCTTTTCTTCTGCACACACTTACATGCTGGTGTTCCCTAAGGCTCTGCTGGGTCAGTGGACCTGAGCCACCCATTTCCACAGGCTACAATAGCCACCAATAAACTGGGTGACTCGCTGATCTATATCTGTAGCTGACAGTAGTCCCTGGACACCTCCACCTGGATGCTCTGCAAGATTCTCAGAGTCTACATGTTCTTGACACCTCCCTAACTTTTATCTCCAACTGGCCACCGAACCCTGTTCATTTACTTTGGAAATGTCACACTAATCCTGAGCTCCTCTGTGTTCACTGCCACTTGTCATGATGTCAGGTCCTCCTCATCTCTGAGTAATAGGAATAGCCTCTTCCCTGTTCTCCTTGTAAGCATTCTTTCCTACTACTCCACCCTCAAAGCTGCTATCAAACTAATTTTCCCCACCCAAAATTAACCAATAAGTCACTCCTTTCTTTAAAAATCTTTATTGGTGCTTAGTTACCTATAATTAAAAGCTAAACTTCTTACACAAAACTGCAGATTCAGATAATGAGTCTAATGGTTAAGTCAAAATTGCAGGAGTAAATTTTGATTGTCACCTAGCTATGTGACCTCGGGCAAGTTTATTTATTCTTTGTGTCTGTTTTCCACATGACAATGTGCACATTAATGATCTAATAGAGTTTTTGTAAGGAAGACACATAAAGTGCATAGAATGGTGACTGGCACATATTAAATTCTGCTATTATTTCTAAATCTAAGACAAGTTATCTTTTACGTCTTATCTACCAATTCATCATCTTAACCCAATTCTCAAGAAGTAGTGAAACTTTCATAATTCTCCAAAACCACTGTGACATACTCTTTTATTTTGTCCCTTTTCATAGGCTTTTTTCTCTCCTTAGAATGCCTTCCCCACTTTGCTGATGATGAATTTACGCTCATCCTTAAAGGAACAGGTAAGGGTCAAAGCCTTGTGGCAGCCTTCCCTGCCACCCTTTTCCGTGAGGCAGTTATATTCTTCTTTATCTATGTTCTTTAAGTTGTAGACACACACACACACACACACAGAGACACACACACACACACACACACACATTTAATTTTATTGGGGAACAGCCATGGTCATTGGTTACACATTGCTTTCATTGTACAATGATATAGTTGACTCTTTTAGGGAGGGCACAGCTCACAGTGGCCCATGCAGGGATCAAACTGGCAACCTTGGTGTTACCAGCACCATGCTCCAACCAACTAAGCTAACCAGTCACCACTACACACTTTAATATTAGAGTTACATGTTTACTTGTCAGTCCTCCCAGACAGGATATGAGTTCCTAGAGGCCATGTCTTAATTTTTGTGTCCCTGATGCCCAATATAGCACCCAATACACACTGGGCATTCAAGAACTGTTTATAAAAATGAAACATACTTTGTAAAAAGAATTGAATAAAATTTAAAAACATTTTTGACTAGGAAGACTAAAATCGATGATAAATATACCAATTTTTCATAAAATCAATGTGTAATTTCAACATGCCTCCAAACCCAAATATTAATTGGTTTGTGTTTGCTTGTTTAGTTAGATTTTCATTAGATGATTTTATAGTTTATCTAGAAAAATAAGTGCATAAGAAGAGCCAGGTAACATCTGATAAAGATGAGAACAAGTGGCTAGCCATACCAAATAACCAGATGATAAATCTTATTATAAAGCTATAGTAATTCACACATATTGGCCCCAGTGCAGAAATGGACATAAATCAGATCAAAGGAAAAAATTGAAAGTAGAAAAAATAGACCTAAATGTACACAAAATTTAGCATGTATTTAAAAATCCTTTTTTTTTTAAATTGGGGAATTGGGGGATGGGAACAGTGTTGGAAAATTAGGGAGGGGGGCCAGCCAAGTTGTTGTTCTTCAGTCTTAGTTGTGGAGGGCACCAGTTGCCATCTGGCTGCCCGTTGGCAGCTCGTGTCCTCTAAGCTCAAGGTGCTGTGTTACAATCTTAGTTGCGGGTGGGCATAGCCACCATCCCATGAAGGAGCTGAATCAGCACCCTTGTTGTTAAGAGTGCACACTCTATCCACTGAGCCATCCAGGCGGCAGCTCAGCTCGAGGTGCCGAATTCAGTCTTAGTTGTGGTGGGCATAGCCAACCATCGAACAGGCAATCTTGTTGTTAGGAGCACGTGCTCTCACCAAATGAGCCATCCTGCCACCTGTTGGCAGCTCAGTGGCAGCTCAGTTTGGGCGCAACATCACTGGCCCATGTGGGAATCGAACCGGCGGCCCTATTGCTCAGGGACCACACTCTTAAGCTAACTCTTAACTAACTAAGCCACTTGGCAGGCCCCCCAAAAAAATCTTTTTCAAAGCAGTGGGGGAAGATAAAAAAAAAAAGATGGTGGGAAAACTGTAAGGTCATTTTGGAAAAATATGTATGCTTCAACTTTTTAACCATAAATTCTAGATAAATTAAAATTATAATGTAAAGAATAAAACCACTATAAGCACTAAAAAAGTATGGGTGAATTATTTTAACTTCTTGGAGTGATGAATGCTTGTTAAGGGCATATCTAAAAATCCAGAAACAATAAAAGAAAATAGTAATAAATTCAACTACTTAAAAACTTAGGGTATTACAAATCAAAATGATGTTAATTCTAGCTTTTATAGAAATAATTTTGTTTTAAAAATGTATTAGTCTCTTAATTCATGTAGAAAAAAAGTGGAGTTACAAACAAAATTACAATACTAGCTTTTATAGCTGCCCATGTATTTACCTCTACTGAGAACTTTGTAACTTCTATGGCTTCAAATTACTGTCTATTGATCATGAATTTCACCCTGCAGAACTCCCTCTAATATTCTCACAGGGCAGTTCTAGTGATAACAAACTCTCTCAGCTTTTTTTTTTAAATTAGGTAATGCTTTAATTTCTCTTACTTTGAAGACAGTTTTTTCGGGATATGGGTTTGGATTCTTGGTTAACAGTTTTTTTTCCCAGCGCTTTGAATACACTGGCCCATTGCCTTCTGTCTTCCAAAGTTTCTGGTAAGAAATCTGCTAAAAATCTGAGGAATATTTCTATGTGTCAAGTCATTTCTGTCTTGCTGCTTTCAACATACTTTGCCTTTTGACAGATTACAATGTATCGTGGTTTGGGTCTCTTTGAGTTCATTATGCTTGGAATTCATTAAGCTTCTTGGATGTTTATATTTATGTCTTTTGAATTTTCTCTCTCTTCTCCTTTTGGGATTCCCACAATGTTTATATTGGTCCATTTGATAGTGTTCCATAGGTTCCTTAGACTGTTCAGTTTTCTTCGTTTTTTTTTTTCTGTTCCTCAGACATGATAATTTCCATTGTCCTTTCTTCAAGTTTACTAATCAAATCTGCCTGGTCAAAAATGCTATTGAGTCCCTCTAGTGAATTTTTCATTTCATTTATTGCAATTTTCATCTCCAGAATTTCTTTATGGTTTCACTTTATGTTTTCTATCTCTTTATTGATATTTTCATTTTGTTCACACATTGTTTTCTTGCCTTTAAGCATATTTTCCTTTACTTCTTTTAGTATCTTTAAGATAGTTTTTTTTTTTTTAAGATTTTTATTGGGGAATTGGGAGGATAGGAACAGTGCTGGGGAATTGGGGGAAGGGGAATAGACAAGTTGCTGTCGTTTTGTTCTTCAGTCTAGTTGTGGGGGACGTTGCTTCACTGGCCCAAGTTGGCACCATCATTACGCTCTTCCCGGGCGAGGCAGATCAGTTGCCGGCTTCTGGACGGCCGCTCACTGCGGCTGCTGGCTACATACGGTAGCCCATGGCAACCCATTGCCACAGGGACTGCAGCCTACACCATCGCCAGTGACTCATGGCAGCCCAGCTGCAGGTTGAGCTGTTGTTCAGCATCTTAGCTGTAGAGGACAGTGTCACTGGCCCTCATATGTGGGATCCAAACCGGGGTCCTCTGGCGTCCCAAGCCAATTCTTAACCATTGCGCCACTCAGCCAGCCCCTAAGATAGTTATTTTAAAGTCTTGTCTAATAGGTCCACCACCTCGTCTTTCTCAGGGACCCTTTCTGTTGATTGTTTCTTTCCTTTCAATGGGCTATAATTTCCTGTTTCTTTATATGCCTTGTGATTTTTGGTTGAAAACTGAACTTTTGAATCTGAAAATGTGGTAACTCTGGAAATCAGATTTTCCTCCTTCCCCAGGGTTTGCTATTTTTTTTGTGTGTGTTTTCACTTTTCTTTTTGATTACTGTAGACTGTCTTTATGCTGGGGACAAACTCGAGCTGTAAACTCAAGGCCTTCTCCTGTGTTTCCTGACCCTGCATTGTTCCCTAGCCATGCATGGTGACTTTATAAATTCCCTTGTACATATGGTTGCTTTGGAATGTCCTAGTTCTTAAATGTCTGGGTCCCAGAAAGGGAAAAATAGAAAAATGAAGAGTAAAAAAAAAAAAAAAAGGCATCAGTCCGTTAAATCCCCTTGAAGTCACTTCAGCTAGAGCTGGAAAGACTTGTAACAATGGAGGTTGAGGGGAGGTGAAGCATGTGCAACCATGGCTGTCCACCTCTCTGTCTGTATCTCCATGGTCAGAAGCAGCAATCATTGGTCAGAACAGAGATTCCCCCATATTCAGAGGACAAGGTCCTTATTGCCCACCCTGGTTTCCATAAGTAGCATGCAAGCTGCTTTTGGAACACATGCACAGCTGCATGCTATGGGGCTGGGATATAGGGGATGGGTAGCCACTGCTTAGCTAAGAGCTTAAATTTACCAAAATAAACCACAATTTATCGTCCAAGTTTTCCCCTGGAAGTTGTGAGCCTTCCAATAGACTCCCAAGTTCCTAAATAGCTACACCAGACAGATCCTGCCAGTATCATTGTTGGCTAGGTGGGGAGACAGATTCCTGGTGCTTTGTACTCTGCCGCCTTCCCAGAATTCTTCATCCAGTGGATTACTTTTTATTCTACTAGATTGGTCAATATAAAAGTAATTGATAATATTCAGCATTGCAGAAGATTCAGGGAAAGGAAAGTTTCATAATGTTCAGGGTAAAGTACTATAAATAGCTATACCTTTTGAGAAATCAATTTGTTAATACCTATAACATTTTTTTGGAATGCTTATACTCTTTGATCCAAGAATGTACCCTACATATTTATTTGAACAAGGACCCAAAGGTACATATACAATGGTATTCACAGAAGTATTGTTTGTAATAGTGGCAATATCCTAAATATGTGTTCATGGAGAACTGGTTCAATAACTTATATAACAACCATACTATGAAATACTTTATAACTGTTAAAAAGTAATGAACACACAAAATATTTAGTCACTACAAAATAGCTCTTGAGACTTTTGAAAAATACTGGTTGGTCATATTATAGACTGTTGCACAGTTGGGACAATTGTCCCACAATTGTCTGATGTTTTTCTCATGATTAGATTGAGAGTCTACATTATTGGAAAGGATATCACAAGGTAATGTGCCTTTTTTTTTTTTAACTATTGAGGAACAATGTGTTTTTTCCAGGACCCATCAGCTCCAAGTCAAGTTGTTGTCCTTCAATCTTAGTTGTGGAGGGTACAGTTCAGCTCCAAGTCCAGTCGCCATTTTCAATCTAGTTGCAGGGGGGCACAGCCCATCATCCTATGTGGGAATTGAAACGGCAACCTTGTTGTTAAGAGCATGAGCTCTAACCAACTGAGCCATCTGGCTGCCCACCGGCAGCTCTGCTGAAGTTGTTGCCTTCAATCTAGTTGCAGAGTGTGCAGCTCACTGGCCCATGTGGGAATTGAACCAGCAACCCTGTTGCTCAGAGCTCCCACTCTCACCAGCTGAGCCATCCAGCCGCCCCAGTAATGTGCCCTTTTGAGTGCATCATATCATGGGGGAAACATGATGCTTCTATAGCCTCCTGGTGATGTTAACCTTGATCCTCTGGTGCTGGCCAGGACTCTCCACTATAAAGTATTTGTTTTACAAGAGGATAAAATTCTCTAGGGATCAGCCAAAAATGTCTGAGAATGACTTATAAGTATGTTGGGGAAAGCCTACATGTAATATGAGCATAAAACTAACTTAAATATACTGTCATCCATAAATGCTGTGGCTTCTACCAGCTGGTTCTTTCGGTACCTAGACAACATTATAAAGATATGGATCTATGAGTATGTACAGCTTTAAAGAACTATGATGATTTTTTTCTCATTGTAGTAGGTTGTACTCTCTAAATTCTTAGAGAGCATTTCCAAAATTTGGACTATACAGTAATCACATAATATTGGGTTGTCGGAAAAGTCATAACACATTTTTGCAATGAAAAACATAGAAAAGATACATCATGACTTTTCCAACAACCCAATAGTAATAATTAATATATGCATTAATAATAATTCTGTTTTCTATCTAAAGACTTTTGAAACTTATATTTCAAAAGAAAGGTGTTTAGGATAAAATATAAGTAAAGACACTAGTGCTAAAAAAAAAGATTTAGGAAAATCTATGCAAAACCTCAGACTGATGTTTGGGGGATTTTAGTTGAGATACTAGGCATCCTGTTGTATGTATTTGGTTTTCCTTTGGAGGAAAATTGAAATTCCATTTTCTTCTCAGAGAGTTAGTGGTCAAATGAGTCTACCAAGGGAGGTCCTGTGTATTCACATACTTTGGAGCCAAACCTAGGGTTCCTATGTATGCCAAAATTATATATGTCAAAACTCGTCAAACAGTACACTTTAAATATGTGCATTTACTGCATGTCAGTTATACCTCTTTTTTTTTTTAATGTTGCTACAGAGTTATCAAGGGAAGAATTACTTTGGAACAGGGTGATATTATCTTTTAAAGAAAAGTTTAGTGTGACGGTCTGTGGCCTTGGTCTTTGTTCTTGGCAAGGCCTTTGTCCAATCATTTCAGCAGCCATCAGAGCAGTGCCTAGAACAGCCATCAGAAGAATTACTAGAACACCAATCAGTAAATAAATTGAAGCAAAAAGTACATTTATCCAAATTCCAAGGAAGAATTTGGTGAGCCAGTTAGAAAGATAAGGTCATTTAAAATGAAAAGTGAATCAAATTGGCATAGACTTACCAACAGCAAAACTGAATGCTAGAAAACAGAAGAGCAATGCCTACACTAAACTCAAGGAAAGAAACTTAGCCACAGATATTTATTATTCAGCCAAACTGTCCTTCACACATAAAGGTTACAGACAAACAATTTTAAGCCAGCAGGAACCCAGAGAATATCGATTATATGAACCTTTCTTGAGGAAACTACTAGAGAACTAACTGCAGCCAGCTGAGAGAGCATGGGCAAACTTTAGCTGAAGGGCTGGCGGTGAGAATCAATTCATATCTAAAATAAATAAATAAAAATAAAGGTAGGGATAAGAAAAATACAGGTGGGAAGGAGGGTGACAGAATGTTACCTGCTCTGACATTGTAGGAAGACCAGAGCTACCCAAAAATGAGAGAAAGGAGAGAGAATAAGAATTTGGAAGTAGAATAAGTTTGAAAGCCTCATCTGTAATAGCTCAGAATCAAAGCGCATCATTTAAGGGTTACAAATCAAGTAGGAAAAGGATAAGCATATTTAATGTTACAAAAGTAAGCCCTGAGTCAGGTACTGTTGCAGATTAAAGTTGGATGGAGGAAGAGGATACAAGTTCTTGTGAGCGTCAGGGAGTGACACTAAGAAGAGGGAAAAAGATACTACATAACATTGTAACTATAAAGATAAAACAGAGCATTTTAAATAGCAGAACTACAGTAACAGTAACAACAAAAGATAGAAGACAAAAAAATGAAACTTCTTGTTACTAAATATAACAGATATATAGAAAAATACATAAAATAGGAATTACAGAATAACCAATCATTAAAAAGCACATACTCATTTAACACTGCCCAAGTCAGGAAATGCAACATTACTAGCATTCTTTCCTGATCATAATCTCTCCACCCTGCCCCCCACCCCAGATAATCAGTGTCCTGATTTTTATGATAATGATATGCTATATACAGAGGGTGCCCCAAAAATGTATACACATTTTAAGAAAGGAAAAAACTGTATTAAAATTGTAATACTTAATATATATTGGTAACAAAAGATGAATACAAGTCATGTATAAACATGTTTTTGGAACCCCCGGTACATATGTACAGTAGCTTTACAATCTGTCTACATTGCTACTTTTGCCTGATTTGGGACTTTATATAATTAGAATCATACTATATTTATTCTTTCGTATCTTGTTTCTTTCTACCGGGCTCACCAAATAATTCTTTCTTGAAATTTGTGTAAATGTACTTTTTGCTTGAATTTATTTACTGATTGTTGTTCTAGTAGTTCTTCTGGTGGCTGTTCTAGTCATTGCTCTGATGGCCACTGAAATGACTGGACAAAGGCCTTGCTAAGAATAAAGATTGAAGGGTGGCCAGTTAGCTTAGGTGGTTAGAGCACAGGCTCATAACACCAAGGTTGCTTGTTTGATTCCCACACGGGCCAGTGAGCTGTGCCCTCCACAACTAGATTGAAACAAAGACTTGACTTGGAGCAGATGGGTCCTGGAAAAACACATAGTTCCCCAATAAAATTTAAAAAAGAAAGAATAAAGACTGAGGCCAAGGACTTTGACACTAACTTTTAACACGTGTTTCAAGATTTATCTATATGTTACATGGATCTTTAGCATGCACCTTTTCTTGAAAGAATAACATTCTGTTGTCTGAATATAACAATTTATTTATCCTGCTGATGGGTATTTTCATTTTATCCAATGGGTATGTTCTGGTGGCCTATTTAGGTTTTTATTTACATTTCACTTGTTATAACAACATTAAGCAGTTCTTCATGTTTGTTAAGTGTCCTCATTTGTGAATTGTCTGTTCAAGGCTTTTTGCCCATTTTCACCAGTGGGTTGCCTTTGTTTTCTTGCTGATTTTAAAGACACCTTCATATAATTAGGTTATGAACCCTGTGTGAGTTTTCCATGTTGTAACTATCCATGTCTTGTCTTTCTGCTCTTTTTATGGTGTTTTTAGATGAACACAAGTTCTCATACATAACGTAGACCAATTTATCATTTTTTCTTCATCATTGATGCTATTTATAACTGGATTAAGAAACTTCTCTATCATGAGGTCATGGAGATATTCTTTGACTTTCATGGTAGATTTGTAATTCGTAATTCTTCTGGAGCTGATTTTGTGAATGACACTAGTTACTTTAAAAGATGAGAACAAGGATCTAGGCTGAAAACAAGGAAAACTGTTGAAAGTCTATATACAAAGCAATTAGACCCATCAGACCCCTTCTCCACGTGGGTGTAGCCAGGCAACAGCCTCTCCAGATAGATGACATAGGAAGGACTCCGGACTTAGGCACACCAGACACCAGGGGGCAGGGGTTTGTTTTGGGGCTGAAAGGGAGGAAATATGTAAAGACTTGGTCCCTTTTCTAGCTCTGGCCCCTTAACTCAGGCAGACAGGCATATGTTCTCTGTGAGATTGGAGAGTTCTTCTAGAAAGAAATTGAATGGCCCCAGAAAAAAACCCTCCAGATAAAAACATTTGTGGACACAATTCATAGGTCCCCCTGAATCACCTTACAATGTAGCCCACTGTGTAACAAATTACTGCACAGATAACGGGTATCCTGACTTTCATGGTAATTAAATACTATAAATATATAGTTTTCCAATCTATGTCTACATTTCTAGTTTTACCTGATTTGGTTTACATTTATTATCTCACAAGTTCTATGGGTCCAGAATCAGGGCATGACTTAGCTGGGTACCTCTGGCTCGAGGTTTCCCGTGGGACTGCAGTTAAGCTGTCAGTTAGGGCTACGTCTTATACAAAGATTCAACTGAGGTGAAATCTACTTCCAAGCTCATACATGTGGTTATTGGATCCTTGCCAAGTAGGCCTCTCCACAGGGCTGGCTCAGGACATAACATCTGTCTTCCCCCTGGGCAATCAGTACAGAGACAGCACCCAAGATGGAAGCCTCAGGCTACTTAGAAATGAATCTCAGAAGTGACATACCATCACTTCTATCATATTTGATTTTTTAAAAATGAGTCAGTAAGTCCAGTCCACACTCAAGGGGAGAGGATTACACAAAGGCATCACAAATTTTGTGATTCCCCAGAACCATACTCATTTCTGACACCAACTGCAAACTTGGGGACCCCCAAGACCACCCTCAGGAGTGATAATTTGCTAGAAGGACTCACAGAACTCATCTGAAAGCTATTACAGTTTATCTGTGAAAGGATACAGATTAAAATCACCCAAGGGAAGAGGCATATAACACAGTGTCCAGGAGAGTATTAAGGGTTGTGTAGATACCACTTACTTCTCATGGCAGTGATGTGTGACAATTTATATGGAGCATTGCTAATCAGGGACGTTCACCCAAGGCCTTGGTGTTCAGAATTTTTATTGGGGTTCAGACATGTGCACACAACTGGCTGCCTGTATTGCTGACCTTAGTCTTCTGTCCCCCAGAGGTTAAACTGATACTGCATGGTCCGACCCCCCACCCCTA
>NW_017731647.1:1810845-1856113 GCF_001890085.2 Hipposideros armiger | reverse complement strand
CCCCCAACCCCAATCTCCACCATAAATCACATTTTAGCATAGACTATCTGGCATAGCCCAAGGCCCACAGATAAACAGAACACTCTTATCAGGCAGAACATTCCAAGGGCTTAGAGATGATCTCCCAGGAGCTGAGGGCAAAGGCTAGGCCTGTCTTTGGGAAAGGTTAATCCTTCACTGCACCTTACAGGCAGGACTAGCAGAAGGTGGGGACCTCCAGGAGCCATTTTAGAGACTGCCTGCCACACCCACCACTTAGAAAACTTCCCCCACCTGAGCCCCTGGTCAGCTTCTAAGTGCCTCATTCTTAAATGTGATTGGCTCACCACCCATTTAAGGAAAGTCTACAATATAAGAGAAAGGCCAAAACAAACCATAAGGAAAGAAGGAACTTAGAGGAAACAGGAACAATTCAGGTAATAAAATTTAAACTAAAAAACAAACCAACAAAACAAAACAAACTCTTCAATATTACCAGAGAGATAAAATATTGTACCCACAAGACAAAACAAGATAATGCAGAAAAAATAAGAAAGAGCACTTCAGGGTTAAAACATGGTAGATGGGCTAAAATTTTAAAACGTAATAACGTTGTGGGAGATTGGGGAGCGGAAATCTGTGTGTTTTGGTGTGTGTGTTAATGGGGGTGGAACATAAGTTAGCTGAGTCCTCATTGTCCAAAGTCTGTCAGTTATGGGTGGATTCAGGTTTTGTAGGGCCAGATAATTATACAATCCGATGAGTGCCTTTAAGAAAAGTAATACAAAATTGCACAAAGTTAAGAATGGGACCTTGGAGAGAATGTACAAAAGTAAGGGACTATGTAAGCTTTATTAGCTTCACAATAAATCTACCCATAGTCAATGGAAAACATCTGAAATTGGAAATTGAAGAAATAAAGAGTTTTAAAACTTTATTTAGGGCCAGCCATGTGGCACGTTGGTTAGGAGTTGGCTTGGGATGCCAGCTCTGAGCAGCAGGGCCCCGGTTTGGATCCCACATGTGCTGCGCCCTCAATAACTAAAATGGTGAACAACAGCTCAACCTGGAGCTGGCTGCCATAAGTCGCCAGTGACAGCATAGGCTGCAGTGGGGTGGCTGGCAGTGGGTGTGAGCTTTCGCGAACTGCCTTGAACTGCTGTGAGTGGCTGTCCAATGGCCAGTGAGAAACTGCCTCACACAGGAAGAGCGCAATGATAATACCAACATGGACCAATGAAGCGACGTCCTCCACAACTAGACTGAAGAACAAAAGCACAGCAACTTGTCTGTTCCCCTTCCCCGATTTCCCAACGCTGTTCCCCTCTCTCAATTCCCCAATAAAAGCTTTAAAAAAACCTTTATTTAGAAATACAAGATAAGTACCAAATGAAAAATCTGAACAAGTTGAATGTTAGGGGTTGTGGAAATGGGAGGAAAGTGTGACAAGACAAGGAATTACTATTTCTCATAATAAAACTCTTAATATGATATGACTTTCTGCCCCATTCAAGGCCCCTCTCATGTTTAATTTATTTATTCACCCATTCCCTTTTAACCCTATACCTCAGACCCAACTCCTCTCCTTTCTTATAACACCATTCTAATGTGTTTAATGGCACCTTTGACCAAATACGGTGAAATTGATAAATTGCTGGCTCCTCCCATTACTCTTGGAGAAACTGTGGGTTTCCAGGAACTAAATTGGCAGGCAGCTTGATTTTGACTTCCTAGCCTCCAGAACTGTGAAAATAAGTTCCTGTTGTTTAAGCCACCCAATCTATGGTGTTTTGTTATAGCAGCTGAGCTGACTAATACAGCTTAGTAAAGATTGTGACCAGGTTGCTCCATGAAACAGGTATCTCTCCTTGTAGTCATTAAGTAATCTCAGGTGTGATCCTTCGAGACCATGTGAATACCTTGTTCCCCATTAACCTTTCACTCAATTAGTTTAACATATATGAATGGTTCTTGCCTGAATCATATTTTACATGGGGGTTGCAAAATGGTGATTTCCCCAATTCTATCATTCCTTTATTTATGTATTAGCTGAAATTCTTCTATAAAAGAGCTTACCCTTTTCCTCCTCTATTCTCTTTAACTCTTTTACTTTTGGTGTCCCCCAAAGCAGACCCTGACACGAAAACCTGGGAGTGAGTAGTTTATTTGGGAGATGATACCAGAAGAAACAGAGGAAGTGAGGAAAGTGAGACAGGGCAGGGAAAAAAAGCCCACGATGAACATTTCTGTTGTGGATAATTAGGGCTCAGTCCCACTGGGGCCTCCTGAGAAACCATGCCTATGGATTGTCCCACTGGCTCCATCACCCATTAGTTAAGAGCTGCCCCACCTTCTTAACCTCCTCTATACTTTCATTTTGCATCTCTCGGCAGCCATATACTTTCAGTGGCTCCTGAGAAAGATCTCAGGTTGAGAAGAAGGCAGACACAGGCATTGAGGTGGGAACTTGCCAGGGTGCTGGGAACTGTGAGTAGTTGCTGGAGAATTCAATTGGGTTGAGGGGATGCATCAACAGCATTCTCTCTCTCTCTTTCTCTCTCTCTCGCTCATCATCGTGAACTCATAGAATAAAAACCAGCATGTTCAATTCTTTACCATCGTTATGCTCTTTGATGCTCATATTGTCTAAAATTTGAACAGGGGGAGACCCTTCACATAATGTCCTTTGTCCCGATATCTTCACAGTAGTCTTTGAACACTTCCTTGCTTTTCGGCACAACCAAACTTTTCAGGCTTACCGTGTACTCTCTCTGTCCCTGGATTCAGCAATTTCTCTAAGCAGTTTGGGTTCTTTATAGTGGGGAATTCTATTTAGAAACTGTTCTGGATTGTCATTGCTTCTAGGTCTTTTCAATGGACAAAGCTAGGAAATTCACTTAAAACAAAAGACTATATTGGGTCGGCCGAGTGGCTCAGTTGGTTAGATCGTGAGCTCTGAGCAACAGGGTTGCTGGTTCAATTCCCACATGGGCCGGTGAGCTGCACCCAAGCTGAGCTGCCAACAGGTGGCAGAGTGGCTCAGCTGGTGAGAGCACATGCTCCTAACAACAAGGTTGCTGGCTCGACTCCTGCATGGGATGGTGGGCTGTGTACCCCCTGCCCCCCACATCTAAAATTGAACATGACACCTTGAGCTGAGCTGAGCTGGCACAAGCTCAAATTTAGGGGTGGCTGGTTAGCTCATTTGGTTAGAGCGTGGTACTGATAACACCAAGGTTGCTGGTTCAACTCTCACATGGGCCACTGTGAGCTGCGCCCTCCTTAAATTAAGAAAAATATTACGATTTTAACCATTTTTAAGTGTTATTTTTAACCATTTTAAGCTCAGTATTAACACATTCACATTGTTGTGCAACCATCACCACCATCCATCTCCAGAACTTTCTTATCTTTCCGAAATGAAACTCCATACCCATTAAACAATAACTCTCCATTCCCTCCTCCCCCCAGCCCCTGGCAACCATCATTCTGCTTTCTGTCTCTATGAATTTGATTACTCTAGGTACTGCATATGAGTAGAATCATACAATATTTGTCCTTTTGTTTCTGGCTCATTTCATTTAGCATAATGTGTTGAAGGTTCATCCATGTTGTCGCATGTGTCAGAATTTCCTTTCTTGTTAAGGCTGAACAATATATCTGAACAATAAGGCTGAACATTTTGTTTATCCATTCATCAATTAATGGGCCCTTGAGTTGTTTCCACCTTTTAGATATTGTGAGTAAAATGGTTCAGAACAGGTCTCTCCAAGATGGGCCACTTTGACCTGAGAATTATTTTGAGTTAAAAGCAATTGAAACCCTGTCAACTCAAGAGAAACTTTACCTCTTCCTTAAAGAATTTAAAGGGAGGGCCCTGCCCATAATAAGACTTATTGCCAGAAATAAATTTTCATGACCTATCTGTATGGCAGGGTCAACATCTAATTACTGAACATCTGTTCTTGTCACCCTGTGAATCCCCCTCTAAAGCCTCAGGCCCCTTGACTCAGGATGGCACATACACCTCAATTTTGCCTTTCTGTCTTTGAACCTCTCATGTATATGGGGTTCCCATACATACGAAATTAATTTTTTTCCTGTTAATCTGTCTCATGTTGATTTGATTATTAGACCAGCTGAAGGAGCCTTTGTAGGGTAGAGAAAAGTTTTTCCTTTCCAACATGAATAATGCTGCTATGAACATTGTTTACAAATATCTGTTTGAGCTCCTGCTTTCAGATTTTGGGGTTAATACCCAGAAGTGGTATTGCTGGATCATATTGTAATTCTAAGTTTAATTTTTTTTTCATACTATTTTCCAGAGCATTGGGACCATTTTACATTTCCACCAGATTTCCACAAAGATTTCTACACCATCACCAACACTTGTTATTTTTATTTATTTATTTATTATTATTTTTATTATTTTTAAAAGATTTTATTGGGGAATCAGGGATGAAAAACAGAGAAGTTGCTGTCCTTTTTGTTTTTCAGTCTAGTTGTGGAGGACGTTGCTTCACTGGCCCATGTTGGTATTATGATCATTGCACTCTTCCTGGCTGAGGCAGATCAGTCGCCGGCCATTGGCTGCTGGCCACTCATGGTAGCTTATGGCAGCCCACTGCAGTCTACACCGTTGCCAGCATCTCACGGCAGCCCAGCTCCAGGTTGAGCTGTTGTTCACTATCTTAGCTGTAGAGGGTGCAGTGTCACTGGCCCATGAGGAATCTGAACCAGCAGCCCTGCTGCTCAGAGCTCGCGCTCCCAAACCAACTCTTAACCAATGAGCCACTCGCCTGGCCCTATTTATTTTAATAATAGCCATCCTAATGGGTATACAGTGGTACCTCATTGTGGTTTTGATGTACCATTTTGTTATGTTTTTTAAATCTCCTTCTATCTGGAATAGTTCCTCAGTCTCTCCTTGACATTCCTGACCTTGATATATTTTTTTCCCTTGGTTCTCACAAATGAATAGTGGCTTAAGCCATTTAATGATCACTCCCATAAATTCCAAAACCAACGTTCCTGATCAGTAGGATTCTTTCATCTTGCAGCTCTGCCATCTGCTTATGTAATTTCCAAATGACCCTGAACATTTTGAAGATTAGAGATGTTATTTTGTAGAATATCCCTCAATTTGAGTTAGTCTGATGTGTCCTCATGATTAGATACAGGTTATGCAATTTTTGCAGGAATGTAAAAGAAATGATCCTGTGTTCTCATGCCATTCTAACACAGGGTGAGGAGGGTGGCCAGGCACCCTCCTTATTAAGAGCTGTTTTGGTAGAGCAATGGGAGTGGAAGCCAGGCTATGATAGAATGGATTGGGGAATGAGTGGGATGTGAGAAAATAGAGACCTTTAGAGAAACAAACAAATTTGAAAAAAAAGGGTTGCATGTTAATTTACCTTTATTTATAGTAGCAAAAGACATCAAACACATTCTACTTATCTGACAACCTAATAGGAACCCTTCAAATTTATATATTAAAAAACTTTTACAGTGGATATACTCATTGGGTCACAATTCTATTTTTAGGAATATTCAGAAGAGATAATTATAGACACGCAAAGAAGTATTCATCACAATGTTTATCACAGTATTGTTTGTAATAGCAAAAAATTGAAAACAACCTTATTGTGCAACAACAGACAACTAATACATTACAATACACTCATATTATGAAGTTTATTATCTAAATTGGGATGTATCTTGCTGGTTGCAAGAATTAGAGAAATGTGTGTGGAAGCACTCTTAAATTGTAAACTGCTGTTCAAATGTGTTTATTGGGATTATCAGAGTACCCCTGGAAGACCTTGGCAATGTAGCAAAGCCAAGAGTTGGCCATTAGACTCAGAGTTCCGCCATTTGTCCCCCTTTGCTTGGTAATAGTGGTTCTCAAACTCATGCACACAACATAACACCTGGAAGTAAAAGTGCATGGTGCACAACACCATGAACTGATGAGAAGTGAACTTTATTATTTTTCCTGTGATTTGGTTTTCAATTATTTTAAGCCTTATGATCATATAGTGTACAAATTTGTGATGGTGTATCTCCTCTACTTTAATCCTTCTAATGAGTTGGCAAAAGCACTGTTACCAGTCACACATATGTAGGAATTGTACAGGTTCCTGTATTTTTTTTTTTTAAGATTTTTTATTGGAGTATTGGGGGGATGGGAACAGTGCTGGGGAATTGGGAGAAGGGGAACAGACAAGTTGCTGTCGTTTTTTGTTCTTCAGTCTAGTTGTGGAGGACGTTGCTTCACTGCCCAAGCTGGCACCATTATTGCGCTCTTCCTGGGCAATGCAGATCAGTCGCCACCTTCTGGATGGCCGCTCACTACGGCTGCTAGCTGCTCGTGCTGGCTGCTGGCTGCTGGCTACATACGGTAGCCCATGGCAACCCACTGCCACAGGGGCTGCAGCCTATGCCGTCGCCGGCGACTCACAGCAGCCTACCTCCAGGTTGAGCTGTTGTTCAGCATCTTAGCTGTGGAGGGCAGTGTCACTGGCCCTCATGTGTGGGATCCTAACCAGGGCCCTCTGGCATCCCAAGCCAGTTCTTAACCATCGCGCCACTCGGCCGGCCCCAGGTTCCTGTATTTTTGAATAGCTGTTTAAAAACAATCCTGAATTATAACTTAGACTGACTTAGCTAGTAAAGTATTCAAAAGCAATTATTTAACTTGTTGTTATACCTTGTCACACTGACTTTCAAAAGCATCTGACCTTACAGATTACCTATAGAAAGTGAGATGTGTTAAATGTTCTTTGATATTATACATAAACCACACAAACATGCCTTTCATTAAGTAAAAGGCAACACTTCAGATGTAGGGGATTTAACATTGGCATAGTTAAGACCAAAAAGATAAAGTAGATATTACAACCTTATCTTTAGCCCTTTAACATCCTAATGAACATAAAGTGAAACACAGGTGAGTCTTTTTCAGTCCAATGATACAGTGAAGGTTTCAATGTCCCCAGGTATTCATTCCATGACAGTTTAATTCCAGGCACTGCCTTCTCAGAGCACATAGTAAATGACACGGGGGAAATTTCCTTCATATAAAATGACATAGTTTTCAAATACAACACTTTTATACTAGATTTTTAAAAGGCAAGCAGTAGCAGGCATCAGAATGTTAAGAAAAAATCAAAGCTTTTAGTTGACAAATTCAGCCATTAACTTATTTTTTTGAAGTCAATTTGGAGAAAAGTATTTGCTCTTTCTTATATGTACTCCATATTTTTCACCGCCTGCACAGAAACAACCCTGGTCCAATCAACCTTTATTGTATTAGCAGCCTAACTGGTCTTCCTTCTTCCACTCTGACCCACAACAAGTGATTTTTCCAGGAAAGCCAGCCTTGATTTGCAGCTTAGCCTCTCTCAGGCACCTCTAAGACCAGCACAAGTGGCAACCATCTGCAATCACTTTGTAGCTCATACCAAGTGACCCTGGGCAGGGCACAGGCAGCAGCTGACCTTGGCCTGCACAAGAGTGCCCCACCCCCAAGAAACCTCAGAACCAACACACCTGGTGGCTAGCTTCAGACCACACCAGAGCACCACCCAACCAACTCCACAGAAGACACATCCAAAGGGCAATCTGGGTAGGCATCATACCCCTGCTAAAGTGAATCCTGTTCCATAGGGTCAGTCCCTGTACACCAGCTCCTCTACTGTAGTCATAGCCAGTCCTCACAACCAATCAGCCTGAAGGTCAATCCCTCCCATTGATGTGCAAACAGCAACTAAGGCTCAACTACAACAGGAGGGCACACACAAGGGACACACCTGGAGCACCTGGCTCTGGCCAGGGAGATTGAGCCACTGGCCCCATAGGACACCTACTACATAAGGCCACTCTAGTAAAACCAGGAGACATCGCAGCTCTATCTAATACATAGAAACAAAAACAGGGAGGCAGCCAAAATGAGGAGACAAAGAACCATGTCCCAAATGAAAAAGCAGAACAAAGCTCCAGAAAATAAATGAAACAAAATGGAGACAAACAATTTACCAGATGCAGAGTTCAAAACACTGGTTATAAGGACGCTCAATGATCTCAGTGAGAACTTTAACAAAGAGATAGGAAACATAAAAATGGAGATAGAAAACATGAAAAAGAATCAGGGAGAAATCAAGACTACAATAACTGAAATAAAAAATACATTAGAGGGACTCAACAGTAGATTAGATGAAGCAGAGGACTGAATCAGCAATTTAGATCATAAGGTAGCAGAAAGCACCCAAACAGAACAGCAAAAAGAAAAAGGATCCAAACAAATTGGATAGTTTAAGGGGCCTCAAGGACAACAACAAGCGTACCAACATTCACATCATAAGAGTAACCAGAAGGAGAAGAGAGAAAGCAAGGAATTAAAAATCGATTTGAAGAAATAATGATGGAAAATTTCCCTAAGCTGGCAAAGGAAATAGATATACAAGCCCAGGAAGTGTAGAGTCTCAAATGAGATGAACCCAAAGAGGCCCATACCAAGACACATCATAATTAAAATACCAAAGATTAAAGACAAAGAGAGGTTAACGACAGAGGTAAAGCAGCAGGAGAAAAGCAGTTCATTACCTACAAGAAACCTCCCATAAGACTGTCAACTGATTTCTCAACAGAAACTTTGCAGGCCAGAAGGGATTGGCACGAAATAGTCAAAGTGATGAACAGCAAGGACCTACAATCAAGATTACTCTACCCAGCAAAGCTATCATTTAGAATCAAAGGACAGATAGTTTCCCAGACAAGAAAAAGCTAAAGGAGTTCATCACCACCAACACAGTATTACAAGAAATGTTACTTCTTTAAGAGGGAAAAAAAGATAAAAAATATGAATAAAATGGCAATAACTAAATACCTATCAATAATCACTTTACTTATTTATTTAGTAAAGATTTTATTGGGGAATTGGGGAAGGGGAACAGTGTTGGGGAATTGGGGAAGGGAAACAGCCAAGTTGTTGTCCTTCAATCTTAGTTGTGGAGGGCGCAGCTAGCTCAGCTCCAAGTCCAGTCGCCATCCTGCCTCCCAATGGCAGCTTGCAGTTCCTTAGCTCAAGGTGCTGTGTTCAATCTTAGCTGTGGGTGGGCATAGCCCACCATCCCGTGCAGGAGTCAAACTGGAAATCTTGTTGCTAAGAGCGCACGCTCTGACCAGTAAACCATCCGGCCGCCCGTCAGCAGCTCAGCTCTAGGTGCCGTGTTCAGTCTTAGTTGTGGGTGGGTGTAGCCCACCGTCCCACGTGGAAGTTGAACTGGCAACCTTGTTGTTGGGAGCACATACTCTCACCAGCTGAGCCATCCTGCACCTGTTGGCAGCTCAGTGACAACTCAGCTTGGGCTCAGGTCACTGGCCCATGTGGGAATTGAACTGGCAACCCTGCTGCTCAGAGCTCACACTTTTTTTTTTTAAAGATTTTATTGGGGAATTGGGGGAGGGGAACAGTGTTGGAGAATCGGGGAAGGGGAACAGACAAGTTGCTATCCTTTTGTTCCTCAGTCTAGTTGTGGAGGACATCGACCATTGGGCGGTGGCTCACAGCAGTTTATGAAAGTGCACACCAGCTGCTGGCCAGCCTCACTGCAGCCTACATTGTCACCGGCAACTCACAGCATCGCAGCTCCAGGTCGAGCTGTTGTTTACCATCTTAGCTGTAGATGGTGCAGCGTCACTGGCCCTCATGTGGGATCTGAACCGGGGTCCTGCTGCTCAGAGCTGGCGTCCCAAGCCAACTCTTAACCAATGCACCACTTGGCTGGCCCAGAGCTCACACTCTTAACCAACAGAGCCACTCAGCCGGCTCCCAATAATCACTTAAATGTAAATTGATTAAATGCTCCAATCAAAAGATATAGGGTCGATAACTGGCTAAGAAAACAAGACCCTTACATATGCTGCCTACAAGAGACTTCAGATTGAAAGACACACACAGACTGAAAGTAAAGGGATGGAAAAAGATATTTCATGAAAATGGAAATGAAAAAAAAAAAGCTGAGGTAGCAATACTTATACCAGACAAAATAGACTTTAAAATAAAGGCTGTAACAAGAAACCAGAAGGACCAGTAATTCCACTTCTGGGTATTTATCCAAAGAAATCCAAAACACTAATTCGAGAAGACATGTGCATCCATATGTTCATTGTGGTATTAGCCAAGATATGAAAGCAACCTAAGTGTCCATCAAAAGACAAATGGATAAAGAAGTGACATATATAAAATGGAACATTGCTCAGCCATAGAAAGAATGAAATCTTGCCATCTGCAACAACATGGATAGACCTAGAGGGATTATGCTAAGTGAAATAAGTCAGACAGAAAAAGACAAACACCATGTGATTTAACTTATTGTGGAATGTATAAAGCAAAATAAATGAACAAACAAAACAGAAACAAACTCTTATATACAGAGAACATTTTGATGGTTGCCAGATGGGGAGGGGTTAAGGAGGATTGGAGAAGGGGGAAAGGTGATAAAGAGGTACAAATTGGTAGTTACAAAATAGTAATGGGCATGTAAAATTTAACTTAGGGAATATAGTCAATAGTATTATAATAACTATCTATGGTGTCAGACGGGTTCTAGATTTGTTGCGGAGATCGCTTCGTATTTATATTAAATGTCTAAATCACTATGTTGTATACTTGACACTAATATATTGTATGTCAACTGTAATTGAAAAATAAATATCAAAAAGATAAAGTGGGGCCGGCCAAGTGGCGCGATGGTTAAGAACTGACTTGGGACGCCAGAGGGCCCCGGTTCGGATCCCACATACGAGAGCCAGTGACACTGCCCTCCACAGCTAAGATGCTGAACAACAGCTCGACCTGGAGCTGGGCTGCCGTGGGTTGCCAGCGACAGCGTAGGCTGCAGCCCCTGTGGCAGTGGGTTGCCATGGGCTACCATATGCAGCCAGCAGCCAGCGTGAGCGGCCAGCAGCCGCAGTGAGCGGCCATCCAGAAGCCGGTGACTGATCTGCCTTGCCCGGGAAGAGCGCAATGATGGTGCCAACTTGGGCCAGTGAAGCAACGTCCTCCACAACTAGACTGAAGAACAAAACGACAGCAACTTGTCTGTTCCCCTTCCCCAATTCCCCAGCGCTGTTCCTATACACCCAATTCCCCAATAAAAATCTTTAAAAAAAAATAAAAAATAAGAGTGGATGCTGGTGTTTGTTAATCCAGTTTAGTGTTTACTGTCCCATTGGATAGATTTAAAGTTTTGTTTTTTTTTGGGGGGGCGGGAATTGGGGGAATGGGAACAGTGCTGGGGAATTGGGGGAAGGGGAACAGACAAGTTGCTGTCTTTTTGTTCTTCAATCTAGTTTTGGAGGACGTTGCTTCACTGGCCCAAGTTGGCACCATCATTGCGCCCTTTCCGGGTGAGGCAGATCAGTCGCCGGCTTCTGGACGGCCACTCACTGCGGCTGCTGGCCGCTCACACTGGCTGCTGGCTACACACGGCAACCCACTGCCACAGCGGCTGCAGCCTACGCCATTGCCAGCGACTCACGGCAGCCCAGCTCCAGGTTGAGCTTTTGTTCAGCATCTTAGCTGTAGAGGGCAGTGTCACTGGCCCTCATATGTGGGATCCGAACCGGGGCCCTCTGGCGTCCCAAGCCAGTTCTTAACCATCGCGCCACTCGGCCAGCCCCCATTGGATAGATTTAAAAGTAACGTAATATTAATAATTTAGAAATATTAATTGCAAAGTGTCAGAAATTATACTTTTTGGAACTATTTACACTCAAGATGAAAATTTGACTCAACTTATGTTTGAGGGGAGAAAATAACTTTTCAAGTTCTTTTCAAGGGCATAACAGTTAAAAAATTGAAGACCATTTCTGCATATGACCTGGCCCCCTTAATTCTCTTATCTCATGTTCTACTATTCTTTCCCTTATTCAAGTAACTCCAGCCAGTGACTCCTTGCTGTTCCTCTAACAAGCCAAGAATCTCCTTTTGTCTCAGGACCTTTTTACTTACTGTTTGTGCCTCTGCCTGTAATACTCTTCTGCAAGAGAGCGACAAGCCTTGTTCACCTATCAACAGAGGCCTCCCCCAATCCTCTCTAATCTCTCTCACCCTGATTATTTTTCTTCATAGTATTTATTACTCCCCAACATATATTTATTTTCAATTTTCTTCCATTAGTGTCAAATGAACTAAAACAGCTTGGGGGCTTTGGCTAGAAATGAAATGATTTATTCAAGGGTCTTAAGGTTTGCAAACTGGAAACACAACTAGGCAAAAACCCAGAAGTGTTCCGAAGAAGAAAGAGTTCTGATAGAAAAAAGTGCATTTTGGAGAATAATCAGTTCTGCACTCTTAGCTCTAAGATTGGTCCAGGATGGTTATCAGTCAGATGTCAGGTGGTCCAAATTGGTGAGTACTCCGGATGTAATCAGGGTTATCTGGAAGTCTGACATATGTCCAGGCATTGCTGCAGTCCTGTCAAATTCAAAAGTTTAAATCCCCAGGTTAGTTAAAACAAGAACAGAATCGTTTCCTCATATCACAACCTACTTCATTTCAGTCATTTAGCATCTTGACTATAAATGACTCCATTTTATTTCTTCACTCTATTCCTCATTAGCTTGCAAACTCCTTGAAGGTAAGGATCTCCTTTGTCCTCTGCTGTAATCCGTCTCTCAAACACTACCTGATACATATATTAAGAGGTCAATATTTTTGAACGAATAAATGAAAAATGTTTCCATGTGTCTTCTTTTAAGGACTTATACCAGATCAAAGAATAAATTTCTTGGGAACACTATCAGAAAAAAGCACTTCATGACCCTAACGTTAAAACAGCTGTTGCACTACATAAAAATCCCAGAGTACATGTTTCTCAAATAAACATAACCCTTATGAAAGCTTCTATTACCCACATTTTTAGGGCATCTGTAATCCAACTCACGCCAGGACACTGAGTGGGGCTTTCAGGACATAATATTGGTTAGATCGGTGACTTCCCAAACTGATACACATCAGAATCAGCCGAAGCGACTTTTCAGCCTCCATCAGCCCTGTCCCCCACTTCCTGATGCAGGTCTGGGGTGTGGTCTTGCTATCTTGGCTTTGAAAGAGCTCCTCAGTTGATTGGTTTTCTGATAGGAAGCCACGTCTGAAAATCAATCACCTTAAAAAGCTAAAAACAGCTGTTAAAGAATTTCTTCCTCACCGGGTCTTTCCAGCCTATTTCTTGCAGGACCCCATAAAAAAAAAAAAAAAGGCTCGCCTTACTTTCCACTGAGGCACAACCACCCAAAGGAAAGCAGCAGTTTAAAAAACAGAGACCCAGGAGCTCCGCATCTCCAGGCCACGGCGTCCCACTGTGCAAAAGAGGTTTCCGCGGTGACGCGTCCACCTCGGGGACGGCGCCGCTAGAGAGACGCTCGCTCTGCAGGAACCAGCTCTGGCCTCCTCCCCTTCCCCATTCTCCTCCCCACATCACCGTTGCATCTGAGCTCAGAACCACCTCTAGCGAAAAGCAGTTCAACATAAACGGCCCCTGCCTTAAAATCGAGCTAAATCGCCCCGGCGCGGACGCAACGCGCGGGCCCGGAGGTCAGGAGGTGCAGCTGAGACCGCCCGCGCCCGCGCCCGGAGTTCCCGCCTCCCTCAGAGGACGTCTGTGCGTACGTGCGCGCGCACCGCCTGGCCCACTGCAACCGCGCGACGCGAGGGCGGGGGCACCACGTGCGCGTGCGCTCTCGTCTGTTCGTTTGCCTGCTCGCTCTCGGCGGCCGCTCTCGCTGGGGCTGGGGCTGGGGGCGGCGGCGGCGCGGGCGGCGGGCGGCTGGCGGCGCGGGGCGGTCCGGCGGGTTCAAAGAGGAAAACATGGCGGAAAACAAAGGCGGCGGCGAGGCTGAGAGCGGCGGTGGGGGCAGCGGCAGCACGCCGGTAACTGCCGGGGCCGCCGGGCTCACAGCGCAGGAGGCGGAGCCGCCTCTCGCCGCTGTGCTGGTGGAGGAGGAGGAGGAGGAAGGCAGCAGGGCCGGCGCGGAGAGCTGCACGGCTGGGCCCGACGACGGGGGGGTGGCCGCGGCCTCCTCGGGCTCGGCCCCTGCAACCTCAGCCCCTGCGGCCTCAGTGGGCCCTGGAGTTCCCGGGGGGACGGTATCGACGCCGGCCCCAGCTCCAGCCTCGGCTCCCGCTCCAGGTCCCTCGGCGGGGCCGCCTCTTGGACCTCCAGCCTCGCTCCTGGACACCTGCGCCGTGTGTCAGCAGAGCTTGCAGAGCCGGCGTGAGGCGGAGCCCAAGCTGCTGCCCTGTCTTCACTCCTTCTGCCTGCGCTGCCTGCCCGAGCCAGAGCGCCAGCTCAGCGTGCCCATCCCCGGGGGCAGCAACGGCGACATCCAGCAAGGTGAGCGGGAGGCCCTGTCCGAGATTTGGGCTAAAGGGGCTATGCGGGGCCGAGAAGGAGCTGGGGACCGAGGTGCTCGGGCTCAGTGCACCTCGGACGGCGCGATCCTGAGGAGTCTAAATAAGAGGTGAAAGACACGGCCCCTGGGACAGTTTCCAGAGGAGCTGGACCGCCAGAGATAACGCGGAGGGTGAAGGGAGGGGTGCAGGCAGCCGGAGATTGGGGGAGGGGACACCGCTGCCGGGGAGGTTTGCGATGTGCGGATACGGGCCAGGAAGGCGTGGACTCGGGCCGAGAGCAGGTTTCTGAGCTCTTGGACCTGTACTGGGGAGCAGAGGTGGGTCTGGTGAGAAGCGTTTTGGGAGGGAAGGCCCGGAGCCGGGAGAGATGTTGAGGAGGAAGGGAACAGGTAAGAGATGAGAGCTCTGAGTACGAATTGCCTTGGTGGGAGAGGACTTGTACCTGTTCAAGACTAGGGGAAAGATGGACTAGGGATTAAATAGAGGAGGATAAAGGGCGTTGGAGTGTTTGGGGTTAAGAGAAGTCGTCTGATAGAAAGTAATTTTAAGATGACATTGGGAAGGAGAAACCCTGGCAACGAAAATAACTGTTAGGGCCCTGCATGGTTAGGGAAAAATCCTAAGGTTTAGGGTTGAAGCAGAAATGAACTTTGAAGGGAATTGGGAATTAGGGAGAGCTGGGCATGGATTTTAGTGCATTGTATATTAATGAACTCCTAGTGTTCCAGACACTAGGGTTGAATAAAATACTCGATGAGGAGTTCATTCACTGTCTAACAGGGGAAATAAATATAAAACCTATAGCACTTGAGGTGGGTACTTGCTGCAGTGGTTGTGGCACAATCAAGAGAAGTTCAGGGGAACTTCACTGAAAAGGAAACCCTTGAACGGGGTTCTTGAAAGGTGAGTAGCTCACTCACTGGATTGGAGAGTATTCAGGGCACAGGGCACCTTACACATCTCTGAAGCTAAGAGATGTGTAAGGTGATTGGTAGAAATTAGGTTGGATTGATGGGCTGAATAAGTAAGAGGTCTGCAATCCCTTATCTGAAACCCTTGGGACCAGGTGTGTTTTAGACTTCAGAATAGTTTGGAATTTTTTTTTTCTTGGTAAGAATAATACTCCAGTAGCTTCTGGGTTAACACATTATCAAACACATTAATATTTCTGTGGTGAAACATACAAATATTACACCAGTGGGATAGATGACAAAGAATTTTCTGCAGTTCAGGGTGAGTTTTGCAAATTTATGAAACAAATTTTAAAGCTTCTGAGTTATAGGATTGTGGTAAGGATTGTGGACCTGTATTAAAGGGTTGGGATTCATCCTGTAGAGTGTATCCTGTACAGTGTAGACTTAAGGGAGTCCCTGAAGGACTTTTATATCAAGAGGATAAAAAGATCACATTTGTGATCCAGAAAGATCACTTGGGGGCATGTTGAAGGGTAAAGGAAGTCAAGGATGGAGGCAGGACCAATTATAGAATTTTGGCAATAATCTAGGTAAGAAATTAGCATTTGGAATGGGTAGTAAAAGACTAATATCAGGTATTAAGGAAGGGAGCATTTTGCTATGGGAGAAAGTAGCCATGGGAATTGTAAGTAGCCATGGAAATGAGATTGGGGAAAACAGGACACATTAGGATTGGTGTGAGGGAGAGACAAACTTGTCTAGGCTGAGTTCCAGGTTTCTTATTTGATGGGTGGCAGTGCTGTTACTGCAAATGAAAATTCAGGCACAGAGCAGGTTTTGTGTGTGTGGGATATAATGATTTCAGTTTTGGGTGTTTTGGGTTTGAAGTATTGTTGAGACATTCAGGTGAGAATGTTACCGTATTTGCCGGCGTATAAGACGATTTTTTGGCCCTGAAAAATATGCCTCCAAGTGGGGGGTCGTCTTATACGCCAGGTACACTTCAGATAGACTGCCCATAGTGCTTGCCCCGTGCCATAGTGGCCTCCCGATGCCCGCCCACTTCATTCCACATACCGTTCAGGCATCAGCAGCGCTGCTGGGTGTATGGTCGGCTGTGTGCGATTTTGCGAGTGTGGTAAATTCGGGTTACCGTATATTTCTTTACATATGCATTGAAGATTCGCGATTTTGCGCTATCATGGTGCCTGTTAGAATGTTGAAGAGCTCCCACTTGCGCACTAGTGAGGTCCCAGGGAGATGCTGATGCAAGGGTGGACCAGACTGCTATAGTGACAGGGCGGGCAAACAGGGAGCAGGAACCAATCAAATCAGGCTTTGTATACAGCCAACAGCCAACCACAATACTGCACCATTGTACAGTACAGCATAGAAAATGTCGACCAGTCAAACCCCTATCATCCCTATCATGGCACCAGCCAAAAGAAAGAAGTATGATGCAAATTTTAAACTGAAAGTTATAAACTTTGCTAAGGAAAATAATAATTGTGCTGCTGCAAGACAATATGGAGTAACAGAAAAGATGGTTCGGGACTGGAAATCAAATGAGAAAGCATTAAAGAGTATGCCAAGGGGTAAGTGTGCATTAAGAAGAGGCACCCCACACTGGCCAGAACTCGAAAAACATGTAGCAGACATGGTGGCTCAACATCGCCAAAACGGTTATGTGGTGACACGAAATACAATACGCTTGTTTGCACTTCAGCGGGCCAAATCAAATCTGATATTGTTTTACCTTTTATTTGGTGTGTGGAAGGTGTGCGGAAGAGGGGGTAGTCTTATACGGCGAGTATATAACAAACTCTGTATTTTGAGTGGAAATGTTAGGGGGTCGTCTTATACGCCCAGTCGTCTTATACGCCAGCAAATACGGTATATAAAGAATAAGGGTTTGATTGATGGCAAAGATACTAAATGATAATGGGTATACAGATAGGTGGGTAATGGGTGTATAACTAACTGCTCATGGCCTCATAAGTATAGTAAGATATGTGGGATTCACTGTTCTTGTGGGAACCTGGATTCGGTGAGAGATTAGAGGGAACAAAAGATGAAAATTGTGTTTGACTTATGTGGCTGAGGGCCTGAGGTAATGAAATTGGCTGTCTGATATTTATGCAGGAGAGAGAATAATAGTCTGTAAATTCCCGCTTTATTTCTCTATCCTTTGTTTTTGAACTAGGAGAAATAAGTAGATGGGACTAACTACTGTTAATCTTAAAGTAATGTAGCTTTCTAACTAGTATCTAAAATAAATTACGCCGGGAAGTCACAATGTTTTTAGGCAAGGAGCCTAGAAGATAATTTGTTAGTATTAACTTCTATATGTATGTTTTGTTTTGCTCTTTAAAAAAGCGAACATGCTGTTCTGGAAGGAACACTGGATTTGGAAGCAGGGGACATAGTTCTGCCACTTAATTGTTTTCTGGTTCCCTCAGGTTCATAATGTTTCTGTCCTTCAGTTTTTTATCTCTAAAATGTAGCTAATAGGCCTTCACTTATATCTCACTAAGTCAAATTAAATAATACATGTGAAAATGCTGTATAAACTGTGGAATGCTTTTCAAATGCAAGGTATTTTTGACCAACCCATGATTCCATCTCTGGTTTGGGAGCCATAGATGGTAGCTTAATTCACCATCTTAAGTGGTTCTGATAAGTACATTACCCTTCCTCCTAACTGGCCTTTTTCTGTTCCTCGAACACACTAAAGTAACTCATACTCCTTTAGCTGTTGCCTATAGATCGATGGTTCTCCAGGTGTGGCTTCTGGACCAGCAGCAGCAGCAGCATCTGTGGTCTTGTTAGGAATGAATATTCTTGTGCCCCACTCCAGACATTCTGACCAGTAGTCTGTTTTAACAAGTCTTCCAGGTGATTTTGATGGATGCTAGGTTTGAGAACCACTATCCTTGCAAGAAGGGCTCCTCATTTCAAATGTTACCTCCTGAGAAAGGCTTTCACTGACTGCTTTTTAAAAAGGCTTTATTTTTTAGAGTGGTTTTAGCAAAATTAAGAGGTAGATACGGCGATTTCCCATATATCACCTGCCCTCACACATGCATAGCTTCCCCTTTTACCAATATCCCAACCAGAATGGTATGTTTGTTACATTCAACGAACCTATACTGACATCGTAATCACACAAAGTCCATAGTTTACATTCAAGTTCACTGTTAGTGCTGTACATTCTATAGGTTTGCACAAATGTATAATGACATGTATCCACCATTATAATATACAGAGTATTTTCACTGCCCTAAAAATCCTATGACTGAATGCTCCTTTTATTTTGTTTTTTGTTTGTTTGTTTTTAATTGGGGGATTTTGGGAAGGGAACCAGCCAAGTTGTTGTTCTTCAGTCTTAGTTGTGGATGGTGCCAGTCACCATCTGGCTGCCCGTCGGCAGCTTGTGGCCTCTAAGCTCAAGGTGCTGCGTTCAATCTTAGTTGCTGGTGGGCATAGCCATCATCCCATGCAGGAGTCAAACCAGCAGACTCGTTGTTAAGAGCGCATGCTCTTTCTACTGAGCCATCCGGGTGGCAGTTCAGCTTAAGGTGCTGAGTTGGGTTGTCGGAAAAGTCGTGACACATTTTTGCAACGAAAAACAGAGAAAAAATACGTCATGACTTTTCCGGCAACCTAGTAGTTGCGGTCGGGCGTAGCCCACCATTGAACAGGCAGTCTTGTTAGGAGCATGTGCTCTCACCAGCTGAGCCATCCTGCCACCTGTTGGCAGCTCAGCTCGGGTGCAGCATCATTGGCCCATGTGGGAATCAAACCGGGGGCCCTGTTGCTCAGAGCTCGTACTCTTAAGTTAACTCTTAACCAACTGAGCCACTTGGCCCGTCCCTGACTGCTTCTTTTAAAGTAGCCCTCCAGGTCACTTTCTGACATATTACCTTTTATTTGGTTTTTTTTTTACTTCATAGCACAGCTAAAATCCAAAATGTTTACTTGTTTTTGTTTATTCATTTGTCCCTTGTTTCCCACTAGAGACTTGTAGAATGAATGTTCAATAAATAGCTTTTGAATGAATAAGAATCACCTGGAGAGAGTTTTAAAATGCCATTTTGGGAGTTTCAGAGACACTGTTTCAATTAATTTGGGGATGACACGAAGAATCCGAATTTTGAACAAGTGTCTCATGTGATTCAGATTCCGGAACATACCACACTTTGAGAAACATGGATTTAAATATTTTTGAGGAGAAAGGTTGATGTATTTACTGTTGAAGAATTTGGAAAATCAAAATAAACTAGTTAATATTTGTTGAATCTCAGTAGTGATTTTTTTTTTTTTTAAGATTTTATTGGGGAATTTGGGAAGGGAAACAGCCAAGTTGTTGTCCTTCACTCTTAATTGTGGAGGGTGCAGCTAGCTCAGCTTTAAATCCAATCTCCATCCGGCCACCTGCGGCTGCTCAGCTCAAGGTGCCATGTTCAATCATATTTGCAGGTGGGCGTAGTCCACCATCCCATGCAGGAGTCAAACCAGCAACCCTGTTGTTAGGAGCACATGCTCTCACCAGCTGAGCCATCCTGCCACGTGTTGGCAGCTCAGCGGCAGCTCACCTCGGGTGCAGCGTCATTGGCCCATGTGGGAATCAAACTGGCAACACTTGTTTAGAGCTCATGCTCTTAACCAACTGAGCCACTCGGCCAGCCGTCAATAGTGAGTTTTTAAAAGTGCTTTTGTAATTCTTTTTTTAGTTCTGTTTCAGGTTGAGTCAGAGTAGCTATCAGTGGGTATGTATAAATCTGTAATGTATTAATAAAAATACAGATTTGTATTGATACATCTAAGAAACTCTAAAATGAACTCTTGAAGGAGATGAGACTTGTAGCAGGGTGCATCTGAGAGAGCACAGTGATGTAACCTTGGACAAGGTACCTAGACAGCCTCTCCAGATCTGCAATATGAAGAGGTTGGGTTCCTTTCCTCTAAAATTTTATGATTCTATTGTCTTTTATGCAACATTTTGCATCTTCACGAGTTTAATATTGTTTTGTTTGTGGGGAATGATGGAAGAATCAACATGGAAAAATGATTCAGTTTCTGAATCTTCAGCTTATTGTGAAAAGTCTGACATGGCAACAGTCAGGTGGTAAGTGAGAGGGAATACCTCTGGGTATAGTGTGAAGAGCACAGTGGTTCTGGCTCTTTAATCACTGAACATGGTGAGCCACTCTGCAAATCTTCTGCTTGACCCGTCGGAAGTTTTTTGCCCCGGTAGTAAATATACTGTATGAGAGTTTGCTAGTTCTGTGTGGGACTTAAATGTTTGGAGATTCCCCCCCCCCCCCAAATGGGATTTTTTATTTGTTACTATTAAAAGTCTGCATTTTAAACAGATTCTTGGACTGGGGGCTCATATCCATCAGCTCATTCAACTTTAGCACCAGCTCCCCGGTAGCTTCTCCAGAACTGCTACCTTCACCATGAAGCTCCATGAATTTTCCCAATTCAAAGTTGACCTTCTTTTGACTTTTCTAACAAAGACATCATGGCGCTGGTAGATAGATTGGCAAGCCTTTTCTGTGTCTTTTCCAATGCTATCTGGAATCAGTTTATTGAACACTTCTTTCAAGTCGTTTGTCTGCACCTCTCAGATTGTGATTTCCACTATCTTCTTCTGGATTTGGCGGACTCGATGCTGAGCATAAGAGGTCTTCTGAATCTGATTGTTTTCTTAGTAAAACCAACACAGACTAGACTAAGCAGATAACCACTGGTAGTCTTAACTTCAACATGAGCTTCAATCATGGTATGTCATTTTTTGACCATAGAACACATTTTGTCACTGGTAAGACCCATGCCGTGGAAATGAGTCAGGCAGTTTTTACCTTGAACATCCTCAGTAATTAGCTTGAATTTTCTAAATGCAGTGTCATCATTCGGCAGATCAGCTGGGCTCATTTAAAAAACACGACCCTTGAGACCATCAGATGTGATGTTGGTTCCTTGAGTTCTTGTGACTAGTGCTTTTCCAACATTTCTTATATTGGACATAGCTGGTGCTTTCACATACCAATTTTTCTTAGAAAATAGATGTACCATTTCTTGGCTCCCTTTTTGCTGCCTTTCATAAGGTGCTTGTTCTTGCCAACCGCCATGGTGCTCAGCTACTCGGAGAGCCAAAAGGGCCGTTAGGGGATTTTTTTTTTTTAAGGCCCTATTTCTCTAATGCACTATTTGACAGAAAGCTCGAGTTTTTGAATGCTAATATGGTCATCAGCAGCCAATCATTAAATATGTGCCAAGGAAAACTAAACATTTGAATGACTTCTACTAAGGGTAATGCATTGTAAAGTACTTCATATAGTGTCTGGCACACAGTAAGCCCTTAATAAATTGTGCTATTTCTGTTGTCTTCCAGTTGTCCCCCATTGGCTTTGTGCCTACCTCTATTACAGTAAGCAGAAAGAAGAGGCAGGAAGGTAAACTGCCGGTGTTTTTCTAGGCTTTTCTACATAATGATGTATAGCATGCCTGACAAAGTCATTTGCATTCCAAGTTACTCCACTACCAAAAAGTTATCATGTAAAAATTTACAAACTAATGTCCTATATCTTAAGTCTTTACAAGGTCTACTATCTGTACATCAAAAATTTTAGTTAGGAGACTAATTGCTTTCTATTTCCTCCTATATACTCCTCTTAGCAGACCCTAAATGAGAATACCTATAAAGTAGTGATTCTCAAAGTTGGTCCATGGAACTTTGGGGGAATCATCCTTGATACTCTTTTAATCGTTGGCAAAATTTAAACTGTTTTCATAACACAAATTCATTATTTGCCTTATTCACTGTTCTAACATTTATCTTAATAATGCAAAAGCAATGATGGGCAAAAGTGCTGGCACCTTAGCAGGAATTAAGATATTGCCTTCAAACCATACTAAAAATCACTGTATCTTCATCACCACACTTAGAGTAAAAACAAAAATGACAAAAAACCATGCTTGTTTTATTTTTTGTCCTTGAAGAGTAAAAAATTACTTTATTAAATCTTGATTTTTAATATTCTATGTCATCAAATGGGAAGTGTGTATAAAGTGCTGCTGAAGTGCAAGAAGAAAAGTACTTTTGCAGTTGTTTGATTCTAAGCCGAACTAGCTGCTTTTTTTCATGGAAAATAATTCTTGAAAGAGTGAACAAACTGCTTTTTTAGGCATGGGTATTTGGCATCCATTTTCTTAAAAATGAATGAGTTGGGCTTGTCACTTCGAGAACAACTGATATTGCACGTTGCCAGTGATAAAAATGGAGCTTTTAAATGAAAATTCCGGAACACTTGTATTTGCCGCCATGAGCTTGACAGCTTAATATTTAAAGGCTTTTCTGATGAGATTGGTAGTGATATTAACACTCTTTGGGGAGAGTGTGTGTGTGTGTGGGGGTGGATATTGTGTAATGAAATGTCAACATTTGGAAAATCTAAATAATGAAGTAATATTTTCCAAATGACCAATGCATGATGTTTCAAAAACCTGCATAGAAAAAAGATTCAAAGTGCAAAATACACCAATAGATTGTAATATAAGGGAGTAGTAAAAGTTCTTCAGTATGGTTTGAAATTCCACATTGCAGCTGACATTGAAGAAATAAATGTAGTTTTTATATTTTTGTATTATATCAAAGAATATTCACACTTTTGACTGAAAAGACTATTAAAATACTCTTCCCTTTTCTTTATGTATAAGGCCAGGCTTTCTTCATATTTTTCAAACAAAACAACTCATTACAACTGATAAAATGCAGAAGCATATATTCAGTCATCTTCTATTAAACAGACATTAAAAAGATATAAAAAATGTAAAAGGCGGTGCCAATCTTTACTAAAAACTTTTTGTTTTGGAAAATATAGTTATTTCTGACAAAGCTATTATTTAAATGTATAATGAGGTTTTTTTTAAAGTAAAATATTTACTCTCAAATTACATGATTTTTAAAGTGATTACAGTATTAATAAAATATTTTAAAGTGCTCAGTTTTTATTTCTGTTGGGCCATCGGGAAAATCATGATGTGTATTTTTCTATGTTTTTCAATGCAAAAATGTGTCATGACTTTCCCAACGACCCAGTAATACTGTACATATTGATGGATAAAACCCATCTAAACAAGCTGTTTGAGATTCTTAGTAATTAAGAGTGTAAGAAGGATCCTTAGACTAGAAAGTTTGAGATCTGTTCCCTTGAAGGGACAATCAGAAAATAGTAATTGAGGGTCACTGGGAAGAGTGTCAGACCTTGGAATAGTAGAAGGTGGCAGATTCTTGCATTTTGGGGTATCCATTACACAGTTCATGAAGAGCTTGCTCCCAGTAGAATGTAAAGATGAAAACGGTACTTAGTAACTGAAGTTGACTTTTTGTAATACCTCACTGTAGGTCTACTTTTTTTCTTCTTCATATTTATGACTGGTTGACTGAGTTCTAGCACCTTACTTTCCTGAGGCCAGATTTAGAGGTTGGGCACAACCTGTTTCTTTGGTGGCTACGAGCTCTATGTTTATCCCTAGCCAGCTTCTGTAATGGACATTGGTTCCAAGGGGAAATGAAAAAAAAAACAACAAAGAGAAATGAATATAAATGTATGATTTTTAGAAAAACAAAGTCTGTGCCTTAATGATGGGTAAATAGCATGAATTATGTGGTACTACTGAATAATAACTTTCTGAATGCTTAATTTATGTGATATACAAGTATATAGCTGCTTCAGTGAATTGTCCATAGGTCTTGTTTTTTCTTTAGCTTGCTTATATTTTTTGATTTACAAGAATTCTTGTTAAGTTCTGTATACTGATCCTTTGTTGGTTAAATTGAAGATTTATTCTGAGCCTAGTATGGCTTGCTGTGGTAGCTAGCCCCCAAGATGGCCCCAGTGTTCCTTTCTCCTGGTATTCAAACTGTCCTTATAGTCTCCATCACAGTGACTCACGGCTGGTCTGGGTGACCAAGAGAATACAGCAGAATGAAAAGAATTGACTTCTGAGGCTAGGTCATTAAAGGCAGACAGCTTTTCCCTTACTCTTTAGATCCCTTGTCCTGGGTGAAAACAACTGCCATTCTAGCAGTCTTGTAAAGAGGCCCATGTGGAGAAGAACTGAGGCCTTCTGCCAACATGCAGCACCAATTTGCCAGCCATGTGAATGAGCTACTTTGGAAGTAGATCTTCTAGCATGGTCAGGCTTTCAGATGCCTGCAGCTCTGGCTGACATCTGACAGCAACCTCATTGGAGGCACAGAGCCAGAACCACTTGCCAGGTCACCCCCAAATTCCTGACTCAGAGATAATGAATTGTTATTTTAAGCCACTAAGTTTTGGGGTAATTTGTTACACAGCAATAGGTAACTAATACACTTGACTTTTAAAAAACTCTTTGGAAAGCTGTCTTTTGATATGTGAGAGGTTTTTTTTGGTCACTACTGCCCCCATTTTTCTGCCTTTATTGTTTATTATAAAGCTATGATAAATCGTTATCGGCATACCTTGGAGATACTGCTTGTGGGTTTGGTTCCAGACCACTATAATAAAGTGAATATTGCAGTAAAGTGAGTCACATGAATTTTTGTTTTCCCAGTGCATTTTACATTATATTTAAGTTATATTTACATTATACTGTAGTCTATGCAATAGCATTATGTTAAAAAATACAACATACATACTTTAATTAAAAAATACTTTATTGCTAAAAAATGCCAAGAATCAGCTGAGCCTTTAGTGAGTTGTAATCTTTTTGCTGGTGAAAAGTCTTACCTTCAATTTCTAAAAAAGGCAGGATCTGCAAGGCGCAATAAAATGAAGTCTGCCTGTATTCATGAAGGTACTTCCCTTCCCTCCACATACACCTTGTTCATCTTCAAGATTATCTTGACCAATCTTGACTTTTTGCTGTTAAACATTTTAGAATCATTTTGTGAACGTACATGTAAAAAACTTGTCAGCAATTTTGTCAGACCTGCTTTGAATATGTAGATTAATTTGGGAGAAAATGCAGTCTTTATAAAATGATATCTGCCTGTTCATAAACACTGTATGCCTTTCCATTTACTTAAGCCTGTTTCTGAATATTATGTAGGTTTTTTTAGAAAGGTCTTTCACATCTTTTATGGGTTATTCCTATATACAGGTGGTCCTCGACTTGAATGGTTTTTCAACTTGACGATGGTGTGAAAGTGATATGCATTCAGTAGAAACAGGCTAGGTTAAAGCAATGATGATGGTAGGTTAAATGCATTTTCAACTTAATATTTTAAACTTACAGTGGGTTCATTGGGACAAAGCCCCACCAAAAGTTATGGAGCATCTATACTTTATAATTTTGCTTTTATTATAAATGGTTTCTCTTAAGTTACGCTTAGCTGTGTTTGCTTTGTTTTCTTGCTTTTAATTTTATTTTTTATATTTTAAATATCTAAAGTACACTGATTTCATAGTTATATTTGATAATTCCATTATCTGAAGTTCTTGAGATCTTATATTACTACTACTTGCTTCTGCCTACCCTTGAGCATAGTAGATGGTGTCTTCCAATGTTGGGGAATAGCAGGAGGGGAACTGCCAAGTTGTTTTTCTTCAATCTTAGTTGTGGAGGGCTCAACAAGCTCAGCTCCCAAGTCCAGTCGGGCCGTTCAGCTCAAGGTGCTGTGTTCAGTTAGTTGCGGGTGGGCGTAGCCACCATCCCATGTGGGAGTCGAACTGGCAGCCTTGTTATTAAGAGTGCGCTCTATCCCCTGAGCCACCTGGGTGGCAGCTCAGCTCAAGGTGCCCAGTTCAGTCTTTAAAAACAAAAACCTGAGGATAATTTTACCTGGGAGGTTTTTTACAAGCAAGTAAGATAAAATGAAAAAGTTTTTTTACATTTTACAGATAAGGAAATGAAGTCCAGTCAGATTCAAATGAATTTGTCCACATCTAATTCTCTCCTGCAGTAATAATAGACACACGTATGGCTGTCGTACAACATTTACAAAAATATTTTAATTACCAGTGCATATCTGTCATTTCACATAGGAAAAAAGTGGATTTCAAATGTCACACTTTTAAGGCACAGTGGAGTGTGTATTATTTCATTTTTGAGTTAGATGACAAAGTTTATTACTCACTTTTACAATAGCTCTGCTAAAAGAGTACAACATATGTAGACATTACCAGACCAAGTTCTGGTCATGATAGTCGCAACTCACAGGAAAGCAATGGACAGAGAAATTAGGAAATTTAAAGTGGAATATCTCATCACAGCAGAATTTCTTAAAAAAATGAAATCAAGACAAATTTCTGAGTGGATTATTTGTTAAGAAAGGAAAGCTCTTAGGATGGCAAGTTAATTAAAACCTCCCTGTTAAGCAAAATGTTATTTCCCAAAAAGAATTCCATAATTTTTATTAGTAGATTTGCATTGCAGAAATCTTGACTAGATTATTATCATATTTTGGATTTTGTGAAGAATTCTGTATGTTTATTTTTTTTTACGTATTTACATAATATGCTTGATATTGCATCTTTTCCTACAAAGCTGAAAATATTTACTGTGCCTTTTGATGCCGTGTACCACATTTGGATTTGGTAGGAAGTATTAGGCATTGGTTATGAGTCAGGTTTCAAGAAATATGGCATGTACAGTCTGACCAGTTTCCCACTGTGGATTTGGATGAGAATTTCTAGACATCACAACTGACTGCCAGATTAAGAATTTTAGACCACTCTGGCCCTGTCATCCCATTTGTGGTTTATTCATAGAATGTTAATATTCAAATTAAACAGCAGATTTCTTTTCCATTTACTAAGGAATGGCTTAAAAACTAATCCTTACATAATAAATATTGCAAAAAATTAATTTCACTCAAAAGATCTCCATTTTTCATTGGGAATAGAGCAGATATGAGGGTAGGGTATTTAGAATCATTTAACTCTATTGCTATGCTTATGAGGCTAAAGTTAGTCTGAAGAATTGAAAATAATGAAGAGAGAACACTGCATTTTAACTCTTCTTCAAATTTGAAATTTGCTTTTTGTTGAGCATCACCTTTATGTGTTGTGAGATAAGCATATATAAAGTGGAATGACCTTGAAGCCATTGAATTTTACTGAAGAGATAAGACAATATTAGAAAATAATGTAAGACTTTATAATAAATTATCGAATATTAATTGGAGTGTCATTCGGAGTGGCTGAAATTTACTGCTTTTGCTTTTAATGTTGGTTTGGAGATGATGATCCCTTTCTCAAATGCATATTATGTGATTGATTTAGACTCATACGCCTTTGGCTGTAATCCAGGCTGTTTTAACATTGATTGTTTTTCTCTGTTTTCCATTCCCAGTTTATGTTGTATGATTTCAAGTTCAGTTGTTACCTGAATTAGTAACAGCAGGAGAGAATTAGATGTGGACAAATTTATTTGAATCTGACTGGACTTCATTTCCTTATCTGTAAAATAACAGCTCCAAGTTAAAACTTTTTCATTTTATATTACTTGCTTGTAAAAAACCTTCCAGGTAAAATTATCCTCAGGTTTTTGATTTTTTGTTTTTGTTTTTAAACAAACAAGGCTACTGAGGCAGAGAGGTAAAATTTTACCTAAATGTGGCTTTCCCACGTGGAAATAATAGCACAAGCTCAAATGGATGCCGTCAAGACCCAGGCAGGTAACTAGTTTAAGAACTATCAAAGCTCTCCCAACCTAAAAGCAGTAACATGTGAACTTAAAATATACCTTATCGTGGCCCAATACGTAATACCAGATAGGTTGCCAGTTTTAGTTTGATTTAATAATTTTTAAAGCTTAAATTTATTTAAATACTTATATAAACTTTTACTTTTAGAGTGTTTCAGTAGGCTATGTTGTAATGTTTTAATAAGAATTAAGCATCATTAGAATGATAGTATTATTTTTACTATCTAGTTAGATGGACAAGAAACAAATGCAAGAGGATTTTCAAATTACAAATTTTGAAGTAAAATTTGGTAAATTGATTGAAATGCTGAATAAATGGTGGTTAGCAAGCTCACAAAAGCTTATATAACCTATGTCATAGGTGCCATCAGAAATTTACTAATTCTGCGCCAAACCAGATTATAATATACTTCTGAAATTTACCTACCTGTTTTTCCCATCTCTTGAAACACTCAGGTGTTTTACATGTTCAAAACGGGGTTAGATGAGTGGTCTCAAGTGGTGTGTCATAGTAGCATGTTATGCTTGAGCTCTTCACAGGTTTACTGCAAAATTGTGAACAGTGCGTGAAATTTATTTTTGTTGCAATTGCACATATTTTTTACTTTTTAGAATGTATGTTTATTCTTTTTTCTTTTTTAAGAAGGTTTTTATTAAAATATAGCATACAATACTATATTAGTTTCAGGGGTACACCATAGTTATTCAACATTTATATACCTGAAGAAGTGATCACCGTAAGTCTAGCAACCATCTGACACGCTATCACAATGTTATTGACTATATTCCCTGTGCTATACATTACATCCCCATGACTTACTTTATACCTGGAAATTTGAACCTCTTATTCCTCTTCACCTTTTTCTGCCCTTTTTAAAATTTTCATTTACAGTTGACATTCAGTATTATTTTATATTAGTTTCAGGTGTATAGCATAGTGGTTAGATGTTTATATACTTTAGGAAGTGACCCCCCCTGACTAGTACCCACCTGGCACTATAAACAGTTATTACCATATTATTGACTACATTTCCTATGCTTTGCTTTACATCCCCATGACTGTTCATAACTACCAATTTGTACTTAGTCCCTTCACGTTTTTCATTCCACTTCCCAACCCTCCTCCTATCTGGCAATCATCAGCTTGTTCCCTGCATCTGTGAGTCTGTTTCTGTTTTGTTTATTTGGTTCTTTAGATTCTACATAGAAGTGAGATCATATAGTATTTGCATTTCTCTGACTTATTTCACTTAGCATAATACCTTCCAAGTCCATCCATGTCGCAGCAATTGCACATTTGATGCCTGTTAAATTCACTGTTGAGTCCAGTGGGTCATTTAATGTGGCATAAAACATGATGCTACTTGCTTATCCTTGCAGAATCATGGCAGTAAAGTCCACCTGATGCCAAAGAAAGTTGTCTGAAGACTGCCTTTTCAGTAGAGTACATGGTCAAGGTAGAAAACATATTTACTCATACAGAGTAGTTTTGCGATGGGAGACTAAAATATTGGTATATTTTAAGTGACATGTAATTTTTATTTATTTTGTATTTTATTTTATTTTTTTCCTCTCTCTCTCCTTTTTATTCCTCCCTCCCTCCTCCAATATGTGTAATTTTTAAAGTAAATATTCTATTGACATATGCATAAACAAAAGTGTAAAAATCTGGGGCTGGCCGAGTGGCTCAGTTGGTTAAGAGCTTGTTTAAGAGCGCGAGCTCTGAGCAACAGTGGTTCGATGCCCGGCCTGAGCTAGCTGCTGCTGAGCTGCCAACAGGTGGCAGGATGGCTCAGCTAAAAAAAAAAAGAAAAAGAGTGTAAAAATCTAAAGTGTATAGTTCAGTGAATATACATAAACTTGTAAATCCAGCAACCAGAATGAGAAACAGTACATTACTAGCACCCTATAAAACCTCTTTGTGTGTCCTTCCAGTGATCCTGACTTCTAACATGATAGGTTAATTTTGCCTGTTTTTAAACTTCATTTAGATAGAACTAAATAGTGTTTACTAGTTTATGACTGAACACTTTTGCTCAGTATTGTGAGATTATTCATGTTCCTTATGATTGTAGTTTGCTTATTGCCTTCACAACATTCGTTGTATGAATATACTAAAATTTATCCATTCAAGTGTTGATGGACGTTTGTTATGTGTTATTTTTTACTGTTTTGAATGTGTTTTAACATGTCTCTTGATGAACATACACATTTCTGTTGGTTGTGTATCTTAGAGTGGACTTGCCGAGTTGTAGATTGCACATAAGTTCAGCTTTACTAGATCTGCTAAAAAGTTTTCTGGGGCCGGCCGAGTGGCGCGATGGTTAAGAACTGGCTTGGGATGCCAGAGGGCCCCGGTTCGGATCCCACATATGAGGGCCAGTGACACTGCCCTCCACAGCTAAGATGCTGAACAACAGCTCAACCTGGAGCTGGGCTGCTGTGAGTTGCCGGCGATGGCGTAGGCTGCAGCCCCTGTGGCAGTGGGTTGCCATGGGCTACTGTATGTAGCCAGCAGCCAGCGTGAGCAGCCAACAGCCGCAATAAAAGTTTTCTAAAGTGGTTGTATCAGCTTACACTTCTTTTTTTTTTAAATTGGGGAATTGGGGGAATGGGAACAGCGCTGGGGAATTGGGGTAAGGGGAACAGACAAGTTGCTGTCTTTTTGTTCTTTAGTCTAGTTGTGGAGGACGTTGCTTCACTGGCCCAAGTTGGCACCATCATTGTGCTCTTCCCGGGCGAGGCAGATCAGTCGTCGTCTTCTGGACAGCTGCTCACTGTGGCTGCTGGCTGCTCACGCTGGCTGCTGGCTACACACGGTAGCCCATGGCAACCCACTGCCACAGGGGCTGCAGCCTATGCGGTCGCAGGTGGCTCTCAGCAGCCCAGCTCCAGATTGAGCTGTTGTTCAGCATCTTAGCTGTGGAGGGCAGTGTCACTGGCCCTCATGTGGGATCCGAACCAGGGCCCTCTGGCGTCCCAAGCCAGTTCTTAACCATCGCACCACTGCCGGCCCTCAGCTTACACTTCTGCCAGTTGTGTTTGAGATTTAAAAATTTTTCCATATCCTTGCTAATACTTCATATTATCTGTCTTTGACATTTTAGCCATTGTGATGGGCCTGTAGTGGTCTAGCATTTAGTTTAATTGTGCTGATAACCTGTAATTTTTTTTGTATGATAATTGGACTGTAGATATCTTTTATTGTGATGTGCCTGTTCAAGTTGTGCCCATATGTTTTTCCTGTAAGCCCTCTGTGTTTTCCCCAATGCTGTTGTATAATTCTTTGTATGTTCTAAGCATGAGTCCTTTGTTAGACAGACATCCTGTTCTGTGGCTTGCTTAGTAATTATATTTTAAAAACTTGTATTTATTTTAGCTTTTAATTAAGCAGTACCTTTACATTGCTCAAAAGTTAAAAACTTATACAAAGATAAATAATGAAGAGGCTCCTTCTTATTCCCTCAACCCATTTCTGTCTCTCCCCTGGAATATCACATGTGTTAATGGATTTATCTGTCCTCCCAGTACATTCAAATGATTTTTGACAAGGGTACCAAACCAATTCAGTGGGGGGAAAGAATAGTTTCTTCAGCTAATGATGTTGGGACAACTAGATTTCCATATGCAAAAGAATGAAGTTGGGCCCCTATCTCACACTGTGTAAAATATTAACTCATCACCCCCAAAAGAAATCGTGTACCCATTAGTGGTCACACCCCATTTACCCACTATACCCTCTCCCAGACCTAGGCAGCCACTGATCTACTTTTTGTCTGTATAGATTTGCCTATTCTGGACATTTTATGTAAATGGGATCATAGAATATGTGGTCTTCAGTCACTGGCTTCTCTCATTTAATATAGAGTTTTCAAGGTTCATATATGCTGTCGCATGTGTCAGTACATCATTCTTTTTGGCCTTGAGTAATATTCCGTTTTATGGCTCTACCACATTTTGTTTATCTTTTCATCAGTTGATGGACATTTGAGTTATTACTCCTTTTTTGACTATTGTGAATAATGCTGCTGTGAACATTTTTAACAGATTTTTGCCTGAACATGTTTTTACTTGTCTTATATATATTTAGCAATGGAATTTCTGGGTTGTATAGTAACTATATTTAATCTTTTGAAGAATGTCCATAATGTTTTCCGGAGTGGCTGTATCATTTTACATTCCTGTCAGCAATATGTGTGAGAGTCCCAATTTTTCCATAATCTTGCTAACAGTTGTTATTATATCTCTTTTATGAGAGCCATACTGGTAGTCGTGAAGTAGTATCTTATTGTGGTTTTGATTTGCATTTTCCTGATGGCTAATGATGTTGAGCACCTTCTCATATACTTATTATATTTGTATTTCTTCTTTGAAGAAATGAGACCTGATCATATGTAAGACTTGTCCATTATTTAATTGGATTACTTGACATTATTAAGTTGTCAGAGTTTGTATATTCTGGATAGTATTATAGATCTTTGTGTCTGATTTGCATGTACCTTGTATTTGTGGGTTGTCTTTCACTTTTTCAGTGGTATCATTTATTTTACAAAGGTTGTTTTTTTTTAAATAAACCTTGTTATCTTTTAAAAAACTTTTTAATTAAAATTTATTGGGGTGACAATGGTTAGTAAAATTACATAGGATTCAAGTGTACAATTCTGTAATACATCATCTATACTCATATATCACATTGTGTGCTCACTATCCAGAGTCAGTTCTCCTTCTATCACCATATATTTGAATCCATTTACCCTCTTCTATCATTCCCCTGTCCCCCTTAAAAAACTTTTTTGTTGTGGAAAGAATACATAACAACTTGGCATTTTACCCATTTTTAATTGTACCACTCATTGGCATTATTTCATAGAGTTAACAGCACAAAAGGTTTTGTGCTGAAGTACAATTTTGATGAAGCCCAGTTTACTTTTTTGTGTGTGCTCTTGTGTTTGATGCCACATCTTAAAAACCATTTTCTAACCCAAGGTCATAAAGATACACACTCTTATGTTTCCTTTTAAGGGCTTTACAGTTTTACCTCTTAAATTTGAATCCATGATGCAGTTATTTTTGTGTGTAAAATTTCTGTATGAGGTAAAGATCCAGCTTCATTTGTTTTACATGTGTATATCCATTGTTCCAGCACCATTTATTGAAAATACAGTTGACCCTTGAACAATGCGGGGGTTAGGGACACCGATCCCTCGTGCAGTTGAAAATCCGGGTATAACTTTTGACTCGCCCCAAAACTTAAATACTGCTGACTGGGAGGGAGCCTTACTGATAACATAAACAGTCGATTAGTACATATTTTGTATGCTATGTGTATTATATACTGTATATATATGTATTATATACTGAGTAAGCTAGAAAAAAATGTTACTAAGAAAATCATGAGGGAGAGAAAATAAATTTACAGTACTGTACTAAATTACTACTGTAAGATTACAGTGTGTTTACAAGATAAATCATCTGTCAGAATCTGCATCAATATTGTCTTATATGATACAAAACACTGTAGATGTTATATGTATTAATAACACTAGACTTCAAAAATGAAACTATAATATGAAAAAGAAATTCATATTTTAGAGGTATAATGATTCATGCATTGATAACAAAGAAGCAGCAATATGATTGCTATATGGTAGCCTACTGTAATTGATACGATTTCTTCACGTTAGTAAGTAATCTCCCCCAAATTTTCCAATGTGTTTATTGAAAAAAAAGTCTGCTTTCAAGTGGACCTGCACAGTTCAAACCTGTGTTGTTCAAGGGTCAACTGTGCTATTCTTTCCCCATTGAATTGTCTTAGCACCCTAAGTGCTAAAATCAGTTGACCATAAATCCAAGTTTTTATTTCTGGATTCGTGATTCCATTTCATTGATCTATTACTCTTGTAGCAAATTGTCTTACTGTAGTTTTGTATTAAGTTTTGAAATTGGTCATAAGTCCCCCATCTTTATTTTTTTAAAGATTGTTTTAGCTATTTTAGGTCCCTTGACTTTCCATATGAATTTTATCATCAGCTTGTTAATTTCACAAAAAAGCCAGCTGGGATTTTGATATTGTGTTAAATTTGTATGTCAACTTTGGGGAGTTGCCATTTTAACAATATTAAGTCTTCTGATTTATGAATATAGGATGTCTTTACATTTATTTAGGTCTTTATTTTAACAATGTTGTATAGTTTCAGAATATAGGTTTTGCACTTTAAAACATTTATTTGTATGTATTTTGATATTACTGATGCTATTGTAAATGAAGTCATTTTCTTAATTTCACTTTTTTGGATTATTCATTTATATTCATTATTCATTCACTGCATACAAATACAATTGAGTTTTGTGTATTGCTCTTTCATTCTTCAACAGATTCAGAGGATTAGGAGGTAGATGTCTATGGAGGGCCATTATTCTGCCTACTGTAATTAAGTCACTCCAGCTTTCTTGTGGTTGGTGTTTGCATAATACATCTTTTCCCGCCCTTTTTCTTAAGAGCCATTTGTATATTTGAATCTAACGTGTGTCTTTTGGAGACAGAGTATAGTTGGGTCTTGTTTTTGTGTTTGTTTCTTTTTTAATTCAGTCTGAAAATCTGTCTTTTGGTTGGTTGTGTAATCCATTCACATTTAATGTTACTATTTAGTTGGATCTATGCCTACCATTTTGCTTTTTTCCTCCTATAATATATCTCATATCCTTTATTATTTTGATTTCTGCTGCCTTTTGTGATAGGGATCTCTCCCATCCTCAGGGTTGCCAGTTGTTGCTTGATTATTTGTGTAGTGACTTCACTGGGTAATTTTAGTGAAGTCAGGTTTATTTTCCACTGTAGTGTGAAGCCCCGATGTCTTTTGTTAGAGGGCATAATCTTGGGCCTGTGTAGTCAACATGGAATACCATGGTTTTAGGGGGGCTTTTTTGGACTATTTCCTTGATCTCTGATAAGCTTTCTGCCTCTGTAGGTGTCACACCAAGTTGTTAGGCTCTGCTAACTGTGGTCTGGTTACTCTTATTGTTTTTGACAGTGCCCTAGGACATCTTTTTCCACAATCTGTTGTAATTAAATTCAGACCTCTTTCTAAGGTAGTTTTTAAAGTTAGTCTTTGAGGACTTAGAGTCTCGGAGGACTTCTTTTTAGTTTCTTTCAGTCTCTTGGAAACTACCTGGCCTGTGGTTTAGCTTGTTCGCAAGGCACTACTAGCTTCCTCTTACTTGTTTACTACCAAAATTTACTGTTTTTAAGAATGCCCTTAGGGTTGAACTTTTGCACACTGTTCCTGAATAAATTCATTTCTCTTGGGAAGAGCTTCAGAGCCCTCTGTTCCTATAGCCTGCCTCTCCCCCTGGGCAAATTCTCTGAGCCACTGCTCTGCAGCTGTAGGTAGGTAGTGGCGCACTTCTTGGCAGTGATGTCCCTGCTGTCTGAGTAGGGTGCTGGGAGGGTGAGGAGCCTCTGGTCTTACTGGCTTGCCTCTCTGTAGGCCTGAGACCTCTGCCTTATGAACAAGGGAGTCAGTTGCCCCAGCATTTTTGTTCTGTTGTGTCAAGGATAGAGCTGTGCCCTGTGGGTTGGGGCTACATGGAGGAAGGGAGTTTCTGATTTCTTGGTCATACTGCATTGGATTTATTAGCATTTGCAATCAAGAGCTGTGTGGAATGAGAAATGCTGGTGGCCTGCGCCTCTTGGGAACGGTATTGTAGCCCCTGACTTGGAGCTGACATGAGAGGTGTTTTGGGCCATATCTGCCTGCAGTGTTCCATTTATCTTGATGAGTTGGTGGGGGAGGGCGGGAGTAGGTTATGGCTTAAGTGCCACAAACTTTTTTTTAAAACCAAGGTTTAGTAGATTTTCTTGAATAAATGTTCCTTTTTTAATTGTATGCTCTTAGGACAATTTCCAGAGACTTTAAATGGTTGTTTTTTTAAAAATTAATTTTCACCACTTACAGTTGTTTCCCTGGGGAAGGAACTACAGAACCCCTCCCACTACCTTTTCAAAAGTTGTCCTTGTCCTGCTTTTTAAAAAAAATTAATACTTTCATGGTATGTCTTTTTTTCCATTTTTTAGTTTTCAGGGTACTTATGTCTTTGTGTTTGAAGTGAGTTTCTTTTAGGCTGTTTATTGTTGGAGCATGTTTTTATTTTATCCATTCTGCCCATCTTTGTCATTTAATTTGTGTATTTACACTATTTTCATTTAAGGTAATTATTGATACGTTAGGGCTTAAATCTCTTATTTACTGTTTTTTTGTTTGATTCCACTGTTTTCCATTTCTTGCCTTCATATGAGTTACCTAGACATTTTCTTAAAGAGTCAATCATATATTTATGGTGTTTTTGTATAGTTTTGTGTATTTTGTGTAGTGCTTGAATAGTTTCTTAGTGGTGTTTCTAGATATTGTAATATTTGTAATTTATAGTCTATATTGATGATTCACTATTTGGAGTGAGGTATAGAAACTTCTATTTAGTTTTTTTACCCTTCCTAGTGTTAAAATATGATTATCTTTAAGTATTCTCTGTACATAGCATTATATAAGATAGTTATAAATTTTACATGAGACACCACATAAGATTGAAGGCACCCATGAGAAGTATTATGTTTACCCTCATTCTTAACCATTCCATTGCATTTCTTTTCTGAAGATTCAAGTTCCTTCTGTTAATATTTCTTTTCTGTTTAGCAAACTTCTTTTAGCCATACACATTAAATGTAGGTTTGCTACTGATAAATTTTTGTAGTTTTCCTTCATTGAGAATATCTTCAGGTTTTCATTCCTGAAGGATATTTTTTGTTGCATATAGAATTTGTGATTAGTACAGTGTGCCACTTCCTTCTGGCCTCTGTGGTTTCCTTGAGAAATCCACTGACTTTTAAATTGATGTTCCCCTGTCTTGAAGTCATTGACTGCTTTCAATATTTTTTTCTTTGTCTTTAGCTTTCAGAACTTAACGATTGATGTGTTTTAGATTTATTTGGGTTTATCTGGTGTTGGATTTTTAGTTTTTTGAATCTATACATTTATGTCTTGGCAAATTTGGAACATTTTCAGCCATTATTTGTTGAAATACTTTTTTTTTTTTAAAGATTTTTATTGGGGAATTGTGGGGATGGGAACAGTGCTGGGGAATTGGGGTAAGGGGAACAGACAAGTTGCTGACGTTTTGTTCTTCAGTCTAGTTGTGGAGGACGTTGCTTCACTGGCCCAAGTTGGCACCATCATTGCGCTCTTCCTGAGCGAGGCAGATCAGTTGCCGGCTCTGGACGGCTGCTCACTGCGGCTGCTGGCCGCTTACACTGGCTGTTGGCTACACACGGTAGCCCATGGCAACCCAGTGCCACAGGGGCTGCAGCCTATGCTGTCGCCGGTGACTCAGGGCAGTCCAGCTCCAGGTTGAGCCGTTGTTCAACATCTTATCTGTGGAGGGCAGTGTCACTGGCCCTCATATGTGGGATCCGAACCGGGGCCCTCTGGCTTCCCAAGCCAGTTCTTAACCATCGCGCCACTCGGCCGGCCCTGAATACTTTTTAAGTTTCACTCACTCCTCTACAAGGATTGCCGATTATATGAATGTTAGTTGTTTTCTTATTGTCCTGCCGGTCACTGAGACTTAAAAATTTTTTCATCTGTTTTGGGTAAATGCTGTTGATTTGGTCTGAAGTTCATTGATTCTATTCTGTCATTTTCACTTTACTGTTGAGGCCATACATCAAGTTTTTAATTTTGGTTATTGTTTTTTAGTTCTGTAATGTCCATTTAGCATTTTAAAAATAACTTCTGTTTCTTTGATCTATGTATTTTTTGTTTCAGGAGAACTTGTAATTGCTTTTCGAAGGACTTTTATGTTGATTCCTTTAATTCATTGTTAGGTAGTTCTAACATTTGATTTTTCTTAATGGGAGCATATATCAATTGTCTGTTCTCATTTAATTATTTTTCTGGTTTTGGTGTGGCAGCGATTTTTGAGTTTGTTATGGATATTTGGCTATTGTATTCTGATGCTCAAGGTCCTACATAATCTTTTTTTCTTTAGCATGCTGTCTTTAGTATTGGTCAGGTGGGTGTGTTTGTTCAGCTTCTCATGGGCCTTGCTGACACCATTTCAGCAAAAGTAGAGTGCTGACTCTTACTGCCTTATTGCAAATCTTTGAAATTGAGTTTCAGTTCCCCCTCAGTTTTTCCCAACAAAAGTGGGATAACAACTCATACAACTTTGCTATCATGTAAACTTAGTTCCACTGAGCCCTTCTGATACCAGGGATGGAAGAAGCTTATGGATGATCCATATCACCTTTTTGCTGCAAGGAGGGGGTGGAATCTCAGCTCTCCTCCTCACCTTAGCACGTGATAGAAGGGGATAGGAAGTGGAACAACGACTTGCTGCAGCCCTCACCACCTTTTCCTTTTTGTTATTGCTAAGTGGGGTAGAAGTTCAACTTCCTGTTACTACTCGCTGACATGGAGAGTAGTAGGAGTGTTTTAGTTGTTTAGGTAAGAAATAATGTTGGCTTAATTAAAGTTTCCTTTATTTAAGATCACAGCAATGGAGATAGTGAGGACTTTTATTCTTTGTTTCCAGCTTTCTTGAGGTATAATTGACAGAATTGTTAGATTGTTAAAGTTTGCATCATGATGATTTGATACATATCCATTGTGAAAGAATTCTTCCCATCTATTCAATTACACATCCATCACCTCACATATTTATATATACGAAGTGATCAAACAACACATTGAATGTTGAAATAAAAAAATGTATTACAGTAAAAGACACATGGCCACTAATACCCCTCAAAATACTCCCCCTTGCTTCGAACACTCTTATCCCATAGTTGTTGCCACTTTTTAAAGCAAAGCAGTTGTGGAAGTCCTCTTTGGTGAGTGTATTTAGTTGTGCTGTCATGGCTGCCTCAATGTCCTGAATCATTTGACTTTGGGGAAGAGCCAGAAGTCGCACGGTGCCAGATCCAGGGAATAAGATGGATGAGGACACACTGTAATGTTTTTATTTGACAGAAATTGATGTATACCAGAAGCGATGTGTGACACCAAGCATTGTCATGATGAAGCATGATTTACGGCACACTTGAAAACACACCTTCTTCTCAGCGGTAGCTCACGCCCAACTGACAGCACCAAACAAGTTCAGACTTGTCACACACTGTTACTAAGTTTCAGTGCGCTACTCCCAGTGTGGAAGATCCCTGCCTTTCTGTTGGATGGCACTCTGCAGCAGCATTCATCGTGATTTGTGATCACTACAGAAAGGGTCTGTGTCATACATCACTTCTGATATGGCAATTTCTATCAGAACATGACGGTGTGTCCTCATCCACCTTATTTACCAGATCTGGCACCGTGCAACTTCTGGCTCTTCCTCAAAGTCAAAATGACCATAAAAGGTAAATGTTTTGAATCGATTCAGGACATTGAGGCAGCCACAACAGCACAACTAAAGACACTCACAAAAAGAGGACTTACAGAACTGCCTCAGAAAGTGACAAAAACGATGGGATAAGTGTGTTTGAAGCGAGGGGGAGTGTTTTCAGGGGGGTTAATGGCCTGTGTCTTTTACTGTAATAATTTTTTTAAAAAAGTAAACATTCACCGTATTTTGTGATCACACCTTGTATGTGGGCACATTTAAGTTCTGCTCTCTTAGCACATTTCAAATATACACTATAGTGTGATCAACTGTAGTCACCATATTATACATTAGATCTTTAGACCTTATTCATCTTATAGCAGAAAGTTTGTATCCTTTTACCAACTTCTCCATATTTCTCTCATCCCCCTGTCCCTGGCAACCACTTTTCTACTTTGCTTTTGTGAGTCTGACTTTTTTTTCCAGCTTCCACATACATGTAAGTGATACCATGCAGTATTTGTCTTTGTGTGGCTGATTTCACTTAGCATATAATGTCCTAAAGATCCGTCTGTGTTGTTGCAAATATATGTGTGTGTGTGTGTGTGTGTGTGTGTGTGTGTGTGTGTATCTCACTTCTTTATCCATTAATCTGTTGGACACTTTGATTGTTTCCATATCTTGGCTATTGTGAATAATGCCGCCATGATTATGGCAGTATGTACAGGTATGTCTTCTCTATCTGTTTTTCATTTCCTTCGGATCAATACCCAGAAGTGGAATTGTTTGACATGGTAGTTCTATTTTTAATTTTTGAGAAACCTTCATACTGTTTTCCATAGTGGCTGCACCAATTTATATTCCTACCAACAATGCAAGGGCTCCCTTTTCACCACATGTTCACCAACACGTAACCTGTTTTTGATAGCCATTCTAGCAGGTCTGAGATAATATCTTATTGAGGTTTTGATTTGCATTTCCCTGATGATTAGTGATGTAGAGCACCTTTCATGTACCTGTTGGCCGTTTGTATGTCTTTGGGAAAATGTCAGTTCCGTTGCCTATGTTTAAAAATGGATTGTGGGCTGGCCGAGTGGCGCGATGGTTAAGAACTGGCTTGGGATGCCAGAGGGCCCCGGTTCGGATCCCACATATGAGGGCCAGTGACACTGCCCTCCACAGCTAAGATGCTGAACAACAGCTCAACCTGGAGCTGGGCTGCTGTGAGTCGCCGGCGACGGCATAGGCTGCAGCCCCTGTGGCAGTGGGTTGCCATGGGCTACTGTATGTAGCCAGTAGCCAGCGTGAGCGGCCAGCAGCCGCAGTGAGCGGCTGTCCGGAAGCCGGCGACTGATCTGCCTCGCCCAGGAAGAGCGCAATGATGGTGCCAACTTGGGCCAGTGAAGCAACATCCTCCACAACTAGACTGAAGAACAAAATAACAGCAACTTGTCTGTTCCGCTTCCCCCAATTCCCCAACGCTGTTCCCAGCCCCCCAATTCCCCAATAAAAAAAAATTTAAAAAAAATCTTTAAAAAAAATGGATTGTTTGTACTTTTGCTATTGAGTTATGTTCTTTATATTTTAGATAGTAACCTCTTATCTGATACATGGTTTGCAAATATTTTCTGTTATTTGGTACGTTGCCTTTTCATTTTGTTGGTGATTTCCTTTCCTGTGCAGAAGCTTCTTAGTTTGATATTGTCCCACTTGTTTGTTTTTGCTTTTGTTGCCTTTGCTTTGGTGTCAAATCCATAAAAAAATCACCAGGACTGATGTCAGGAAGCTTACTTACCCCATATGTTTTCTTCTAGGAGTTTTATGGCTTCAGGTTTTAAATTTGAGTCTTTAATCCATTTTGAATTGATGTTTGTGTACGAGGTCGGACAATAAAGTTCACGAAGTCATTCTAGAAAAAGTACTACATACCTCATTGCTGAATATCACTACGGTCACCTTGGAAGTACTCCCCTTGGGAAGCTATGTATTGACACCAGCGGCTAGTCCACCCGTAAAAGCAATTTTTGAACTCTTTTTCTGGAATGGCCATCAGAGCTGTCATCGTATTACCTTGATGTCCTGAATGTCATCAAAATGTCTTCCTTTGAATATTTCCTTTATCTTCTGGTAAAGAAAGAAGTCATTTGGGGCCAGATCAGGTGAGTAGGGAGGGTGTTCCAGTATAGTTATTTGTTTACTGGCTAAAAACTCCCTCACAGACAGTGCTGTGTGAGCTGGTGCATTGTCGTAATGCAAGAGCCATGAATTGTTGGCGAAAAGTTCAGGTCATCTTAACTTTTTCACACAGCCTTTGCAGCACTTCCAAATAGTAAACTTGGTTAACTGTCCACTTGTTACAAATTCATAATGAATAATCTCTCTGATATCAAAAAAGGTTAGCAGCATCACTGTAACAAGTTCTCAACATTAATTGTTAGACCTGTACAGTGTAAGATAGTGATCCAGTTTCATTCTTTTGCATGTGACTGTCCAGTTTTCCAACACCATTTATTGAAGTGGCAATATTGAGGATTTCTTTAAGTTCTAACGTTTTACAGTTTACACATATGAAATTATAGAATCATGGCTCATTGAACTCATGCTTCAATTTCTTTTCCAAGCAAGGTAGTATTAGATGATTTTTGCTCTTAGGAATATCATGTTGGAGTTTGCAAGACTTAAATAAACACTTCATTTTAAAGATTGCAGGGATGATCAATATGATTTATTTTTGTAAATGAAAAATATAAAAGTTACAGTGTCTTGGTCAAGATTATTTAGCTAAGATGTTTTTTTACCAGTTCAACTTTCATGATTATTTTGAAAAAGTGAAACATGGACATGGTTAGAGTTTCAAAAATATAAGATGAGTATATGGTGACGAACTCATTTAAAATCACATATCTTGAAAATATGAAATACTAGCTATAACATTTTTATCAGAAAATTTAAAGCAATGTATCGGCTAGGAAGCTGTTAAGAGTACATACAGTCTTATCAGGTAGGCCATTACTTCATAACATATTATTCTTATTTAATCTTAGTTTAATACAGTGTTAATACAACTGCCTCTTTAACATCTCTTCTTGAATGACTCAGATGCATCTCAAATTCACCATGTCTAAAATCAAACTCATCTCAACAGTTTCTAAGCCTCCTCTTGTAAGCTGTATCTTATTCCTAAGCCAGAACTTGGGAATGACCTTTGTTGCCTCTTCTAATACATTTCTACTCCCCAGCCTGTAATTTTCTGGTGGTATTCTGTCTGTGGTGTCTTTGTCCCCTTATGTCTTTGGTAACAGGTTAATGTTGGCCTCTGAAAATGAGTTGTGAAGTGTTCCCTCCTCCTTTATTTTCTAAAAAGTTTATGAAAGGTGTGTATTATTTTTTTCCTTGAGAGAATTCGCCATTGAAACCAGATGGGCCTAGGCTTTGTTTTGTAGAAGTTTTAAAATTACTAATCCACTTTGTTTAATCGACATGAGTATATGCAGTTTCTGTTTCTTCTTGAGTCAGTTTTTGGTAATTAGTATTTGTCTAAGAATTTGACTTATTTCAGTTATCTAACTTGTTGTCATGAATACATTCATAATATTCCCTTAAAGCTTTTGATTTCTGTAAGGCCTGTTACGTCCTCTGTTTCACTCTTGCACTGTTGCTTTTGGTAATCTTTGTCCTCTTTTTCTCTCTAAATCAATTAGCCCCAATGTCTGTCTCCTCCTCCTGCTCCCTGCCTTTCTCCCCGACATCTTTTCCTCCATCCAGCTAATTGTGTATCAGTTTTGTTGGTCTTTTTGAAGAACCATTTTTGGGTTTCATCCCTCCTCTCTTCATTGATATCTACTCTGATCTTTTTTGCATTTTGTTTAATATGGGTTTGTTTTGCTCTTATTGAGGGGCATGTTCAGATGATTAGTTTTAGATCTTCTTTCCTTTCTAGTTTCAGTATTTAAAGCTATAAATTTTTCTGTAAGTCTGTGCTGTCAAAGGTGTAGCTAATATCCATATGTGGCTATCAATATAAAATTTAAAGTTAAATAAAATTGAAGATTGAGTTGCTTAGTCATTCTAGTCACATTTTAAGTGTTCAGTAATATGTGCCTAATGGCTACCACATTGGACACTACATAATATAGAACATTTTATCACGGCAGAAAGTCCTTTTGGACTCTTAAGCACTGCTTTAGCTGCATCCTGTGATTTACATATATTAGTTTTAATTTTTATTCAGTTCAAGATATTTTCTAATGTCCCTGTGATTTCTCCTTTTACCCATTAGTTATTTAGAAGTTTTTATATTTCTAAATATTTGGAGCTTCCCAGATTTCTTTCTGTTGTTACTTTCTAATTAAATTCAGTTGTGGTAGGAGAGCATACTATGTATGATTTAATTATTGAGATTTGTCTTATTGATTAGCATAGGGGTTGGCAAGCTATTACTGTAGAGGACCAGCTAATATATATTTTAGGCTTTGTAGGGCATTTATGGTCTCTTGTTACGGCCCCTTCCCCCTATACAATTTGAAATATATATTTGGTCTTTGCCCCTGGTTCCTGAAACACACTTGTAAGATTGAGTAATGGGGTGGGAGAAGCATCTTTTGTCATTCGTAACAAACTTCTTTCAGCTATACCTGAGTTATGCTAAGAACATGGTTCTTAGTGGGCCTCTAGATAGCTTTAGGATGGGTTCTGGTAGGAGAAACCAGCCCTGTGAGCAGAGGGTGGGGCTGAAAATTCCTGGACCTCTGGAGAGGGGAGAGGGGTGGCTGATGGAGCTCAATGGCCAATGGTTTAGTCAGTCATGCCTATGTAATGGAATCTCCATAAAAATTCCTAAACATTGGGGTTTGGAGAGCTTTGGATTGGTGTAGACGTCCAGGTATTGGGAAAGCGTGGTGTGCATGGAGGGGGCATGGAAAGCTCTGTGCTCCCCACGATACCTTGCCCTATGGATCTCTTCCACTTTACTGTTTCTCAGTTGTATCCTTTATAATAAATCCATAATAATAAGTAGAGTGCTTTTCCTGAGTTCAGTGAGTCGTTCTAATGAATAATTGAACCTGAGGAGGGCATGTGGAAACCCTCTCAGTTTATCACAGGTCAGTCAGGAATACCCATGACAACCTGGGACTTATGATTGCTATTTTAAGTGGGGGCTGACTTGTGAGACTGAGAGCTTAACTTGTGGAGTCTGCTGCTAACTCCAGGTAGTTAGTATCAGAATTGAATTGTAGGACATCTAGCTGGTATCAGAGTTGGAGAAGTGGTGTTGGAAAAGATACTAGGTATTTGGTGTCAGGAGGAAAAAAAACCTCTCACAACTCTTTAAAAATGCAAACCAATTCTTAGCTTGCCGGTCATACAGGAACCGACTGGGCCTGTTTTGGCCTGTGGGCCTTAGTATGCCCATTTCTGGACTAATAAGTGGTCTGTCATTGAGAATGTTCCCTTTGTACTTGAATAGAATGTGTATTGTACTGTCTTTGTTATGGAGTGTTCTGTATATTATTTATGTCAAGTTGGCTACTATGTTCAAAGCTTTTATATCTTAACTTAGATATTTAAAAATAATCAATTCCTGAGATGTCACGTCCTGCATGGCAAGGGCAAGTGGAACACGAGGGGCGACGCAGATTGAAAAGAGCACAAGAGACAAAAGTCAGATAAGAGTGAGGCCAAGGGGCATCAGCCTAGAGGACTGAGCTGAGCCCCAAATCGGGTCTTCGCATGGCTTTTATTGAGAAAATTTCAAAGGAAGAGAAACTGAATTACCGTATTTGCCATCGTATAAGACGATTTTTTGGCCCTGAAAAATATGCCTCCAAGTGGGGGGTCGTCTTATACGCCAGGTACACTTCAGATAGACTGCCCATAGTGC
>NW_017731647.1:1777053-1806965 GCF_001890085.2 Hipposideros armiger | reverse complement strand
GTGTCACTGGCCCTCATATGTGGGATCCGAACCGGGGCCCTCTGGCATCCCAAGCGAGTTCTTAACCATCGCGCCACTCGGCTGGCCCTCTTTTCTTTTTTTTTTGTTGTTTGTTTATCCTGGCTTCCTAGGCATTGCTCCAGTATCTGCATAGCTTGGTGGTTACCAGTGCTTTGCAGAAGTTGTGATCAAATACCTTGAACCTATGAGCTAATACCCACTAATGATTTATCTCTGCAGTTTGGGAATCACTTTCAAAATTGCAGCCAGTTTGTAGTCTCACTTTGCCTTTAGTTTTTGTTTGGCTTTTTTGGACCTCTTTTTTCATTGGCCTGATCTGTGTGGAGAGTTTGTGTTATCCTGTGACTGTCATTTTAAATATGTTATATTAATTTTCTGTTTGGGCTGTTTCTTGCTCTGTGATCCTAACCTCACTATACCAAACTGTTCTTTCCTGAGATCGTGGAACTTGGCTAGCTGTTAATTTTTTACTTATGTACATTCATTTTGTTGTCAAATTATCTTTTCAATTTTAGTATTTTTTTAAAAAATAAATAACATCTCAGGTATTTTACATTTTCTAGATTTGCATTGTTCTGTACCATTGCTACTAGTTACTTGTTGCTATTTAAGTTTTAGTTAACTAAAATTAAATGTAAAAATTTGTTTTGTTATTTGCACTAAGCCCCTTTCCAAGTGCTCAGTGGCCACCTGTTGTATCATTACTGTGGAAAATTCCATTACACAGTGATGCTCTGAAATCTTTGATATAAATAGTAACTAATCATAGCTAGCATTTTCCAAGTACTCACTCAGATTTTTGCATTTATTAACATATGCAATCTTCCAACACCCCTTGAGATAGGTATTATTATTATCCCCATTTTACAAATGGGAAACTAAGACTCTGAGGTTAAGGAACCCAAAGCCACAAAACTCAGAAGGGAAAGAAGGGCTTGGAATTTAAACCTAGTCAGTCTGGTTTCAGAGTCTGTGTCATTATTTTGTTGTATTGCCTCTTTGATAAATGATGCTTGGATTCTGACTTGAATTGAAGAGTTTTTAATGTTTTGGCTGTTTTTGAATGCTATTTTATTTTTTGGTAGATGATACTTTTCATATTTAAGTTGTTTGCTTCTGTTTCTGAGAGTTTTTATTAATATCTGAATTTTATCCTATGCCACTCTAGCATCTATTTAGATGGCCATATGATTTTTTTCCTTTAGTTGTTTTGATATGATTATTTTGTTAATATACCTGCTTTTGAATAATCCTTGAATTCCTGATGTAAACCTTGGTTGATCATAATCTTTTTACAGGTTGTTAGATTGATTACTAATATTTCATTTCGAAATATAGAATCAATATGTTAGAATGGTCTGCAGTTTTCTTTTGCATTGTTTCTGTGAACTTTGAATATTAAAATAATTTTGGGTTTTATAAAATTAATAGAGATTTTATTTTTACACTCTTGTTTTAAATGAACTTAAATAATGATGGAATGCTGGTCTGTTATTTAAACATTGTTCTTCCATAAAAGCATCTTGATTTAGAATTTTTAAAAATAGCAGCTCTTTCCAATCTATATGCTAATATATCTGTTTAAGTTTACTTCTTGGTTTGCTTATGATAAATCACACTTTACTAGGAAATTTTCCATTTACTGTAGGTTTTAAAATAACTTGCTTTAGAGTTACATGTAGTATTTGCTGACATAGACTTAATATTCCTTTATAATTCCTTTTTAAAATCTTTTGTATTTGTTGCTTTCTCCTTTTTCTTCTCTGTATATCTTTTTCATTACGTTTATAAAAGCTTATTTTTTTCCTCAAAGAAACATTGTGTAAATTTGTTTTTAATTTTGTTTTCAGTAATTTATTTCATCTTATACAGTTAATTATTGTCACACTTATTTTGGTTTGTTTTATATTTTTAATTTCTTAGGGAAGGAATTAAATTCTATCATGTCTAATCTTTAATAAAGACTATTACTAGCTTTAATATCTTTGTGTCTGAGCTGTTTCTGCTTCACTGTTTTCTAGAGAGCTTGTAATTTTAGTTTGAATTCACAACTGGAATCCATTATTCTTTATTACGGTTTTCAGCAACTTGATTTAATGATGTGCTTTGGCATGATTTTATGTAGAGGTATTATCTTCGGGGGTTATTGAGATTCCTACATCTGTGGATTGTTGTTTATGTTAACATTGTTAAAAATATCGCCATAATTTCTTAAAATATTTTTCTGATTCTTGTTTTTGTCTCCTCTCTGGGACTCCAATTACATACATAGTTGACCCTTGACCAACACGGTTTTGAACTGCACAAATCCACTTATACTTGGATTAAAAAAATTTTTTACAGTCACCCCTTTATTTCTTCCTATCTGGTTTTAAACCTGCTGATTCAACCAACCATGGATGGAAAACATTATTTTTGCATTTCCAACTGCAGATTGTGAATTCCCAACTACAGATTGAAAATGCTGTTTTGAACCTGTGCTTGGTGGAATCTGTGGGTACTAAGGGCTGATTGTAGAGTTAGAAGTTGTACGTGGATTTTCAGCTGTGCAGGGGTTGGTGCCCCTAACCCCTGTGTTGCTCAAGAGTCCATTGTATGTTAAACCGCTTAATATTGTCTCACAGGTAGTGAGCCTCTACAGTTCCCCCACCCCACACACTGTTTTGTTTATATTCATACTTCATTTTGTTGCCCTTAATTTTACCAGGTTTTTCTTCATGTATTTTGAAGCTGTCTTGTTAGGTGTACATACGGTTATAATTATATCTTCCTGAGAATTGACATTTTTATCATTATAAAATGTTCAGCTTTGTCTCTAGTAACTTTTTTTGGTCTAAAACTCAATCTGATATTAGTATAGCTAGTCCAGTTCTTTTATAGTTGGTTTCCATGACATATTTTTTTTCTCTTTCATCCTACTGTGTCTTTGATCTAAAGTGTGTCTCTTGTACACAGCATATAATTTAATCTTGTTATTTTTATATCTAGCCTGGCAAACTACCTTTTGATCATAGTGTTTAATTCATCCTAACTTACTATCATTATTGATATAATCAGATCTGTGTTGTTTTGCTATTTATTTTCTCCTCATGTATTTTTGTTGTTCCTTGGTTTTTCCTTATTTGCCTTTTGTATTAAATACATATTTTCTAGTGTTCTATTTTAATTTTTTTTTTGTTTCTTTATTTTTTTATTTTTTTACTCTTAAGTTTTGAGTTACTTCCTTAGTGATTGATTTAGGGATTTCAATGTGTATCTTAGTTTATCACAGTCTACTTCAGTATCAGTCTACTCATTTGATTTCAGTAAAATGTAGAAACTTCAGTATATGGCTCCTTTATTCCTCCCTCCTTTGTGCTGTTGTTTATATATGTTAAATTTACATGTTATAACCCCAGCGATACTGTTATAGTTATTGTTGATAACACTTTTATGTTTTTTAAAAGTTAAGAGAAGAAAGGAAAAAACTACTGTTTTATATTAACCTGCATATATTTACTATTTCTGGTACTCTTTACCGTATTTCCCCATGTATAAGACGCTCCCATGTATAAGACACACGCACCTTAATTTTGGGGCCCGAAATTTGAAAAAAAATGTATTACATAAAGTTATTGAACTCAAGTTTTCTTCATCATAAAATTCATACAACTCCTCATCACTGTCAAAAATCCCAACCATTAGCTTGTCCTCATCTGTGTCTGAGGACGAATCACCCAATTGCTCTTTGCTCTTCAATCCATATCTTCAATTCCCTCTCTAAATCTGGCCATTTTGCTGACTTGCCTCTCATGGCCTTCTTCTGCCATGGTGTTTTCAGTAGCGTTTCTTCTTCCCGTAGCCAGTCTCGGATTGTTTTCTCATTTGGAGGAGGACCAAACTTACAGCACGATTTCTGTTCACTTTTGCAAACTGGATCGCTTTTAACTTGAATTCAGCACTGTATGAAAATCTTTTCTGAGCCATTTCTGGGCAGGACGTGGCAAAACATAACCTACCGTAATATACTGGTAACAAGTGTGAAACAGTGAGCACAATGACAACAAGCGCGAAAAAGCAGGAAATGCAAGTAAAAAAACTACAACCACTGTATAAGACGCACCCAGTTTTTAGACCCCAAATTTTTCGAAAAAGGGTGCATCTTATACATGGGGAAATACGGTAATTACTGTGGATTCGGGTTATGGTTTGGTGTTATGGTCTCACTCCAGTATAACTTCATTTCCTCTCTCCTTCTCTGTACTATTATTGTTTTATGCAGTTTTGTTTTGAATCAGTTAAGGAAAGAGAAAAAATAGGTTTATACTGTGTTGTACATTTCCTTATGAAATTAATCTTACTTACCTGAGTCCTTTATTTCTTTCTATGCATTTGAGTTACTGTCTGATGTCATTTCCTTTCAGCCTGAGATACTTTCCTTAGTGTTTCTTGTGAGGCAGGTAGACTTGCAATGAATTCTCTCAGTCCATGTTTATATTGGGATGTCTATTTCGTTTTCATTTTTCTAGGTTAGTTTCGATGAATATAGAACACTTAGTTGCTAATTCCCCCCCCCCCCCCATTTTCCCTTATATCAGTCCACAACTTTCTGGCCTCTATTGCTTCTGCTAAGTCTGTTAGTCTTATTGTTGTTCCCTTGTACATCATGAGTCACTTTTTCTTACTCCTTTTAAGATTATCTTGTCCTTGAATTTCAGTAGTTTAACTGTAATTGTGTATCTTTAAAAGATAAGTTCATGTACATGTTTATAAAATCCATGAAGGCCAAATATTTTCCTCTGTATTTTGCTTTGTGCTACTTTGTTATGAAATAAAATGTTATAAAATGTTGTCCATTTTGGTAATTTTGGAAAAAAGTCACTTAAAAATGTTCTCTTTAAACTAGAACATCGTTTCTTATTTGGCAATTATTTCACTTTTTTGTGGGGGTGGGGAGGTCATCTTGTTATTTATTTATTTCTTAGGGTTATTTGATTATATCCATACATAAAATCAGTAAAAATTTTTAATTTTTTTCTGTCAGGCTACACGATTCAGGTTTTATGGACTTTGGAAAATAAAATATTTTATTTTTAAGTTTAAAAATCCCATTCATGGATTCACCTTGGGGTGAGAAGCATTTTTGAATGCATAAATGTTCACATTTTAGAAAGGCAAGATGGTACTTAACCTTTCAGCAGGGTATGTGGCAGTACCCTTGTAATCAAACCTGTTAGTATTTCTGCAGCCGTTTTTATGCTAAGTAGGGCAACTAAAGATACAAATAGTTTCATGCCAGTTCAGGTCTGGTTTTTTTCACTAAATGTAGTTTGAAGCCAAACTTTTATCAAAATTTTCTGGATTTCCGAATTTAAATAAGGAAATGTGAATTTGACAGATACTAAATATTTTGTTTCAGCTTCACATTTGTGAATTTTCATATATTTTCTTTTTGTTTGCGGCTGCCATCCTGTTTCTTGCATAAAAGTTTATGGCAGTTTGTTTATTATATCCTTCATTGTTAAATAAAATTTCTTGTTCTAGTTAATGCTTTTTGAGTTGAATCTAAATTCATCTGATGTTAATATCATTCTTCCTGGTTTTTGTTTGTTTGTTTATTTGTTTATCTTCTTCCCCCCATTTATTGGTATGTATTTGTTTATCCTTTTCTCTTTCAGTCTTTTGTTTTGTTTTAGGTATGTTTCTAAATTCAATCTTCCAAACTATCAATTTGCTTCTTAGGAGTTGCTGTTTCTTATTTTCAGGTCTTCTATTTTTTAAAAGGTGGAAATCATGTTTATTCTAGCAGAGCCCTTTTACTTATATTTGTGATGTGTATTCTAATTGTATTTCTCTGAGAGTTCTTGATCCTTTTATTACTCAGGTTCTCTTTTGTTTCTTCCATTAGTTCTGCCTCAGTAGGAGCCAGCCAGCTGGTTTTGATTGTTCACCTTCGTCTTGCTCAAGTTATTGAACCTCCTCAAATGGGATATTCTTGATCTTGGTCTATTCATGAGTACGGCTCTCTTTACAGGGTCAAGTTTGGGGTTAGTTGTGTGGGTATTGGTCAATGGTGAACCAGTCGACCATGGAAGACAAGATGCTCTGTGCTGAATGCATTTTCAAATTAAATACCTTATGCCCAAAGTAGCAGAGCCTCACTCTTTCCCTGCTCAGCTGGTACAGCTGGGGTTGGAGTAGTTATCTCATGATCCAGAGACTTACTGATTGAGCTTATCAGTGAAGAATTCAGATGGCCTCCTAAATGAGGCAGTGAATAAGCAGGTGCAGTGGACCCAGTCAGCGATGGAATCCTGGGTCATCATAGTCATGGCTCCAGGTTCCACGGGGCCTTTTCAGTTCCATACCTTCTTCCCCCATAAAAAGAGAGAAAAGAAAGCCTTGTTGATTGTAGGTTTTCTCACAAGCACGTGCGCGCATACACTGACTGAAGCTCTTTCTCCTATGAAATATACCCACTCAGAAGACTCAGACTTCCTGTAATTTTGGATTTGACTACTAGAATGCTTGAAGTTTCTGGTTATATGGCATTGTTTCTACCTGGGTTAGTGAAAAATCATTCATTTAAACTAGATGTTTAGTCTTTTTCCTATAAAGGACCAGATAGTAAACACGTTAGGCCTTTGTGGTCCAAATGCTATCTCTGTAACTTTTCCCTTCTTCTTTTCTTCTTTTCTTTTAAAAATATAAAAATCATTCTTAATAAAATATTGGCTGAACTGTTTTATTGTTAAAAATTGAATTTTTTAAATTACTAGCCAGTGACAACTTGCCCATATCACCAATGAAAAAGTATGTTATTTTTATACAAGTTCCTGCTAATGAAAAAATTTGGGCGCCTTATTTCAAATAATGCTGTGTGTATTGGAATTGGATGAATTTACTGGGTCTTCAGAAAAGTCATGACACATGTTTGCAACAGATGGCACTAGTTCATTGTTGGAAGTACTAGAGTCATTCGCATCTATGTTATTGCTATGTCATTTGACAGCTGACAGTTCTAATTTCATTCTAAGATAAAATAGAGCGATTTGGTTGAGTTTTGGAGATTTTACACCAAGTTGAAGATGGAAGACCAAACTGCATTTTTGCCATATTTTACTGTTTTACTTCCATAAAGGGAAGAATGCGCATCAAGCTTGTGAAAAGTCGCATAAAGTTTATGGTGACAGTGCTCTACAAGAATGTCAGTGCCAACAAAGGTTCACGCAATTCTGTGCTGGTGATTTTGATCTCAACAAAGCTCCTTGGTCAGGGAGGCCCACTGAGGTTGATGACGACAAAATAAAGGCATTGATGAGTCAAACCCATGTTACACGATGCGAGAGATTGCAGAAACATTGAACATCCATCATTCAAGCATTCACGACCACCTAAAGAAGCTGGGATACGTAAGCAAGCTCGATCTTTGGGTTCCGCATGAACTCAAAGAAGTTCATTTTACAGCGCATATAAACATCTGCAATATGCTCATTAAACATGAGGAAAACGATCCTTTTTTGAAGTGGCTGATAACTGGTGATGAGAAGTGGATTGTTTACAACAATGTGGTGTGCAAACAGTCTTGGTCCTGATGTGACGATTCGCCTGAAACGACATCGAAAGCAGACATTCATCAGAGAAAAGTTATGCTCTCAGTGTGGTGGGACTTTAAAGATGCCATGTTTTTCAAGCTCCTACCAGGGAACCAAACAATCAGTTCGAATGTGTACTGTCGGCAGTTGGACAGTTTGAACAAATCCATCATCCAGAAACGTCCAGAACTTGTTAATTGTAAAGGACTTGTGTTCCATTGCGACAATGCGAGACCACACACAAGTTTGATCACCCGTCAAAAATGATGGAGCTTGGATGGGATGTGTTGCCACACCTACTGTACTTTCCTGACCTTGCATTGTCAGACTTCTACTTGTTTCGCTCTCTTCAAAACTCCTTGCGTGGTATAACGTTCAATTCAGATGAAGCTGTAAATCAGCACCTTGTTCAGTTTTTCACAAATAAAGACAGGTCCTTCTATGAACGAGGAATTATGAAGCTCATTGAAAGATGGCAAAAGGTTATCGAACAAAACGGGCAATATATCATTGATTGATCTTTGTTCTTTATATAAATAAATGACCTTTGAAAAACATAGACAAAATATGTCATGACTTTTCCAAAGACCCAATATTTGGAAATGAAGTTACTCATAATTTTTTTTGATTATGCAGTTTTTGAATTTTAATTTAAAGACTGATGTACCTTTAAGAACTAAGAAACTTAAAGACTACCAAGAAGCTTTATGATACATCCAGTCTTAATGAGTTTCCTAATTATATTTGATAATCAGTGTCAGATCTTATATGTTCCTATGTACATATAAGTGACCGTATATAACTATGACTTCAACTTATGCCAGTTTTATATTTAGTGGTAAAAATTCACTTCTGGAAATTTGCTAGATACTTAAACCAGCAGAATTTACATACATGTTGCTATATGGCATTACTTTGTAGGAGTTAAGTCAATTTGATTATAAATTAATTATTTTAGTTATTTTCTATATTATCTCTCCAATTTTCCCCTGCATAAAGCAGTTTTCTTTATTCTGCCTCCCATAGCAAATCAGTGTCTCTTTCCTTCTCTTCATTGCCAACTCTGTAAGAATGGGCAACATATTCAACATTCCACATCTCCAACTCCCCTATACTCATGCTAAACTGTTTTTGCTGCTGTTACCTTCATTGCTATAAAATTTCTGTAGAAAAGATTAGTGACTTGTTGCTTCAGAATCTTAGAACTCCTCTTCTGCTCGACCCATTAATATTGGTATAGTGAGGGTACTGTCCTTGATCCTATTCTCCCTCGCTAGTCAAAACTGCAGTTCATATTTGAACTACTAATATGCTGGTGGTGTTCCCCACACTGTTCAGCAGCAGAACTATGCTAATTAAACATAATCTATCCAAAACTTATTACGTTCTGGTTAAAATTACTTTTTTCTCATTTTGAGTTATTATGGAATTATCCATGAATTATCCACACCAGAAACTTGAGAATCATTTAGAATTTAACATTTTTTCCCTTGTTGTAATTGCTACCTCTCCATCATCATACAGTCATCATTAAGTCATTGGGCTCTGTCTCTAACTTAGTCTCTACATTTCTATCATGACTGCTTTTAGTTTAGTCTCTTATTTTATTACTATTGGATCAGCCTTATAATTAGAGACCTAGTTTAGCATAGGTTTAAAGAGCATGGGCTGTAGATTCAGACATCCTGGTTTCAGATCTTGCCCTCCCCCCAACCATGTACACTGTTATATGACCTTGAGAATGTTACCTGAGGTCTCTGAACCTCAATTTCCTCACCTTTGAAGTGGGGATAGTAATTTAACCTACTTTACAGCTGCTGTTTTAAGGACTAATGCATATAAATTTCAGTGAATTAATACACATACATTTCTCAAATACTAACTGATCTTATAGTACAACCTTGTGTTAATACAAATTTAGATAAATTTGATCATGATTGTCTCATTCTCAAACAAGCAGGTTAAAATTCTTCCTGGGGTGAAGGCAGAAGTGCAGGGTAGACAGAGCAATGTTGGGCTAGGAAACATCAGGCAAGGGACATGAGTGACAGAGTCCCTGTATACCAGTGGTCTTCTGAGCCAGTTTTTGTGAATCAAATGGATAAAATGGTGCCAATAGAGATTCCTGGAATCACTGCCAATATTTTAATTTATTTTTTTTTAATTGAGGGATTGGGGAAGGGGAACAGTGTTGGGGAATTGGGGAAGGGGACCAGCCAAGTTATTGTTCTTCAGTCTTAGTTGTGGAGGGCATCAGTCGCCATCTGGCTGCCCGTCAGCAGCTTGTGGCCTCTAAGCTCAAGGTGCTGTGTTCAGTCTTAGTTGTGGATGGGTGTAGCCACCATCCCATGCAGGGGTCGAACCAGTGGCCTTGTTGTTAAGAGCGCACGCCCTATCCACTGAGCCATCTGGGTGGCAGCTCAGCTCAAGGTGCCGAGTTCAGTCTTAGTTGCAGGTGGGCATAGCCCACCATAGAACAGGCAGTCTTGTTACACCAGTTGAGCCATCCAGCCACCTATTGGCAGCTCAGCTTGGGCGCAGCTCATTGCCTATGTGGGAATCTAACCGGCGGCCCTGTTGCTCAGAGCTTACGTTCTTAAGCTACCTCTTAGCCAACTGAGTCGCTCAGCCGGCTTCTCACTGCAAATATTTTAGAACAGTTTTCAAAGTGTGATCCTTAGAACAATAGCTTCAGCCTGGTACCGAAATGTATTCTTAGTTTGTCTTAGTCTTAGTTTGGCTGGCCAAGAAAGCTTGCACAGTTATTTCACCTTCCAGGAACTCTACTGTATTTTATGCGGTTGAATTTTGTGGCTCTCACTTATTTTGTTAAGGTTTTACCTTATTTTTAATTGATAGTTTATCTCAATTTTCCATTTATATAGTAATTAGAATGATTTTTTTCAAAGCTGAAGTTTAATTATAGTAGAACAGATTATGGTAGTTTGATATTTTAATTTCATGGTTGTTAGCCTCCCAAATTAATATTTATATCACTATATATTTACTTCTAGCCCATGGCTATTAATTGATGCCTTTCTAATTATTTTTCCATTTCACTTCTAAATATTTTTCTGTGTTTTTGTTTTGTTTTGTTAAAGATTTTATTGGGGAGTTAGGGGAGGGGAACAGCATTGGGGAATCGGGGAAGGGGAACAGACAAGTTGCTGTCCTTTTGTTCTTCAGTCTAGTTGTAGAGGATATTGATTCACTGGCCCATGTCGGTATTATCATTGCAATCTTCCTGGCTGAGGCACATCAGTTGCTGGCCGCTCATGGCAGCTCACTCTGGCTGCTGGCTGCTCACAGTAGCTTACGGGAGCCCACTGCAGCTCTGCTGCACCCTACGCTGTTGCCGGCGCCTCATGGCAGCCCAGCTTCAGGTCGAGCTGTTGTTCACCATCTTAACTGTAGAAGGCGCAGCATCACTGGCCCTCATGTGGGATCCAAACTGGGGCTCTGCTGCTCAGAGCTGGCATCCCAAGCCAACTGCTAACCAACATGCCACTCGGCCGGCCCTTCTGTGTTCTTAAATGTTAGGTTGAATCATGTAAAATTGCCATATTTACAAATCAATAGTGGTCAAATATTGGCAGTTTTGTATGGTTCAACTTAATGCTTTATTAATTCTTAATAAATAGTACTGTTATATGTCTGAAATTTTAATTCGTTCTTACTTTTGAATAGTTTTATCAGGGTATAGATTGCTAGATTAACTGTTATTTTCTCTAAAAGCTTTGAAGATATTTGTTATTTATTGCCCTTTTTTCTTTTTATATACTGATGAGGTCTGCTGTTAGTCTTGATTGACTTCTGTTACTAGTAGTTGTTAAGAGTTTTTTCTCCATCTTTGTTATGTTTAGGTGTGGAATTATTTTTAAGTATTCTGTTCAGGACTTAGATTGCAATTCGAGGGCTCATTTTTTCAGTTCTGAAATTCTCAGCCATTATCTCTTTAAATAGCAAGTCTACCTCAGTTCTTTAGCTTTCTTAACTTCTTGTTTGTGGTTTTCCATCTCTCCTTATCTCTGCTGAATTCCTGTGGTTTCTTCATATCTACCTTCTACCTTGATCATTTTCTTTTCAGTTATATGAGTATATTTTATTTCTCTTTGATTCTTTGGGGAAGATGATCAGTATGATAGACTGGATTCCTTGGGTTCCTTCTGGTTCATAATAGATTTACTTCCAGCTTTCCATTCAGTGTTTCTGAAGTTTCAGGAAAACTGGTGCCAAGACATGAAGATACAGGGCTAGAGATAGCATCACTGTATGAAATTCCCCTACGTCATCAAGCACTGGGTAAATTACCTGTCCATTCTATGAGGATATAACTCAGGAACCACCAGATGGAAGAGAAGCATAGGGCATGGTATGTGGGAAGAGCGCGGAGCTTCCATCCCATGCTCTCTGAGCGTGCTGTGCCACTCTTGGTGAATCTCCACACATTCACCCACCTGGGAGCTCCTGGCAAGCTTCTTACTAGTTTCTGGGCTTGGCCTTTCTGTGTACTGCGCAGATAGTACAAACTTTGGCTACGTTACCCGTGCATGAAGCTTATTTGGTGTTGTGCCTTCTTGTGGATGACCCAGCGATTGCAAGAATTTTAGGTTGTAGAGCCCCTAAAGCATGCCCATGGCTCTACTGAGGAAGTTTAGTTTCACCTTTTAACCCTTGTCTTTCTGTCCCCAACAGTGGTACTGTTAACTCCTGTGGCCCACTTATGTCAGTGCCTCACCATTTGGGCTTTGAGTTCCCTTTTTGTTTCTGGCACTTCAAAATTTTGCCTTCTCAGATGCAGACTCACTTATATATTTTTCTAACTACACTTTAATTTGTTATATTTTAGCCATTTCTTTGTTTGAGGTGGGGTTAGGTGCTTTCCACATCTGCTTAGTCGTCCATCTTGAATGAAAGTCCACCATTCAATTTACTGAAATTAAATTCCACCTAACATTGTGGAGATACAAGTAGACTAGTTTGTAGACTTGTGTATTTTGGCCTTTTAAAAAAAGTCCCCCTCACTCCCCGCCCTTCCCCATAATTACACATTTTAATTGTAAGTTGAACATTTTAACAGTAAATTGGCGTTTACAATAAATTAATCTAATAGGCATGAATGGGTCTCTTAGAACTTGAGCTTTGAAGTAATGAAATCAGTTCTAGGGACATTATGAATAAAACTGGTGAGTAGCTTTGGCTTTGGAATTTGGGCTTCAGTTTTGTATAATGATCACAACTCACCATGACAACTAGCACTGAGAGATTGAGCCAGGAGCACACTCATCTGACCTACACTAATTACAAGGGCATACTTACTCATAAACTTCACTGGGAAATGGCTCTCGTTTTCAAAGCAAATATTTGTATACTTTTAAAATTTATTCATAAATATAGAAACAAGTAGCAGAAAGATCCCTAAAGAAGCTTCGATTCTTTTTGTCAAGGGGGGAAGACACCTTGGCTGCTGGGTAATCCGTCTGACATTAGTAGTGTTGGAGTGGGATTTGCTGATGTCTATAGATTTGGCTATTGCTTTGTCTCACTGGGACTCTGTCATGCCTCAGATTTCTGAATTCCACGCTTCTGTGAAAATCTTTATGGCAGGTAAGAGTCTTTCTCAGATGTATCCCCCCACTTGTACTCTGGGTTGGCTTTCTTCTGCAATGCTCAGACATCCTTTTGTAGCTACATTTCTTGAAATTGCTTGAATATGGATTTGTGTGCCTTATCCCTTCCTCCACCTTATCTTTTTTGGGTATTGTGTTTATCTTCTAAATTCCTTAATGTTACTTTAATGGGGGTTTGGAACGAGAAAAAGATGAATTTGTGTTGTCATAAACTGTGATGTCAGCTTGCCAGGTGGAAGTAGAAATTTTAAGAATCTGAGAATCAGCTTATTGAGTTCAGAAAAATCCAAAACACATGGTATGGCTTGCATCAAATCACTGATTTATATAGGAATAATGGATACTTTTATAGTATTGAGTGTTTTTTTTCTTGTTCAGAACAGAATGTCTCCATCTTTTGCATCTTCAACAAAAATACTCCTTAATTTGTGTTGGATTTTTCTTATTAACTTCAATTTGTGTGTGTGTGTGTGTGTGTGTGTGTGTGTGTAAAATTATATTTTTATCTTTTATAGTCTCCTATTCTTTTTCTTTCTATCTGAACTTTGGACCTGATGTTCTTGGTTTGCATGCTGTTTTTCATTTCCTAGTTTAGTTGGGGATCCCCAAGACCACCCTCAGGCTTAATGATTGGCTAGAAGGATTCACAGAATTCAGAAAAACTATTATACTCATGGTTGTGTTTCATTACAGTGAAAGGATACAGGTTGAAATTAGCAAAGAGAAAAGGGGCATAGTATGAAGTTCAAGAGGAAGCAGGTGCAAGCTTCCAGGTAGCTCCTTTCAGTGGAGTTGCACAGTAACAATGCATGGCAATACGTAGAGGAGCATTGCCAACCAGGGAAGCTCACCTGAGCCTCTGTGTCTAGGGTTTTTATTGAGGGTGATCAGTCACGTAGGGCTGCAGCCTCCACAGAACTGACACTACCTACTTGGATTCCAGACACCTCCCAGAGGTCAAACTGAATGCAGACAGGGTGGCCCAAGGCCTCAGGCAAACAAAAACACTCAGGCATAAGGGTTCAGAGGTCTCCCAGACCCAGTCAAGTGCCAGCACTGAAGACAGCTTTCCTTAGGAATGTGCAGGGTTTGAGGAACCTGAGCTGGCCAAGTGGCTCGGCTCGTTGGTTAAGAGTTGACTTGGATGCGCGAGCTCTGAGCAGCAGGGCCGCTGGTTCAGATCCCACATGGGCCAGTGATGCTGCGCCTTCTATAGCTAAGATGGTGAACAACAGCTCGACCTGGAGTTGCTGGTGATGGTGTAGGCTGCAGCCCCTGTTGCAGTGGGCTGCCATAAGCTACCGTGAGTCGCCAGCAGCCAGCGTGAGCGGCTGGCAGCCGGCATGAGCTGCCGTGAGCCATCGTGAATGGCTGTCCAATGGCTGGCAACCGATCTGCCTTAGCCGGGAAGAGCACAATGATCACAATACCAATAAGGGCCAGTGAAGCGATGTCCTCCACAACTAGACTGAAGAACAAAAGGACAGCAACTTATGTGTTTACCTTTCCTGATTCTCCAACGCTGCTCCCTCCCCCAATTCCCCAATAAAAAAATCTTTTTAAAAAAAAATAAAAAAAATAAATGCATGTTAATTCTTCAAGACTATATTTAAGTGTCACAACTTCAGTGAAAACTGATTCACTGTAAGAATTTAGTTGCTCACATATTTTTGCTTCTAAGATTACTTACACTTACCTCCTTTGTAGTTAACACTGTTTCTTGAAAGTTTTTTAACTTATGCCATGTATAATGTAAAAACGCTTATATTCTTTATTTCCATTCTCCTCACCATACAGTTTCTTTCTTTGATTGAAAACTTGTTCTTATGTATTTCCTTTGTGCAAGATTTTTGTATGCATTTATATTATAGAAACAGTATTTTGTTTTCAAATATATAATTATAAATTTAAATTTGTTTTAACAATGTATCTGTGTGTGCTGGGAGATGGATATTCCAAATTTTAGAATGACATTTTATTTAAGCCTTCATTTTCCATTAGAATTACTATATAAGGTTCTGTAGTTTGTGTACTCACAGCGTTTGGGGACTGTTAACATCTTAGTCTGTGTGTGGTGCTTCCTATAGTTGTGCATGGTATAAGAGGTAAAGATTATATACTAGTCTTGAACCCTTTCTTGAAAGCAAGGATTGTGTCATTTTTAACATAGCCTCAATTTTTTGCCTCAAATATAGTAATCAATTTGTTGTGTTGACTGTAGTGCTGTCTTTTAGCTCTTAACTGTAACTTCTGTATGTTACCTCAGGTTTATCTGTTTTTATAGATGCCAGAACACTAGCAGGTTAAGGCACAAGTGCTCTTTCTTCCAACACTAGCATGAATTCAAGTTCAGTAAGTCCCTGAATTACGAACGAGTTTCATTCTGGAAGATCATTCGTAAGTCGGATTCGTTCGTAAGTCAGATTCGTTCGTAAGTCCAACAAAGTGAGTCTTATACACTTTTGACGCTTCCTAGCAGTCCCCTCCACATCACCACTGCTTTTCCTCTTGTGTCCGGACATCCTGGGCTCTGATTGAACACTGTATTGCACACTATCACACTGTACAGTAAGCACACAGCAGCACAACTGGGACAATGTCTGGCAGACACATGAGCTACTCCGCGATTTGTTTGCATCTACGAATGCTCGTAAGGCGAGGTTCACTCATATCTGAAAGTTCGCAACTTGATTGTTCGTTAAGTCGGGGACTTACTGTAGTTCTGAACCAAGTTCAGAATTGATAAGGTGGTAGGTAGATTGTATATTTCTATTGCTGCTATAACAAAATTGCCATGAACTTGGTGCCTTAATAGAACACATTTTACTCTCCTACTGTTCTGGAGGCTAATGTTTGAATTAGCTCAGTTTTACTGGGTTAGAGTAAAAGTGTCAGCCTGTCTGGCTCTTTTGGCAGCTCTGAAGTGAGAACCGTTTTCCTTGTCTGTTTCAGCTGATGGTGGGCACCTGTATTTCTTGGCTTGTGACTTTCATATTATTAGTTGCTTTCTCCTCTTTGGAATCTAATCTTCCTCTGCCTCCCTCTTATAAGATCACTTGTGATGACGTTTAGGGCCCATCAAATAATCTCAAGCCTTAGTTTGATCACATCTGCAAAGTCCTGTTTGCTGTATAAAGCGACACCGACAGGTTTTCCAAGGAGTAGGAGGACCTGGATACCTTTTGGGGCCATTATTCAGCAAACTACATATTGTAATAAAGAAGCACTACACTTTTTCTCACATTAATGTTTGTTTTCCTAAATAGGGTATCAGTTTTCCCCAGTGGAATAACTCAGTGGATCATTTTACCCAGTTCTTAATACTCATTTCTTTGATCTTGTCTGTGACATACTGAATGAGTAGTTTCCATATGGGCATCATGCACAATTTCCTAAACTTTTTCCTGAAGGATATTTCTTAATGTTGTCATTTTATGTTGTAGTTGGTGTAATACGGTGCCCAGTATGCCGCCAAGAATGCAGACAGATAGACCTTGTGGATAATTATTTTGTGAAAGATACATCTGAAGCTCCTAGCAGTTCTGATGAGAAATCAGAACAGGTATGCTTCTTAATTTTTCTTTATATTCATATCTTGATATCAAAATGTAAATTATAAGAAAGTCATGTTTTGATTGTTACATAAATTAGGATAGTTCTGCTATAGTTCCATCTTTCAACTTGAAAATAAAGGACCTGGCTAAATGAGACGAAAAATCATTACTTAAAAATTGAAATTTTATATAGATTTTGTGTTCTGAGACTTTTATTTTTACCCACCTGAATGCTTGATCTGGAAGGAAAATGATTTCACTGAAGATAAATGGATAACGTAATAATTTTATCCTAGGTACAATGAATTAGTATGTTTGAGAGCAAATTAGAAGTTTTCACCTTTTTATTTCGTGGATCTACATTTTGTAAATTTCATGTAGATTAGCATTTATTTCTTCTTTTAGGTATGTACTAGTTGTGAAGACAATGCAAGTGCAGTTGGCTTTTGTGTAGAATGTGGAGAGTGGCTATGTAAGACATGTATTGAAGCACATCAAAGAGTAAAATTCACTAAAGATCACTTGATCAGGAAGAAAGAAGATGTCTCAGGTAAGATAGAAGCAGTTTTAATGATTACTATTAATCTTCCTCTTTTGCCCCTATAGCATTTCTATGTATTCTTTATAAGTTTTAGATACCAGTATCAATAAGAATTTAGAAAGTTAGACAATAATTTTGTTTAGCTTAAAAATATATGTTTTATTTTACTACAGAATCTGTTGGAGCATCTGGTCAGCGCCCTGTTTTCTGCCCTGTACACAAACAAGAACAGTTGAAACTTTTCTGTGAAACATGTGATAGACTGACATGTAGAGACTGTCAGCTATTGGAACACAAAGAACATAGGTACAGAGTCATAATTGCTTATCAAGAAATATTATAAAAAGTTCTTACAAAATTATTCTTTCTTAAGCAAATATTACATAATTTTGTTTGTTAGCATTTTAATTCTCAGTTTTGTATATTTTATTTCTTAAAGCAAGATACGTTTTGATAAATTATTTAATAGTTTCCACATCATATATAATAGTCATATGAATATTTGTTAAAAATGTATCATTACATGAGTTTGGGTTTGTGAGAATGGAGATATTCTTTGTTTGCTCTGCCTCTGGTTCAAATACACTTTTTTCCAAGTGTACTATGGTATTTATCTGTAGGTAGTATTTGCATGGGAATGGCTAACTGATATACCTATTTAAATATTAAAGCATAAATATACTAATTTCATGTTAAAACAATTTGCAGAAAAAGTAGGGATTTATAAGCATTTAAGTAAGCATAGCTACTAATTCTCTAATACATAGCTCAGTCTTGCAACCCCGTTTTACCCTCAGAATTCAATAGTATTCACCCCGTTTTACCCTCAGAATTCAATAGTATTCACTATTAGTATTCACCAGTCTGTTACATCTGAACTGTTCTGGAAATGTACTGAAATTTCTAGTCACTAATATAACAAAATCCTCTAGTAAATCTCCCAGTTTCCATGGCATCAGTTTATTGCAATTAAAAAGATGGTCTTGCCTACCCATACAACATTTTCTAAAGTGTTTTTCTTGCAACAGTTCTGCCGAATTGATGGAAATACGTTTTATGAATCTCCTGTCAAAAAAGGGTAGGTTAAGTTGGATTAGCCACACTTAACTGTAACATGTCTTAGAGCTTTTAATTTGTTAGATTCATTGGCATTTATTTAGAATTCTCTTAAAGAGGGAATACATGAATTCTAATTTCTAACAATTACTTCATCCATAGTTTATGCTAGGCACTTCTCTGAATGCTGCCATGCTTGTTTAATTCACACCAACTACCCATGAAGTGTTGGTACTGGTATCATGACTGTTTTAAAGGAGAGGGAGTCTACTCACAGAAAGCTTTAGTAATCTGTACAAGGTATCACTGTAAGTGGCAGAGTCAGGATATGAACATAGGCGATCAGACTCCAGATCTATTTTAGCTCATTTACTCAGTTTCTCTCATACGGTATATAGAATACAGTATATGGAATCTCTCAAATTTGACCGCATAAAGGTAATGTTCTTTGTTTTTTCAAGGCAGCTCTTACTGTTCTACAGAACATTTGTTTGGGAGTGCTACTTTATGTATCCTTACAATTTGTTCTAGAATGTTTCATCTTACTTGAGAGTTGGCTAGTGTTTTATTTGAGGTCACTCGTCTCGTGGATGCCTTCACCACAGGGCCAGAAATTACCATTGATTGTCTTGTAATAATCTCAGTAAGACATTAGATTACCTTTCTCAAAGCTGCAGTCAGATCGATCTGAGAAATCCTAGATTTCTTATGGCTTTTTAAGTTGATGGTGAGAAGCAAAAAGGAAGATGGCATCCTTTTTCTCATGAAAGAATATCTTCAACGGCCCCTCCCTTAAACTTTAGCTATGATCCTTCCCTTTCTTTCACCATTTTCATTTACCACTTTTATCCAAGTCCTAATTATCTCTTGAATGTTTTCTCCCTTTTCTTTAGTTCACGCTTTATATTTTTCCTGAACAGGCTGTTGCAGAACCCATATCATTGGACTTAAAAGCCTAGGTACATGTTACTATGACACATTTATAACTGGTCACCCTGCTTTGAGGTTTACTTGTTAAATTCATTCTGTCTGCATTGCTGCCAGGATTATTTTGCTAAAGTCTAGTTGCCCATCCCTCTCCATTCCCCTCCCCCACATTTAAATACCCTTCAGTGGTCCTCCATAGTCAAAGTTTAAAGTGTTCAATATAGCATACATTTTTGAGTCTTACCAGTCTTTCTCTTCATCATCTCAAGTTAGGAAACAGTCCACAAGACCACTCTCACTTCTGACCCCAACTGCAGAGTTCAGTAAAAACCCAAACATAGAGGACAACAGTATGTTCACCTTATTGATGATTTGCTATTATCTTCTTCAATTAGGGTGGCAACCTTCCAAGCAGAATGCTGTCCCTTCACCTGGGAACTGCCATCCATAAGCCAAGCAGCTCTTTGTTGGTTAATAGAGACCTGTTTATAGGGCACCACCTGTGCCATCATCGGATTCAGCAGCTCCTTGGGTGTTTCCAAAGCATACTTAGGGGAAAAGAGGCTAGTCACGTGCTCATAAATTCCTCTTTGCGTCCTCCTGGTTGCATGTTCTTGCACAAACCATTTCTACTTTATACTGTACTCTTCTGGGCACTGCATTCCTTAGTAGCGTGTTCCTCTATCACCCAAGATGTCATGCATATTTTAGGTATAAGGGTTATTTTATGTTCTTCAGTCATAGAGTCGGTCTCAATACATAATGGTAAGCTAGTAACTTTCTTAAATGGCATATATTTTACCACGGCATCCAGAAATGTTTTGGTCCCAAAATCCCGGTGGTCGCTGCTGAAGGGCATTCACAGGCTTTTGCCATAAACTTCAGTCTGCATAATCCATGTGGCTGACACTTCCAAAATAATGTCTGGATATGGCTCATAGGGACCCAAAAGCATCGAGAGAGACTGCTTTTTACAGTTCAGACATGGCCTGCCTTTGTTCAGGCCTGCATTCAAATACAGCCTTTTGGGTAGTTGTATTAATATTATTACATTATATTATTGTACTAATATATTATCAGATGTAAAGTGTGTGTTCTTTCATAATTCAAATATACTAACCAAATATTGGGCTTCTTGTTAAGTTCTAGTGGTAGGTGACATAAGCAGTTTATTTTTTCTTCACCTGTAAAATGTCAAGGGTGGCTCATGCCTAGGTTATTCCTAAGAATTTCTCCAGTTTGGGGTTTTATTGGGCCTTTGCTGGATTTATCAATAGCCTATGATGGTCATGTGGTCACCATTGCATTGAAGTCAGCCCTACCTTCGTCTTTATTTTCTGGTATTATCACAATATCATCAATATAGTGTATTATACTCAGGACCTGCATCAAGTCTAGATCCCTTCTAACCAAATTATACCAGTAAGCTGTATTGAAATAAACCTGTGGCAGTATAGCAAAAGTAAATTGTGATCCTTCCATGTGAAGGAAAATTGCTGTTGGCTCTTTTTTGGGACTGAGGCAGAGAAAAAATCATTTGCAGGATCCATCACTGAGCACCACTGTCCTGAATCCATATCAGGTGCTGCTGATGCTATGGTGGCACTGCTTTACTCAAGCTTTAAAAGTCTGTTAGTCTTCATGAGCCATCTGCTTGTTTCACAGGCTACATAGGGTTATTGTACAGAGAATTCATTGGTACCAGCACTCCAGCTTCTAATTTGTTATTGAAGTGGTAATCTCTTTATGTCCACCAGATATCCTATACTGTCTCAAATTAACCATCTCTGTGGGCTCAGACAGTTCTAGTAGTTCCCATTGAGTGTGTCTGATCAAGATTGGCCTTAGGTGAACTTTTATGCATTCTGTTTTACAATACCAGTCAGACATATATCCATCCCAATAATACATTTATGTAAAGGGGATATAAACACTTCACATAAGGTCTGTTCAGATATTGTAGTTTTTGCCCAGACTTTCACCTTAGTCCTGTCAACCGTTGCCTCTCCTCCCAGTTTAGCCTTAGCACCCATTAGGACTTCATCATGTATTAGAATCATAGTGCATTGGGCTCCCATATCAAGGAGTCCAGAAATGTTTCTTATCCACCCCCTGGCTATTTGTCCCATACAAGGGCATATTGCCTTGGTTCTCTAGCTGGGGATAGAGCCAGAAGACCCTGCCTTTCCTTTATTCTTCAATTTGAGTAACCCATAGGACAGGCTCTTGAGGCATTTCAAGGTCAGGTTTCTCATGGTTGCCCTTGCCCTTCAGCTTTTTAAATTTCTCCAGTATAGTGGAGTTGTTGAGGGCCCTTTAATATTGGGGAGCAACAGTGACTCCCATTGGTCCACCCAGCCTTCAGCAGTGCTGCATTAAGACCTTTGTCAACCCTAACAATGTCTGCTTTCTTCATCCCATTTTTTATTAGCCATCTTAAGATTGCCATCCTGCTGGGATAAATCCATTGACTTTCCCCTTTGTCTTTCCCTGTTTTCTCATGAACCACTCTAGTTTTCTTAGTGTTTGTAAAGCCATAAAGGGAAGCTGAGATAATAAATCTGACATGGCTTCTTAGATCATTGCTAGATTTTGCAGCAGTAAGGTTACATGGGAGGACCCATATAAAAGGCCCCCTTAAGCACAATATTTACTATGACCTAAGTAAGAGGCAGTCAGTAGATGAATATCATAATCTTTATAATGCAGATCCAGCAAGGCTTGCGTGAGAAGCATACCAGCTGTTTCTTCTGGGGAGTTCTACTTGGCATTTATCAGAGAAGGACCATTACCAGTCTCAGGGTAAACAGCCCACCAAGCTAGCTGTCCTCTGGGGAATGTGTCTGGATTATGTGTAACCATCTGTAGTTATACGGTAGTGAGCTGTGGGTCCTGCATCAGCTCAGACATTGCTCTTCTATTCTGTAGCATTCAAAAACAATGATATTGCCCTTGAGTAATCTCCTTCACAGTATTTTAAGGAAGGTTTTTCTTCAGGAAGCAGACAGTGTCAATCCACAAAATTAGATTCCACACCCTTCACACTATACTTTCTGGTTTCATTAGTTTCTTGGTTTTTTCGTTCCTGGACTACCTACCTTCTTGTGACCAGAGGTTGTAGAGGTGCTGTCTGTTTTCTCAGCATACTTTTTCCCTTTGGAGTGGCCCTAAAGCTACCTACTGGCTACCTTCAGACTGGTGGAAATCTGAGGTTTGCCTGGTGTCAGGATCCGCCCCAACACACTCTTCTTTTAGCTACTACGGATAACAGTAACCCAGGGATTGTATAATTAGCTTGTTTCTTATTAGTTTGCATTTCCTCATTTATCTTTGGGAGCTGGGTTTGCCGTTTCTAAACTCCACTGGTAAAGTTTACCTCTAGTAACTGCAGCTGCAGTTATATACCATGAGTGACTAGGTAGTCAGTCAGGAATCAAAGGTTCCTAAACCCCTTCTCCGTACCCATTGTCTTCCCAAATCACATCTTTCAGTGAATTGCACTTTTGATACCAACTATGAAGTTAGGGAGCAATCCACAAGTCTCCTCTCACTTCTGACACCAACTGCAGAATTTGGGGGTCCCCAAACCCACCTTTACTTGTGACACCAGTTGCAAGTTCAGGATTTCCCAAGACCACCTGCAGGTTTGATAATTTGCTAGAACTCATTGAAAGTTGTTAGACTGATGGTTACGCTTATTACCATGAGAGGATATAGATTATAATCATCCAAGGGAAAGATGCATGGGGTAGAGTCTAGGAGAGTCCCAAATGTGGAGCTTCCAGTAGTCTTTTCTCATTGGAATTCTGGACGTAGTTAATTTCTCCCAGCAAATGATATGTGACAGTATGCATGGAATATTGTCAGCCTAGGTTCACATGAGCTTTGATGTTCAGAATGTTTATTGGAGCTTTGTCATGTAGATACAGCTCACTGTCTATATGACTGGCCTGTCTCCAGTTCCTGCGGTTGAGCTGATACCCTGTGACCCAAAGCCCCTACTATAAATTATATCATTAGCATGTGGCTCAAGGCCCCAGATAAACAAAGATAATTTTCTCAGGCAATACATTTCAAGGGCTTAGAAATACCCTCTTAGTAACTGAGGGCAAAGGCCAGATCTTTCTTTGGGCAAGGTTAAATTCTTTAGTACACATTCTGTTATGTCCTACTTGCACTTTTATAGTAGGAAGCCCTCTGTTTTAAATTTTCTACCTTTACAAATGTTATTTGTTTACTTAACAAAACACCTTCCTTATCTGTCAGGAGAATTATTAAACCTTAAAACCTGTCTGTGTGTTATCTTTACTGACACTTTCTGTTCCATCTTTCCCATCCCTCTTCCCTTTGTGGACTTAAGTCTTTTTAGGGCTAGTTCTTTAAGGGGCTTAATTTCTGCCATGCTTTTTGATTGGGTTGGACTTCACACCTCTTCTTGAGTCAATTGTGATACTTTCTTACAAACTTGTCTATTCAGTAGAGATTTTAAAAACATATTTGCTTAGAATTAACAGGATTAAGATTTTGCAAAAATCTATGGTTGTATCTTTTTCTTGTTTGTAATGAATAGTATAGCTGAGTTTATTTCCTGATTCATTATTAGCCTGGCCATAGATTTGAGTCTTTTATTGGTAATTTTTGATCCAGCTCTTGAAGTCATTTATTCTATTCATTAAGTGTTCTAATTCTCACACGTCTCTTTCATCTTTATTCTTTCCTTAGTTGGATTGTGTTGTGCTTTTCTTAGATTCTTATGTTGACCCTTTATCAAAAATATGTGGATTTTCCTCTGATTAAAATTTAGCCTCATTCCATAATTATTTTTTCTTAGTACAGTCTATAATTGTATTTTTGGGTCCTCCTAGCTTAAGAGATAATTGCTATATAGTATAGCAGTAAAGATGAACTCTGTATGTGTGTACTCGTATTTGTGTATCTTTTAAATGAAGAAAATGTACCAACCCTTCAAAGTTCTACCAACTTTATGAGTATTTAATGAGAATTGTACCTGTAAAGAGCTTACTACAGTAAGTGCTCAGTAATAGTTTTATTACTAAAATTGTGACCTGCACATTTTTTTCCTCTTTTTTTAAGTACTTACTGAGGTCTTTGGTTTTCCTTTTGGTTTTGTAAGTTCCCAAAAAGGAAATCAGCTATAGAACTGAAATTTTGTATATTACATGGTTTCTAGTTAAACCATGGGGTTTTTCCCTCCTCCCTTTAATGATTCTATTCATAGTAAATGAATTAAAAAAAAAAGTATAGATTTATAAAGACCGAGAATGAGAGAAGAGACACCAATGGAGATTTCAGTTAATTTTTCAAAAGCAGGGAAATGAATATTTAGTGTATCTGATAATTGACCTAGTTGAGTTGAATGTACCACAGGCATGCAAAGGAGATATAAAGGAAGCCACTTGATTTATTTCCTAGAAACCTATTATGGCTCAGGATCTGGAGGTAATAGGTATCACAGAAGTTGGGCTTATTCTTTGAATTAATAAAATCAAAGGCCCTGTACCTGGGGATATTAGGTCTTGATGGAGGGTGGGGATGAGGGACTTGGTTGAAATCAGGGAGATTTAAGTGTAAATCTGCCACACTAAACTTTGGGACATTCACTTCCTGACTTGTTTCCATATTGCCAGTAGTGACACTTTTCCATTTCACTACTCCTCTCTATCCCCCTTTCTGGAATTAGGCCTTTTCACTCTGGAGAAAGTGAATGATCAGAAGAGGCCTCTAAATGTTGACATTTGGGCTTCGTTTCTAATTTAAATGATTGCCTTACAGTGAAGCCTACCAGTTGTAAATTCTGCTCTCTCTCACGTAATGCTAAGCAGTTTTTAAATATATTTCAATATGAATGGATGGAAGGGTCATCTGACATTTGTGGAGAGCCACTGTCATATGCCATACATTGTGAGATATGTTGAGAATTCTCAACTCCTATCTGTCTTGTCTGGTGTCAAATGTAGAGACTGGAAAAGCTAAGTATTTCCTTTCTCAGCATTTCTGGCTTAGGGTACCCCTGATACACAGCCTATGCCCATTCTACTTTGTGGGTAATTTTCAGAAAGCTTTTTTTTGCCTTCCTGATAAAAGGGACAAATGTTATGGTGTCAGCCTTTTTCTGGCTTTTTCCTTCCTTGAATTTGGATGTGATGTCCGGAACTGTGACATTAGTATGTGCTCATGAAGTAAAGCCAAGATCATCTCAGAGAGTCTAGCTTTGATGTTGTTAAACTGTTGAACTAATACCATCAGCTGCCTATGTTTAGTCTTGTTATACGAGCCATGTTAGTCACTACAGCCATACACTTTTCTAATTGACACAGCCACTCACACAAAAGAGACCAAGGTACACCGAAACAAAGGTAATATAGGAACAAAAAGAAATGTAAAATCAAATAAAAATTATGACATTATGAAAGATATGGCAAATTATTATTGGTTACAAAATAAGGAAGAGTCTCTGCAAAAGAAGGAATTAAAATAAGACAACAATCTTGGAAGTATGATAGCTGAAATAAAGAATTAATAGGTTTGGTAGATACATTTCTATTAGTCTCCTAGAAAATAGAGCAAAAAGAGAAAATTAAAAAATAAAATCACAAGAGTTCCAACAGCCAACCAGTATGAATTACAGAAAAAGAAAAGATATCAAATAAGTAATACAAGAAATTCTCCTAAGAACCTAGAGTTGCCAGTCTGAAATGACCCAGTTAGTGCCCAGTACACTGATTGTACAAAAGACCCATAAGAAGGTATATATCATCATAAAATGACAATACTTTATGGATGAAAATGCAGGATCAACAAAGTTTCCAAAGAATAGGAATAGGTGGCCTGCAGTGAAATGGGAATTTAAATAGAATCTTTAAAGATAGCGATAGGGAGATGGAAGATGCTGGAACAGTGACTTCAAAAGTTGGGGGGTGAGAGGGAAAAATTTTCATCTTAGAAATCTATAGCTGAACTATTGGGTTGCTGGAAAAGTCATGATGCGTTTTTGCAACGAAAAACATAGAAAAAATACGTCATGACTTTTCTGACAACCCAATATTAATCAGTGTGAGAGTAAGATGTAGAAATTTTTCAGCGTGCAAGGATTCAGAAACTGCCTGTCAATGCACCTTTTTCTGGAGAGCTGTTGAGAATGTGATCCACAAAAATGTTAATGAACCAAGAAAGTGAATGGGAGTGCCCAGAATGACAGCTGTTCAGTAGCTAGTTTAGACTGAAGCATGAGGACTGAAGACCCTGTGAAGGATGTCTCCAGGAAAAAAATGGGACCACTTCTATGAAATTTGTTATATTAGATGACTTGAAAAATAATATTGACAGTTTTTTACATATATGATAGAACGTAAAAACATTAGGGATCAGTACATTGAAAATTAAGCAAATAAGAGCAAAAGGCATTTATTAATTCCAAAAAAATAGTTCTTCAAGAAATTATTATATTCCTTGGCTCTCATCATTGGACAATATTTCCATAGTCATTTATTCAACAAATAGTTGCATGCCTACTGAGTCCAGGCATGGTATATTTCAGTGATGAGAGCAAAGTCATTGTCCCCAAGGACAGGTATATTTACAAATAGTATATCAGATGATGATTGTCATAGAGAAAAATCAAGCTGGGAAATTGGGACAGGGCATGTGAGCATGTGGGTGTGTAGGTTTTTATTTCAAAAGGCTTCAGTGATAAGATGGGGTTTGAATAGAGACTGAAGGAAGAATGGGAGCAAGCCCTGCTTCAATTTGGCACGGGGAAGCATGTTTCAGGTAGAGATAAAGCAAGTGCAAAGGCCCAGCGATAATAGCATATTGACATCTTTGAGGAACTGGATGGTCTAAGTGGAGTGAACAACAGGAAATTTGGTGTCAGATGAGATTAGAGGGGCAGAAAGGGCCAAATTATTTAGTGCTTTGTAGGCCATTGTAAGAATGTTGGCTTTTACTCTGAGTCAGGATTTTGAGCAATGGAATGATGTGACTGATAATTGTTTTAAAGGGATCATACTAGCTGTGATGAGCGATTAAAGGGAGGCAGGACAGACTCGGGACATTAATTAGGCTGTTCTCACTAATTTAGGCAAGAAATAATGGTGGCTCAGACTAGAGTGCTAACATTGGAGATAGATATAATCAAAATCTGTATTTTGAATTTGGATTTGATACTTGAAATTGTAATATGAATTTGCTGATTTATGGGTTGTATGAAATAGGTATCAATAACCAACATTTTTGGTTTTCAAGTTACTAAGAGTAACTGGAAGCATAGGATTGAATTTACTGAGGTGGGAAGACTGGAAGATGTAGTTTGTTAGGTGCATTTAGGGAATTGGTAGTTAAGTTTTGGCCATATTAAATTTGAGATCTTGTAATGTAAACCGACTATTTTATGATAAAATTAGATTGGGCGGGATAGGAGAAGTAGGGAAGATGGTAGTATTAAGTGTTGAATTTGTAACTGTCTAAAATTGATAAAGCTATTTAGACCTATCATTTTAGAAGGCATCCCATAGACCTGCCCCCATCATCACAGGTGGAGAGGGTCCTCACACCCATTGTACCTTCTCAGAACTTATCAACTCCACTGAATTGTCCACATGGGGCAAGATAGAACCTCCATATTTGGGGTGAGTTTCCTTCTGAAATGAAGGCCATGAGTAAATCTGCACATACTAAGACCACACAATTCGGGCTCTTCTTATCTAGGGGGAGGATGTGGTTGACTTGGTGTAACTAGAATTTCTTCTCCATTAGCAGAATAAAAGAGGATGCCACGGGTCCCACCCCACATAACCACCACCGTTTGCATCCTCTCCATCATTATCTGCTTTAAATCTACTGGGGCTAATATTATGCTCTTTATCTCTGATTGTTTGTCACCCAAGAAAAGCCCCATAGTCCCAGGTCTCCCCTTATCTGCCATACTTTAATTGCCATAAGGCTCTGTATGTGACAGTTGTATTTGTTTCTGCCACTTTGTTCTCTGGGATTTGTGGTTTGTCATCAGCAGAATTGCTGTATCCTCAGCCTCTTCTTTGATCCTTGTCTGTACCTTCTTTGCTGTAATGGAAACAGTACTCTAGGACACCGCCTCCCCTGCACCTCTCTTAACTGGTGGCTGGTTTTTTATATCCCTTGTGTCCCTGGGCCTAGAGGTATGAGGTAGATTTTCTGTTTGCTATTTTTTAGACTATTCTCCCTCCTTCCTCTCTAAAAATCTCCAAATTTTAATCTCATGTCATTACTCATATCCCTCATTGGTCGTGTCATATGAAAACCCTTGGGGCATTCCATTTCATTTCTTAAAAGATTTTAGTTACTAACTCAGTGGTAATCCATGGTATACTACTATTGTCTTAATTCCTGGCAATTGTAATATACACACATTTGACCCTTCAGATACCCTGGTCTTTGTGTTCTGTGAACTCCTTCACATTGCCCTTCGTAGCCATGATCATACACTAGACCTTGTCATTTCCAGTAATTAAGTTTCAAGCATTCCTCTCTGTGACACCTGTCATTTTCAGCTCATTCTGCTTAGTTTCAGACTTCTACAGTTACTCATCACACAGTAACCTTAATTTTAATCCATTGATTGTACTCGTAGTACTTTTCACTTTACCTTATTCCTCGGTTCTCACTTACCCCTTTTCCAGTTTAATTTCATGGCTAATCGTTTTCACTCTCATGCATTTAGCCTTGACTTCTGTATTCCACTTGGTTGAACTCACTTGGCAAAACCACAATCCTGATTAAACCCAACCTCCCTTTTATTATGCTTTGCTTATGCACCTGAATATCACAGCAGTAAAATTACATAATGTTACCAGCTGGTCTCATTCTCAGTTCATGACCACTTACCTCAGGTAGACCCCACTGTTGCCTGGCAGCATGCTATATATTCACACCTTTTCCTGTCTTAAATGCCAACATTTCATCCTCATTCTCATTCCCAAACATTGACATTACGTTCTCCTTCATTGAGAACTTTTGAAGCAATCAAAAGAGAACTTCTACAGACTCTCTACCATGTTTACTTACCTCCCAGGCACCTGCTCCCACATTGCTACCTTTCTGTCTGTTATCTTTGTTGAACTGTCTTTCTCTATAAAGCTACTTTCTCCATGTAGACACTTAGATTCTATCATTGCTTCAGCAGTTTGGCCTCTTCCAATATAAATTTTTTAGTCTTCCGCAGTTATTCCCATCAGTATTTCAATATTCTGCTATTTTTTTCTTCCATCTTTAAAAATAAGAAAACACGAAACCTTCTCTTTAACCCATTTTACCTGCCAACAGCTGTCTCTATTTCTCCTTGCAGCAAAAGTTTTGAAAAGGATTGCTTATAATCACCATCTCCAATTTCTCCTGTCCCGTTCTCTCTTAAATATATACACACTTGACTGTCAGCACTCTACCAACATTGTTCTTTTCAAGGTCACCATAACAATTGCATTACTAAATTTAGAGGTCATTTCTTGGTCATTATCTTTTTTTTTTTTTTTTTTTTTAGCTGAGCCATCCTGCCACCTGTTGGCAGCTCAGTGGCTGCTCAGCTCGGGCCGGGACTTGAACCGCTGTTGCTCAG
>NW_017731647.1:1750403-1775958 GCF_001890085.2 Hipposideros armiger | reverse complement strand
AGTGTCACTGGCCCTCATATGTGGGATCCGAACCGGGGCCCTCTGGCATCCCAAGCCAGTTCTTAACCATCGCGCCACTCGGCCGGCCCTCCTTCAGTTTATTCTTAATGCAACTACTAGAGTGAATTTCAAGTCAGACTGTGTCACTTCCCTGCCCAAAACCCGCAGTGGCTCTCCAGATCAATAAGAGTAAAAGTCAGATACCTCATAGTGGCCTATGTGTGTGCATTTCATCTACTACTCTCCCCATCACTTTGCTACAACTATACTGGCTGTCTTGCTGTTTCTAAGACACTTCAGGGATGCTGTTGCCTGCATCCCCGTTTTCTCTACCTGGAACTTTCTTGCTCCACTTGTTTGCATTGCTAACTTCCATATATCCATCAAATCTCTGTTTAAATGTAACTTTGTCAATGAGACCTACTCTGATCACTGTAGCAAAATTGAAATACACCCCCTTACTCCCAATCCTCCTTTTCCTCCTCTTTTTTTTTTTATATAGCACTTAATCACTTTCTAAACAGTCTACGATTTACAATTTGTTTATTTTCTGAGTTCTTCCCATTAGTACGTAATCTTCATGAGGGTAGGCGTCTTTGTTTTAGTCACTGAGTTCCAGGAGCTTAGCACAGTACAGATGGTTTCCGACTTAACAATATTCAACTTTTCGATGGTGTGAAAGCAATACTTATTCAGTAGAAACTGTACGTTCAATTTTGAATTTTGATCTTTTTCCAGGCTACTAATATGTGGTACATTACTCTCTTGATGCTGGGCAGTGCCAATGAGGTGATTTTGCCCAACTCTAAGCTACTGTTAAGTATTCTGAGCACATTTACAGGCTAGGCTAAGCAATGATGTTCAATAGGTTAGGTGTGTTAAATGCATTTTTTTATTTTAGATATTTTCAACTTACGATGGGTTTATTGGGACATAACTCCATCTTAAGTCAGGGAATATCTATATTTGGCACAGATTTAGACATTTCATCCACTCAACAAATATTTATTAATTTATGTATAGGGGAAAAAAGGTAATAGAGCTGTCTGAATATAGAAACTATCAATTACACATGTACATATTCATAGAAACAGTTTTAAGTAGCATAAATAATTGTGGGTCCCTTGCTCTGTCTTTTCATTGGAGTCCCTTGCTCTTTTAATTGGAATGTTTAATTAATCATGTTAAATTTAGTGTAATTTTTGATATGGTTAGGTTTAAGTTTACCATTTACTTTTGTTGTTTATTTTTCTTTTGTCCTTTGTTCTGTTGTTTCTTTTCTGCCTTCTTTTTAGTTAAAATTTTTTTTGATATTTCATTTTACATCCACTTTTGGCTTTGTAAGCTATACCTCTTTATTATTTTTAGTGATTGTGTTAAGGCTAATAATATGCAGATTTACTTCAAGTCTACTACTTAAAATATTGTACTATTTCTCACTTTACAAATATAGTAACCTTACAAAAGAATAGTTCAGTTTATCAAACCCTCATTCTTTGTACTAATTCCATATCATTTATTTATACAGACATTATGAAACTTAACCTTATAATGCTTTTTAAAGGAAATTATGAGAAGGGAAAACAAAAGCCTGGTCTTTCATATTTATCCATTTATTATCATTCTCTTTCTCTTTATTTCTTCTGGCATATAAGTTACCATCTCTTACCATGTTGCTTTGTCCGGAAGAATATTCTTCAGCGTTTCTTGTTAAGTAGGTCTGCTGGCAGTGAATATTCTCAGCTTCTGTTAATTGGAAAAGCCTCAGTTTAGAAGGACGTTCGCACGGGCTATAGAATCCTGGATTGATGTTTTTTTAAAGCTGTCATTAACTTTGTATTCTGGCCATTTTTGTTTTTAATGCCATCATTTATATTGTTCTTCCCTGAATATTGTCTGGTGGTTCTCTGGCTGCTTTCAAGATTTTCTCCTTTCTGTGGATTTACCATGTGACCATGATGTTTTTTTGTTTTTTGTTTTTAAAGATTTTATTGGGGAATTAGGGGAGGGAAACAGCATTGGGGACTCGAGGACAGGGAACAGACAAGTTGCTGTCCTTTTGTTCTTTAGTCTAGTTGTGGAGGATGTCACTTCACTGTTGGTATTGAGATCATGGCGTTCTTCCCGGCTGAGGCAGATCACTTGCCGGCCATTGGACGGCTGCTCATGGTGGCCGTTGGCCGCTCACACTGGCTGCCAGCCATTCATGGTAGCTCATGGCAGCCCACTGCAGCAGGGGCTGCAGACTACGCCAACGCCAGCTACTCATAGCAGCCCAACTCCAGGTTGAGTTGTTCACCATCTTAGCTGTAGAGGGCGCAGCGTCACTGGCCCACATGTGGGATCTGAACCCGGGGTCCTGCTGCTCAGAGTTGGCGTCCCAAGCCAACTCTTAACCAACCAATGCACCACTCAGCCGGCCCGACCATGATGTTTTTAGGTATATATTTTATTCCATTTATTGTGTGTGGTTCACTGAGCTTCTTGTGTCTATAAGTTTATGGTTTTTATCTTCTGAGATTTCCTATCAGCTCATTCATAAGAACCTGTTTTTATTTAAATTTTGAATAAATATATAATAGCCCACTTAAAGTCTTTGCTAAATAGAACATGTGGACCATCTTAGTGTCAGTTTCTGCTGAGTATGTCTTTCTTTACTTTCCTTTTTTTTGAATGCCTAGTGAGTTTTTATTGAGATCTGGACATTATGGATGATACATTATAGAAAGTGTATTCTTTTATTTTCCTTTGCTGATTGTTGATTGTTGTTCTAGCAGGCAGTTCAATTGCTGACTGATTACCTTGATCTTGTGTCAGCAGATGATCTGTGGAAAGCCCAAGATATTTCCCAAGCCCCTAACATGGTTGGACTCAACCTCTGAACTCTATTTCTTGAAAGATCTTATGGAGGCTTGGTTTTAGCTTTGTTAGGGCAGGATAGGCCTAGGGTATAATTCCAAGTATAGTTCTTTCAAGTATGGCTTTTCTGGTTTCTCAGGCAGGGGCCTGGGGAGGTGAACAAAGTCTCTTCCCCCACTGGCTCAGCTGGAATTCTCTCTCTCAGAACTGCTTGACCGCTGGTTTTTCTCTTCCAGTGTCACCTTCCTAGCACCTGCTCCCTGTTAAGTCTTACAAATCTCATCCTGTGCGTATACAGGCCAGACACTGGCCACAGACTTGTGAGGATTTCACTTATTCTGTATCTTCCTTTCCCCCATGACCCCCACCACTCAACCTCGCCCTACACAGCTCCCTCCATTCCATCTTCTCAGTAGTCTCCAGCTTCATGGAATTCAGCTGCTCAGTAGTCCCAAACCCTGATTTCTGCCTCCTCAGCTCAAAGAGACTTGTACTCGGCTTAGTCTCCAGCTCTCTGTACCAGTTATCATGGCATTGTCTACAGACAGCGAAGCAGGGGGATTGTGGGTACTCTCCAAAGGGCTGCAGAATTTCTCTGCCTGTAGTCCCATGACTGAATACAGTAGTCTCATATGTTTCTGTCTTCTTTTATAGTTTTTGGCGGCAGGGCTAGTCTGGTACCTGTTACTCTGTCATGCCTAAGAGTGAAAGTCACCTTTCACTCTTAATATTTTTCATCCCCGATTGCAGTTTTGTATATATAGGTATATAGAGAAGAATATTTATAGATTGTTTCTGAGCATTAGTTGGTTTAAGAAAGAATGGTTGCTTAAATCTTCTCTCCTGATATTCCTCTCTTTCGAGCTAACTCTTGGCCATACCAGTTCTTCTCTCCTCATCATAAGCAATGTTTCTGCTGGGTGACTGACTCATTGAACCTATGAGTGCCTCAAATATTATAGTTTGATAGGCTCACAAACTATGATACTAAATTAACAAAGGCTTTTTTTCCCCCAGCAAAATCAAAATGAATTAATTCTGTTTTGGAGGTAATAGATGAAGTGAACTACTATCAAATCACATACTCAATCTCAAGTCTTATATAGACTATTAAGACTCCAAGGTAGCAGGGACAGTCTCAGTTTTTTAATTATTATTATATAGTCATTACCTAGCAGGGTACCTGGTACATTGTGAGCATTCACATACCTACTGAACAAATGAGCTGAATGAATACTGAATGAAATTCAACAAACAAGCTGCTTTTCCTCTGATGATAAATGTACCTCATGAAAACAAAATGCTTGGATAGAAGATCTTGACTTGTTGCCATAGCTTTAAATCTAGCTCCCTGAGAGACCTGATGGTAGATATGAATTTATATGTCATTTCTACCAGCTATTTATATCTCATCTGAAAGGCTTTTTAAACTTGAGAAGAATTTACAGGAAAAACTAAAAAATGAATTTGGCAAAGGTTCTTCTAAAATAATGGTTCTCAACCTTCACTAAATAACAAAACCCACCTGGGGTGATTTACCAATATTCTTAAAATACTGTAAAGAATGTTGATGTAATTAAAGATTCTTATTAACCAGTCTGGAGCAGGACTAAGGCATCAGTATTTTTTTTTTAAAAGCTCTCTGGGTAGTTCTAATATGCATCGAGGACTGAAAACATCTGCTTTAAAGCTTATCTATGTGGATATTCATCCATCCATCCATTTTTTAATTTAAAGACCAAATGCTAAGAAAAGCTATTTCTTTAGGAAAATATTTTAGAGAAATTTTACTTACATAGTTCCATTCAAGTGACCACCATTATAGTAAACTATCTTACTCTTTAGTAAAAATGTCAGATATTAGGTTTTAATAGGAAATTACCAAAAAAAAAAAAGGATGAAATTTAGTAAGGTAAGCATTCATCTCAAGAAGGTAGAAAAAAGAAAAGTAAAATAAACCCAAAGAAACTAAAAGGAAGGAATTAAGATGGATACAGAAAATGATGTAGAAAAAATAAACAACTTAGTGGACATCAACAAGCCAAAACTTGAATCTTTGAAAAGACTAATATTGATGAATCTGTGAAAAGACTGATCAAGAAAAATAGAGAAGACACAAATAACTAACATCTAGGATTAAAAAGAGATCACCATCACTACAGTTCAGAAGACATTAAAAAGATCTTAATGAAACCTGGTATCAAGAAATTTGAAGACTTAGATAAGATGCACAAATATATAGAAAAATGTGACTTTGTAAAACTGATACAATAGAAAACCTGTAACACAAAACATCTGAATATATAGTTAAAAAATATAATAAGCAAGAAATTCCTTTCCAAAATACATATTGTAGAGAAATACATGCACATGTATCCCAGGAGCCCTGAAGGAATATTCTTATTTTTTATACTAGCCCAAACTAGAAACAACCCAAATTACTATCAATAAAAGAATAGATAAATTATAGCCAAGAGGTTCCCAAACTGTACTGGATCATGATACCATTTAGTGCTTCAGCAATTTTCTTTCATGGAACTAAAAGAAATACCTAACAGTTCCATTTATCAAGTAGTTAGATCAAAACAAAACAAAACCCACCAAAAATTCTGATTTCTAAAGCTATTTTATTTAGTTATTCTTTACACTGTATTTTTAGGTACTTCTCTATATATCTTGTGATTTGAAACTTTTTTAAAAGTATGCAGTCATTATTGATATGTGCTGAATTCTTCTATTTACCGGGAAGTGTTACGGGGTATGGATACCACAGTAAATAAGACAAAATAGAGTCCTTTTTCCTTTCCTTACATTCTAATTAACGAGAAAGCAAAAATTTAAATATTGTGATGCGATAGAGAGAATAGCTAAAAATTCTGGACTTGGTACAGAGAAAAGGGTTCTTGAAGAATGATGACATTTATCCTAAGATCTTAAGATAGGAACCAGCCATGCCAAGATCAGAGATGAACCATAGATGATCTGAGGCAGGTTTCTATGGCTCCGAAGAAAATTACACCAACCAATATGGTTTTTAATTTTGTAATAATTTTACTAATTAACATTTTTACCAACATAGGTCTCAATCTATATGTCCCTTTGCCAAGCGCATAGCCGAGGAGTATATTTCTTTCTTAACACATTGACAACGGGGCATTTAAATTGTTTAAATGCATGCTCCCGGGGTTTAAACCATTTAAATAAACTTTTATACTGTGTTTCTTTAAAATTTATAACAAATTCCTTAACTGTTTCTGTGAACTGAAATTTTCAGGAAATACTCATTAAAGACCCTAGTAGTGCTTGAGGGTGTGATACCTTTGGAAACATTCCCCCTTGTGGAGTGGCACTAAGCAGAACTTGCAGATGTACCAAGTTTCACTTTTTTGTGGGCAGCACAAACATGACACCTCCTAGCAGGATATTTTCTTTTACCCCGTTCACGTCCAACAATTTTCTCTAGCACATGTTTGTGCATATCACCCGAAAGTCTCCCAGGCGGGTCCTCATGAGGCACACGAGGTGTTTGAGTTAATGTTCCTGGGCGTGCTGTGTCTGTGTCTTTCCATCATAGGTGTAAAGTGATTGAAATCTGAATGCTGACTAAATGCAGAGCAGAGCAACAGGAAAATACAGAGCTGTTTGTTCTCTATATTTTTATCACAGATCATTAACTCGCTGTGAAGTCATGTTTCTATAAACAGTTGTCAGCAGGACCATTCGGAGAAAGGCTTCATGTATTGCGTAGTTAAGTGTATAGTGCGTGGAAACCAACCGTGTGTTAAAAACACAGATTTGCGTCATCCATCTTGCACAGCTGTAATGTATAGATGCAAATCTGCGTCACCAGTCCACATTGTGTTAAGTATTGTCAGCCCTAATAGTTCAAACTGTTTTCTGGTTTCCATTATAATTTCTTCTTTGAACAGTGGATAAATTAAAGAGTGCAGTTGGCCCTTGAACAACAGGGAGATTAGGTGTGCCAAACCCCCACAAAGTTGAAAATCTGTGTGTAAGTTTCCACTCCCCCAAAACTTAACTGTAATTGTCTCTTGGTATTCACTGGGGATTGTTTCCAGGATACCCCACGGATACCAAAATGCACAGATGCTCACTGCCTTATATAAAATGGCGTGGAACAATGCATGCAGTCAACCCTTTGCATCTACAGAATCCCAGCTGAGTATCAAAAATAGGTTTCGGTCTGCAGTTGGTTGAATCCACAGATGCAAAAACCCAGGGTTACAAGGGCCAACTTTATATTTATTGAAAAAAATCCATGTATAAGTGGACCCTCACACATGCAAACCCATGTTGTTCAAGGGTCAGCTGTAGTTTCGGTTTTTTAATCTTTCAAACACATGGAAAATGTCTTTTTTTAATAGAGTTTCAGTTTAATTGCATTGTGGTTAGAGAAGGTGGCTTGTATGATTTCAGTCCTTTGAAATTTGTTCATACTTGCTTTATTAACAAATTTTAGTGAATTTTGTTTTAGTATGTCTAAAAATATCTTTATTTTGCTCTCATTTTTGAAAGATTTTTGCTGCATATAACAGTTGGTGTATAGGCTGTCCATTATTTTTTGTTAGCACATTGGTTGTGTAGCATATTGCTTTTTGGCTCTTAAGAGGTCAGCAAACTTTCTATCTGTTTTTCTTTTGAAGGTAGCCTGTCTATGTTTTCTGATTGGTTTATAAGATACCTCTCTTGGTTTGGTTTTCTCAGTCTTTGGATTGTGTCTTTTAATCAGTAACCTCTCCAAATAATGCATCTGTTTCCTTTTTGTCTCTCTTTCTGGAACTCCAGTTAGATGTGTGTTAGATTCCCATCATCATTCTCCATATCTCTTAATGTATGTATCTCCCCTCCCCCCCTATTTTTTAAAATGCAAGATAGAGAGGCATTTTCTTCTGAACAGTCTCAGTTCACGAATATTCTCTTAACCCTGTGAAGCTTCTATTAAAACCCACCCATAGCATTAAAAAATTTTAAATCTGCCAGCCATCCCTCCCTTTAAAAAACTTTTTATTTTGAGATATGAAATTACAGGGTCACAGGGAGTTACCAAAAAAAAGTTAGAGGCCTTTTGTATTCTTTACTTGCCTTTTGCCTGAATATTTGCTAGGTTTCATCCTTTAAATATAGAAAGCATAGCTGTTTCACTTATGTTAATGGATCTTTTCTTCCTTTTTGTTTTTCTGTTAGTTTTTGCTCAAGGTGCCATGTTTTCTTATATATAGTTATTTTAAACTCTGAACTTGTCATTTTCCTTGAAAAATTATTTATGCAAAGATTTGGTTTAGAATTATGCTTTCCAGTAAAGGATTAAATTTCCTTTTGTCAGTGCACGGAAGCACTACCTGGTTGGGACCATTCAATTTCCAGAGTCGAGTTGATTTGGGCTACCAGATAATGTGCATTTTGTCTGAAAATCCACATGTGGGGTTCTTCGTGGCTGCTACTTCTAAGGGTTCTTCCCCCCTCTTTTCCACAGCATTATTGTAACTTTGCTTTAGTCCCTTAGAGGTGGTGGAGGAGCAGGTTACTCTTGTTACATCCTTACATTGAGGTCATAGGTCTTTTAGATCTCTGCCTTATGCTGGCATAGATAGATATAGATATAGACATAGACATAGACATAGACTTAGATATAGATATAGATACAAATGTGTACACAGAGGGTGCCAAAAAAAGTGTACACATTTTAAGAAAGGGAAAAACTGTATTAAAATTATAATACTCAATATATACTGATAACAAAAGATGAATACAAGTCACATTTGACTGCTGCAACTGTAAGAGGTGCCCGAAGTAGTTACAATCAGCATAATTTTAATAGTTTTTTTCTTTTCTTAAAATGTGTATACATTTTTTTGGCACCCTCCATATATTTGTGAAACCATTATCACAATGGAAAATGTGAACATATTTACCCCCAAAAATTTCACCATCATACTGTAAAGATATTTTGCTAGATAACTAACTCTAGGCTGACAGTTTTCTTTCAGTACTTTAAAGATGTTGCTTCACTCTCTATCCCTCTGTACATAATGTATTTTTCCCCCCTCTAGCTACTTTTAAGATTCTTTTCTTTATTACTGGCCTTAAGCAGGTTGGATGTAACAGACTTTAATGTAATTTTTTAAATCTTTCTTATGCTTGGAGGATGTATAGCTTCTTAGATCTATAGGTTTATCATTTTTATCAAATTTGGAAAATTTTACTCCATTATTATAATTTCTTCCAGTAATTTTTTTCTCTTCCCATTTGGGGATTCCAATTAGACAAATATTAGTGTTATTATAGTTGTCCCAAAACTTACTGTTCCATTATTCCCTACCCCCTATTTTTTTGTTTGATTTTAGATGGGATTAGTAGCAGATTATAGCTACAGAAGAAAAGTAAGTGAATTTGAAGACAGCAATAGAAAGTAACACCCTGTTCTAATGTAACTAGTATCAGCTGATGTCACCATGTGCACTTTGAGATTTGATTAAAGTTAGCTTTTGTTTTATATTCCATTTTTGTGAGAATCCTAATGTCTTTCCCAAGATTTCTCAAAATTTCCACCCTTTTAGTTTCTCATCGTGGTTGCTCAGAGTTCCTACTCTCTTCACCTCTTCCTCAACTCTTATAGCTATTGTCATCTCCTCTTCATACAGAGCCTTAAAGAAGGAACAAAGCCTCGTTTTAAAATGTTTTCAGAAACATTATTATGAAGTCTATGTGCATAGTAGGCTTTTTGTTGTTGCTGGATTGAGGTTTTATATTGTAACAATACAAATCATTTAAAATTACTGCTAAAAATAGCAGTCATAACTAGCATTAAGACCCTGTGCTTTAGTAGGCAAAATACTACGCTTATTAAGTGCTTGGTGTGTTTTGACCCATTTAATTCTTGGAATAGTCCTATAAGATGAATATGAATATTTAATATTTATGTAAAAAAGAACTGAGACACAGAGGGTTGTCCAAATTATCCAGCTATTACTGTGAATAGTAATAATACCTACGTGATTAAGTTTTTCTAAAGATTAAATGAGTCCATGTAAGATACTTAGCACAGTGCCTGAAGACATAGTAAGTTCTCAAAGCAGGCTAGCTATTGCTAGCTATAGATTGATAAATGCTTAGATAAAATAGGTTTCGAATTTTTTTCAAAATAATCTTGAGATAGAGTTGGTGGGTGTGTTGACAAAACTGGCTGTAAATGAATACTTTTTGAAAGTGGATGATAGATTCAGTGGAATTGAACCTGTAATGTATGTTTGAAATTTTATGTAATTTTAAAAATGGAATAACTGAATTATTGGGTTGTCAGAAAAGTCATGACGTATTTTTTTCTGTTTTTCGTTGCAAAAATGCATCATGACTTTTCTGACAACCCAATAAAAAGTAAACTGAGTAAGAATTACTACTTTATCAACTTTAAAAAATGTTATTTTTAGGTACTCACTTTGGATACAAACTAAGATTATATGTTTATCTAGACGTGCCAGAGTAAAATCTTATCGATTATTATACACACTGACAATTACTAAGAATAATGCTTGGCACTCAGAGTAGCTCAACCTGTGCAGCTTGACCTAGTAAGACTAAATGTACATTTAAAAGTTAGTGTTTAAAGTTATTACTGATGTGGTTTGCAGCCTTTAAAAGTCAACCCTTTCATTATTCATCTCACATTCTTTACTTATGAAAACCATATTTTCAAAAACTTCTTAGCAAACTGCATTACATAATATATTTCTCAGTAAGGAAAAAAAACATGTAAACTGTAATAAAAAACAAAAAAACACATGTAAGCATGATGATTCTGTTCAAAACCAGATAACCAGTGGTATATTTATTATGCTGAGTTTCTATAATTCTAGCCAAAAGCACCGAAAGTCTTACTTAGCCTGTCTTAACTAAATCATGGGCCTATATGTTAATAATTTTTACCTGGACATTTTGAAATACTGAAAATAGCTCATTGTGACTAAGATGTTAAGAATCCCTGCTTCATATGCAAGATTAAAATTTAAGAAATTATTTTCATGGGGCCGGCCGAGTGGCTCAGTTGGTTAAGAGCTCGTGCAAGAGTGCGAGCTCTGAGCAACAGCAATTCGATGCCCAGCCCGAGCTGAGTTGCCGCTGAGCTGCCAACAGGTGGCAGGATGGCTCAACTAAAAAAAAAAAGTAAAAAAGAAATTGTTTTCATGTATTTACATATTAATCAAAATTATGCTTAATCCATTTATTGGTTATTCTTTCTCCCCATTTCTGAAGTATTTCAACTATAATTTTGATTAGCTAAAAAAATAACATGCAGCGTTAGTTTATTCTGTTAGCAAGAAAATCAGAAATAGTTTGTAGCCGAAACTACTTCCATATTGCTCTTTTGTTTTTCAAGCTCCAGTTAGTATTTTTTTCTAATAATGCAATTGAAATTTATTTAAATGAACAGAGACACATCTGATAATCATTTTAAGTCAGTCCCTTGATGTGTCACTCTTATTTATTATTTGAGTCCAACTTCAGCAAAATGTACAGGGTTCTTAAGCATGTTACCTACCTATTCGCTTAGCTTTGCTGCCTTTTCCCGAGCCCTGAAAGTGACAGATGACTTCAGAATTATGTATTTTAGTACACTCATCTTTTTTTTCTCTCAGTGAAAGTTCTTACCTTTCTCACAGGTTTGTTTACCAGAAAGCTCTTATTCACCCTTCACGTCCAGCTCAGATGTCAGCTCCTACATAAGGGGAGGAAAGGGCACGTACTGTCACCTGGTATATCATAGCGTGTTTGCTCGCTACTTGTTCACATGAATGCAACAAGATATTTCTAGAAAGAGGATTCTAAAACATTTATTTTGAGGAGAAAAGATAATTAAATTTTTGTGAATTATGATACTAGTTGACCTTTCTACCAAATGCCTTCCTTTTTGCTGACATAATCAAACTACATTAAAAGGTCTTTCTTTCTCACAGTGTAAAGCTTAAGTCTAAAGGGTTAGCATGACAATCTCATATGCCTACTTAATTTGTTCAGATTTAACAAAGTAAAATTTTATTTTGGGCATAGAGAAATTATGGTAAATGGAGTAAATCAAATGTTCTTCAGTGAGTGAAGTCTTTGGGTCATCTAGCTAACAGTAGACTCTTTTAAATTGGGGAATTTGGAGAGGGGAACAGTGTTGGGGAATTGGGGAGGGGGACCAGCCAAGTTGTTCTTCAATCTTAGTTGTGGAGGGTGCCAGCCGCCATCTGGCTGCCCGTCGGCAGCTTGTGGCCTTTAAGCTCAAGGTGCTATGTTACAATCTTAGTTGTGGTTGGGTGTAGCCACCATCCCATGCGGGAGTTGAGCCAGCAGCCTTGTTGCTAAGAGTGCATGCTCTATCCACTGAGCCATCCGGGCAGCAGCTCAGCTCAAGGTGCCGAGTTCAGTCTTAGTTGCGGGCGGGCATAGCCCACCATCGAACAGGCAGTCTTCTTGTTAGGAGCACGTGTTCTCACCGGCTGAGTCATCCTGCCACCTGTTGGCAGCTCAGCTCGGGCGCAGCATCACTGGCGCATGTGGGAATTGAACTGGTGGCCCTGTTGCTCAGAGCTCGCACTCTTAAGCTGTCTTTTAACCAGCTGACCCTAAAAGCCTTTTAAATTAAAATACCCATATGCTTTTGTGCTGTTTAATATCTGATAAAAGTTATGATGTGCTAGACTTTACGTTCTAGACAGGTTTGGTGGGGTTTTTTTGCTTCAAAAACATTCTACTTAAAAATCATAAAATGGTGACTTTTTAATGTGTATTTTACTCTAATAAAAATTCTAACTGCACAAAATAAAAACCTCTCCTGTCAGATGTTCTTTATAATGCTGTTGCTCTACACTTGGCCTTCTACTGCTTTTCATTTCTCCTTCCCCTCATGAACCCCACCAGCAAGCCGACTTTTCTTTAACAACTTGCCTCCTGTATTTACCTGAACTGAGACCTTCACTGAAGACCCACACCTAGATGCCTGTAGTCTTCCTCTTCATCTCAGTTCTCATCTTTAGTGATTTCAGTATCCACATAGGCAATTACAACTTTGTCAGTACCTTGAACTCCTTAGTTCCAGTAACCCCCCTTTTTTTTAGCTGAGCCAGTGGCCCTTTTTTTTTTTTTTTAAAGATTTTTATTGGGGAGTTGGGGGGATGGGAACAGTCCTGGGGAATTGGGGGAAGGGGAACAGACAAGTTGCTGTGGTTTTTTTGTTCTTCAGTCTAGTTGTGGAGGACGTTGCTTCACTGGCCCAAGTTGGCACCATCATTGCACTGTTCCCTGGCGAGGCCGATCAGTCGCCGGCTTCTGGACGGCCGCTCACGCTGGCTGCTGGCTACATACAGTAGCCCATGGCAACCCACTGCCACAGGGGCTGCAGCCTATGCCATCGCTGGCGACTCACAGCAGCCCAGCTCCAGGTTGAGCTATTGTTCAGCATCTTAGCTGTAGAGGGCAGTGTCACTGGCCCTCATATGTGGGATCCGAACCGGGGCCCTTTGGCGTCCCAAGCCAGTTCTTAACCATCGTGCCACTCGGCTGGCCCCAGTGGCCCTTTTTTGACTGCCTTAGCTAGACATTTAATTTGTAGGTCCTACCATGGCCTTTACTTTAACTGGAACCATATAAACTCCCAAATAACCAAAGGTGCTGATCTCTCTGGCAAAACCCATTGTTCAGACTTGTTTGTTTAGCTATAATAAGTACTAGTACCATACCCTGATAATCTCATCTCAGCTACTGTGTTAGAGTTCTAGCTGGTCTTTCCCTTCTCTCTTCTACAGATCTCTTAATTTTTTGTCTGATGATTGTCCTAGAAAGTGTATCTGATTATTACATCTTGGTTAGGATTCTTTAAGGGTTTCCCATTACTGAGAAAACATAATCCAAAAATTAGCATGGTATATTCAGTCTTTCACAGTCTGGTTCTGGATTTTATTAGTTGTCTCGTATTCTGATTTTCTTGCATGGCTTTCTTTAGCCAAATTGAAGTATTTGTAGTTCCCCAAATATGCCTCTACTTTTAGCATAGGATAATACTGTTCTGACTTCTCTGTGGTGCTTCCCTTGGTATCGAGACAGACTTAGGTACTGGGTTCTTAGTGCAGACCATGTATGCCTCCATCATAGCTCTTAATCAACAGTGTGCTATCATTTCATATTTGTGCTTATTTATTACAAGAATATGAACAGTAATGGACTTTTTTACCCATGTATCCCTAGCATATAGAAGAGGCCCTGAAATATTTGTTGACCTAATGAACAATTTACACAAAGAAAATAAAATTAGCAAGAAAATTGTTCTACCTTCCCAGTAATAAAAGAACTACTACCAACTCTTAATTTTCACTGTTATAACATTAGAAAATCTTAACATATACCACTCATTTTGACAGAGTTACAATCAAGCTGCTGTTGGTGATATTTTTAATCGATCTAGTCCTTTTGGAAAAGTTTAACAGTATATAGCATCCAGAACTGACAATTTATTTCAAGTGATTGTAAAGACAAGACAAAGAATAAAAATAGCACATACATTATGATTACACTTGCATCTAAAATGCATAATATAATAAGACTAAGGAACTATATATTATAGTGGTAGCAGTGAGTTTATGATGTTGGAAATATGGACGGTTTTCTCACCTTTGAAAGTATTTTCTAGAATGTGGTTGTATTTTATGATTTAAGATGTATACAACTTATGCCAGTATTTGGATTTTTAGAAAATGTAATCTTGAATCGAAACTCTAATGTAAGAGAACATTTGAACAGTTTTTGAGTAATGTTTTTATTTTATTTTGCCTTACAAAAGATGACAGGCAAGCGATTGATGGGGAGGGATTGCTAGTTAAAAGTTACTGTTGACATAAGGTGTGTGTGGCCAGCACAGAGTGTTGATCATTTAAGTAAGGTTTCAAGATTTACTGATGCAGCAGGTCTTCATTTCCAAAATCTTAATCATAAATTTCCTGTTTCAAATGTAGTTTTTGTTTTGGTTTTAAGGTATCAGTTTTTGGAAGAAGCTTTTCAAAATCAGAAGGGCGCAATTGAGAATCTACTGGCTAAGCTTCTTGAGAAGAAGAATTATGTTCATTTTGCGGCTACTCAGGTGCAGAATAGGTAAGTGTGTTGCCTTAAAACCATAATTTCACTTTAAGGATTTAAACACATTGGGTCCAGTTTAAAATTTTTTTTATGTTAATATTAAGCATAGGTAGAAAGCATTATATTTTTTGGAGGGGTAAATGGCATAAATTTGAGTTTGGATTATAATATTTGTTAATTAAATAAAATTTAACTGACCAAAATTTTGAATAGTCTTTTAGGATACATCTTTGACTATTTTATAATTAATAAGACTCTAGTCTTTGTAAGCATTAGTTAAACGTGGAAAAAGCAATTACTATATATAGAGAGTTGAATTATAAAATTTTAACTGGAGACTGTGGAAGATACAGCATAGAGAAGAGAGTATAAAGAGTAGTGGACAAATTTATTTTCCCATCTGTAAAGCATTAAAAACAGTACTTGGTAGCATTATTATAAGATGAATATATAACACAGTTTCTGGCACATAGTAAATTAACCCTCATATTTTAGCTTTGGCTATTATTTTTATCCATAACACCGTCAGGATTTAAGAATTCTATTTTCGTTCATTTCTAAATAAACTAAATTTATTGGTAAGGCAAGTGGGAGTAAGTTCCATAAGTGAGAAGATTAACAAGATTAGGAGCCTTAATATAGGAAGACAAACGTTTGGAGCTGGCATAATTAAAACCTATGTATTCCTGGAGGTATGAATAGGATTGATAAGTGTTTATTCTTCAGATTCACAAATACTGAGACTTTTAGGTACTTTTATAATATTAAAAGTACTTAATTTATGAATATTTTAAATGGCACAAAGTAGATACTCAAAATATTGAATGAATGAATGGTACACTATAAATTAGAATGTAAGGTGGTAGAACTTTCATCTTAAGAGGTAGATAACATGTAAATACACACACACACACACACACACACACACACACACACACACACTAATCATGGCCGGTTAGTTCTGATGGATATGTCAGGATGTTTTAGATTATACTTCTGATATATTGTGGGTGACATTGGAGAGGATGACTGTCTTCTCATATCCTTTTTACAGAAAGGATAGTGAGTTGATTCATATGGCACTCATATTTTTGTATAAGTTTTGTACATATTTTGTATTTTTGTATATTTTATATGTATATATATATGTGTATTTTTGTGTATATATATATTCAGGAATCTGTGTAGAGAAGTAGAACAAGGGTTTTATGTTTTTATAAGATTGCAAAGGGTTGGAGAGGTTGATGATTTCATCTTCAGAAAGCTTTTAAAAATGTATTAAAATCTCTGATGGTACTTCCCCTTTTAGACACATTCTTTGATGACCTATCTCCATTTTTTCATGTGCATTTAGTTTTTTATTCCTTCACATTTGAACATATAGTAGACACGTTTAAATCCAATGATAGTCTGATTGTGGCTATTTTCTGCTTTCAGCAAACAGAATGATTTCAATATTTGGCAAATCATTTGAAGTTTGAGCCCCATATTTCTTTTTTTTTGTTTTTTTTGTAGGTCTTTGTCTCTTGTTGTTTTTTGTTTTGTTTTGTTTTTTAAGATTTTTTTATTGCGGAATTGGGGGAGGGGAACAGTGTTGGGGAATTGGGGAAAGGGACCAGCCAAGTTGTTGTTCTTCAATCTTTGTTGTGGAGGGCGCCAGTCGCTATCTGGCTGCCTGTTGGCAGCTCATGGCCTCTAACCTCAGGTTGCTGTGTTCAATCTTAGTTGTGGGTGGGCGTAGCCACCATCCTATGTGGGAGTCGAACCCAGCAGCCTTGTTGTTAAGAGTGCAAACTCTATCCACTGAGCCATCCAGGCGGCAGCTTAGCTCAAAGTGCCGAGTTCAGTCTTAGTTGCGGGTGGGCGTAGCCTACCATCGAACAGGCAATCTTCTTACACCAGCTGAGCCATCCTGCCACCTGTTGGCAAGAGCCCCATATTTCTTATTGGTAGTAATCAGCACTCTCATTTAAGTGTTTTTTCACTCACTTTAATAAAATAAGGACAGAATTGAATTAAATTTTCAAATAAGTGACCAATCAGGCACTGATATGCAAAGAAGGGAAAACTATATTATTATGACTGAGTGTATAAAAATTTCTCAAATTTGAATTTGGCAAGTGAAAGTCAATTTAAGGGTTGAAAGTGTGGGTTCTAGTTTGTACAGAAGTAAAGTATATAAAATTGAAGGGTTCCTTCTTATGGTTGTTTAACATTTTATTTATATTGGTGGATTTCCCACTTTTTATTTTGTAAATAGCAAGATATAAGCTGTATTATATTTGCAACCAAAACTTTCTTCATAATGGGAGCTTACTCCTATTTCTAAAACATCTAGCAGCTATTTTAAACAATGGATTGAAATGTTTTATGCCCTTAACTGTATATAGTAGAAAACCATTTTGAGAAAAACCTATGAAAGGGGTGTAACAACCCACATTCGAAGTGGTTAAATAAGTGAAAATAAATGCTTCTGACCTTAATCCCTACTATTTCGAAAGATACTGGGTTGTCGGAAAAGTCATGACACATTTTTGCAACGAAAAACAAAAATGTCATGACTTTTCCGACAATGCGATAATTATTGATAGCAATTTTTTTGTACATTGTTCTTGCGTTAAGATTAAATAGAACCAATGTGCCATATTTGATACTAACCAGCAATTGTTGATGTCAGATGCTTGTATATCACGTCATAGAAACTAAAGGAGATTGCTGTCTAGATTAATAAAATGGCCTTTATGAACTTAATTTAAAATTACTAAGTATTTAATCCATTCTTTGTCTGTATACATAACTTGTTTGGACCAAACTGAGTGGTCAGGTCTGCTGAAACATAAGTTATACGCTTTGACAAAAGATTAATTTTAATGAAATAGTGCCGTTTGCGACAAAATGGATGAATCTTGAGATTATTATGCTAAGCGAAATAAGTCATACAGAAAAAGTCGAGAACCATATGATTTCACTGATATGTGGGATATAAAACTGAAAGCAACAAAGGAACAAGACCAACAAATAAAGAAACAAAAACTGATAGACATAGACAATAGTGGTTACCAGAGAGGATAAGGGGAGAGACTGGTGGTAGATGAGGGTAAATGGGTCAAATACATGGTGATGGAAAGAGAACTGACTCTGGGTGGTGAACACACAATGTGATATATAGATGATGTATTACAGAATTGAACACTTGAAACCTATGTAATTTTACTAACCATTGTCACCCCAATAAATTTTAATTAAAAAAATTTTTATTTTAATTACTTGGCAATTGCCCAGTTGGATCAATTTCTGTAACAGGTGATGTAGGATAAGTTGCTAACCTAATGATGTGTTTCTCTTCTTCAGGATAAAAGAAGTAAATGAGACTAACAAGCGAGTAGAACAGGAAATTAAAGTGGCTATTTTCACCCTTATCAATGAGATTAATAAGAAAGGAAAATCTCTCTTACAGCAGCTAGAGGTATGGTTCAAAGCTAAAATCAAACAAAAACTGCTTCTCTTGCTCTTTAGCTGTTTTTAATGTTTATTGAAAGCTCTTTTAGATTGGTTGGGGGGGATATGGAACTAAATTAAAAAAAAATTTTTTTCATGTTGTGTTGAAAACTAGACTTTTTTTGAGTTAGTTATTTTGCACCACCATTTAATACTACTGATTTTAACTGTATAAATTAGGAGATAGTGTTGCCTTCTTATAAATGAAATAATTATCACTAAAATGTGATGTAAATGGAGACAAAGCTGACCCACCATTTGTCCCTCATAGGTCCTCAGTTTAACTCTTAGATATATGTGAATGTGTATTCGGAGTCTGCTTGAATCACTTGTGTGTTTCACTTTATTTTTAAAATATCCCATAGTTTTGCTAAAAATGCTGCTCATTGCGAAATTTATAAATTTTAAACTTACTGATAGTTTTGTTGTATTGTCTTTGTTTTGCATATTTTGAGATTAATATGTAGATATAAATTTCTAGATGAGAATCCAGTCAGGTTGTAAAACCAAATTAAATTTTGATCAAAGACTCATCTCTCCTCATCCCAAATTTTGATTGGTTCTCAAAATTTTGTACTCTTTAAGTATGCTCAGATGTGATGGGGTTCTATTTTTTGCACTATTAAATAGTAACAATTTAAACTATGTTAGTGTTTGATTATTTAACTTTGTTACTATTAACATCAGATTTTCTGCAGACTTTTTTTGTTTCCATTTCTTTGTAGAACTCTGTAGAAATAATAGACACGTAGTTACATACAAATGAAAAAAAAAGTCAGAGTGTTATTTGTGAATTTCATCTTTCCATTGAGACACAATTGTGAGATTAAAAGTACTCTAACCCATATTGTTAAAGTTGGAGGTCTCTTTGCTGTACATCCATCCAGTTGTATTTAACCCTAATAGATTCAAAAGGACCCTGTGAATAGAGACAACCCTGAGCAAACAACGATTTTTGATACCTTTTATCTTACTGTAAATATATTTACATAGGACTAAAGTAATGTTCTTTTTTTAAAGATTGTATTGGGGAATTGGGGAAGAGGAACAGTTTTGGGGAATTGAGGAAGGGGAACAGCCAATTGTCCTTCAATCTTAGTTGTGGAGGGTGCAGCTAGCTCAGCTCCAAGTCCAGTCGCCATCCGGCCACCTGTCGTCAGCTCAGGGCAGCTTAGCTCAAGGTGCTGTGTTCAATCTTAGTTATGGGTGGGCATAGCTCACCATCCCGTGCGGGAGTTGAACTGGCAACCTTGTTGTCAGGAGCACATACTCTGACCAGCTGAGCCATCCTGCCACCTGTTTACAGCTCACTGGCAGCTCAGCTTGGCGAAGCTCACTGGCCCATGTGGGAATCGAACCAGGGACCCTGTTGCTCAGTGCTCACACTCTTAACCAACTGAGCCACTTGGCTGGCCCTAAAGTAATGTTCTTAAACCATTTCAAGAACTTTTGAATTAAAAGCTGCTTCTTAATACTGAAATACACATAAATACCTAATGGTAAATCTTCCGTATATTCCTAACTTGCTGATAATTTAAACAATAGGTGTTTTCTAGTGTAGTACATTCCTAAACTTTGTAAAATAGAGTTTTTCCTAAGCTTTAGAAGAGGGATAGTTTCCAGGCAAGTTATCAAACTTCTGTTGGTTGAATACTGTTATCCATTGATTTACCTTATAAAATGAGCAACTTGTTTCCTTAGGAAAAAGTTGTCCAGTAAACCAAGTTGAGTCATTTTTGTAAAACAGTGGTTAAGAACGAAGCAGATAGATTGTTTGGCATGCTGTATGTCAAAGTGCATAGGATATCAGCTATCCTTTCTGGGAGTTTTAGTTCCCAGAAAGCAGCTAATTTTTCCTTTGCAGCATTTCCCCAAAATTAGTCTTTCCTTCAACCCTCACTTACTTGTTAGTTCTTTATGAACTTTTATCATATCAAAAGGTTTCCTAACCTCTACTCTGAGAGCTCAGGAATTCCTCTTCTCATTTTGTCTTAAATATTTAAAAGAAGAGGTTTCAGCATTAGCCTTATGTCATACCAGTAGGTGGCATTCATAACAGAAAGGTTTTTTTTGGCCTGAAACGTGTATGGAGTTAAGAAATAAAATTATTTCTAAAGGTCAGCTCATTTTGCCATAGACTCTATGGATTATTGGATTAGCCTCATAGAAAAACACTCTTTAACAAAGACATTTTGTCTTTTGACGGAAAAGAGACATGACTTGCATTAATTTCTTTATGTGGAATGTCCTTTATATCCTGGAAAACTAAGTTTCAGTTGCACTTTTGTTAGTGACTTTTCCTGTGATTATAGGCTCATTAAATAATGGGCTTGTTATCCCATTTTTGAAAAACAAGTATAGGTATTGTGTTCATTTGCAGCAGAAATTATGAGTTGATTTTTTTCATCTAGAATTCTTCAGTGAACCCCTTGTTCTGTTTCAGAATGTTACAAAAGAAAGGCAGATGAAGTTAATACAGCAGCAGAATGACATCACAGGCCTTTCCCGGCAGGTGAAGCATGTCATGAACTTTACAAACTGGGCAATTGCCAGCGGCAGCAGCACAGCACTCCTGTACAGCAAGCGACTGGTGAGACAGCATGTCTTTATTTTCTTTAAATGGACTTGATTATTTACATTCAGTGAACTGCACCTCTTTAAAGTGTAGAGTTTGAATTTTGCCAAACGTAATTACCACCACACCAAAATACAGAAATTTCCATCACCCATTAAAGTTTCCTTGTTCCTCTCTCCCCTGACCCTAGGCAACCATTAACCTGATTTCTGTCTTTTCTAGAACTTCATGTAAATAGAATCCTACAGTATTTACTGTTTCAAAGATATCTAGTATTATAATGCAGTGTGTCATCAGAAAGAGCAGAAATTCAAGCATATACATTTGATTGCTAATGTAGTCTTTTAAACACTGCTTGTTGTCTCATTTGAGATGGACACTGTGGGGCTACATGAGCTTTTATATCTTTATCGTGTATGTTTTCTCAAGCGATATTTAATTTTAAGACTAATGTGAATTTTTTCCCTTTAAGATTACTTTTCAGTTGCGCCATATTTTGAAAGCACGCTGTGATCCTGTCCCTGCTGCTAATGGAGCAATACGTTTCCATTGTGATCCCACCTTCTGGGCAAAGAATGTAGTCAATTTAGGTGAGAAATCATTAGTTTTATGACTATAACTTGGAACATGGAAGGAGGAGAAAGCATCTAAAGCAAATTTTAGATACTTAAAAGTTTTTTAACTTCGTTCTAACATGTAAACTTGTTAGAAAATATGTTCTTCACTGGAAACTTAGTTGAACTGTGTTCATTACATCTTTAATTAAGAGTGTTGCAAGTCTCCTATATAGTTTTTAAAAATGTGTATCATTTTTAACATTTTCCCCACATCTTTAAAATTGACATTGTTTCATATTGAAAACTTAACTAACAGGCCTTCATTCTCTGGAAGAATTTCTTAGGTATTATACTTAGTAGTTTGTATATTAATTGTTCCAAATTGTCCCCTAGAGGAGGACCTCTACATGCTGATGTGTCCGAAAGTCATGTTCTGAGCAATGTTTGAAAGAGTAGTTCTTGTCACATGGAGGAGAAATGGAGTTTGCTTTTGTTACTCCACAGTGTGAACCTGCGGACCATAGGTGAAAGTTACAGAGAGACAGCTCAATTTAAAATAAAACAAAACCCAAAAAACTTTCTCAACAATTAAAGCTGTGTACAGATTGAGTAAACTCACTTTTAAAGTAGTCCAGTCCTTACCACTGGAAGCTGTAAAAGCAGAGGTGGATGGCTCTTCTGTCAAAAAGTGATCTTGGTATATATTCAGATGTGGCTATAGCCTTACATCAAGCATCAGCATACTTTTTTGTGTGGCATCGTAGCTAAGTTTGGTTTTTACATTTTAAAGGTTATAAAAATAAACAAAAAGCAGACTATATGACAGATCTTATGTGGCCTGAAAAGCCTGAAATATCTGGCTTGTTACAGGAAAGGTTTGCCAACTCTACCTTAGATGAAACCTTCCTAAAATTTGCCTATTTTTAGAAAGCAATGGGCTCTGTGAAGAGTAAGGAAAATTGACATTTCTAAGGGCATAAGTGGTTTAAAACATTCAGCATTCCCACAGAAGACAGTTTTGTAGCAATGTAGTACTTGCCCTGTGCATTTTGGCAATTCAAAGGCAGATGGAGTCAGCAGTGGTGACTTTGAGTATCCTTCAGTCTTGTTAAAGGAGGATTGGTTTAGACCTACTAGATGGGCCTCCTCTAATAGCATCTTTTTCAGCTCTTTATTTTTCTGTGCAGCTGTGTAAATAAAAGAAAGAGGGCAGATAATACATTCTGAATAACCGGAAGTCAATTATTTGGCTTTGGATTATATTGGGTTTCTGATTTCCACTGTTAAACCTAGCTCCCATCCCTGCCTTACTGTTGGGAGTTTTGAATGCTAAGAGTTGTCAGAGGAAAGAGGAAAAGATAGTGATTAATCCACAAAGTAGATGATTTAGATAATTATATGCAAATTACTCTCGTTTTTTAAATCTTCCAGGTAATCTAGTAATAGAGAGTAAACCAGCTCCTGGTTACACTCCTAATGTTGTAGTTGGGCAAGTTCCTCCAGGGACAAACCACATTAGTAAAACCCCTGGACAGATTAACTTAGCACAGCTTCGACTCCAGCACATGCAACAACAAGTGTACGCACAGAAGCACCAGCAGTTGCAGCAGATGCGGCTGCAGCAACCACCAGCTCCCGTACCAACAACAACAACCACAACACAGCAGCACCCACGACAAGCAGCCCCTCAAATGTTACAACAGCAGGTGAGTGTTACATCACTACATTATTTATGCCAATGGTGAAGACCTCAAGGTTACACTGTGTCCTATAGAGACGAGTTACACATTTCACAGTTACTGCCAGTGACAGAGCCCAAAGGTCAGAGTTAAATATTTGCTCTGGGTATGGCAGGGATGTTGGGGAAGTGTGAGGAAGGGCAGTAAGTAAATGCTTACCATGGGAAACAAAACTCACCACTAGTATTGTGGAGGTACCCAAGTTTTTATCCCTCTATACCAGATCTTTTTGTTTTCCACATGTGGTTTTGGGCCAGAGAACCAGATTATTCTTGCCTAATCCTTGACATGTTCTTCAGGCATTTGCTTAATTTATACCCATCCTCTCTCTCTTCTGCTGTCTCCTCCCCTATCCAAATCAGAACTAGGAATCCAGGGTTGGATAAGTTAATGCTATAAACACACACATATACTCAGAGAAGGAGACTGGGGCTAGAGCTGAAGAGAATGACTTACACTGTTTACTTTATGCCCTTCCATATCCTGACTGAAGCATTTTTACCATAACGTTTTATAATTGAAAGATAAGCATATAAAAGATATTATTATATAAATGCAATTTATACCTTTTGTAGCCTCCAAGATTGATCAGTGTGCAAAGAAGCACCATGAACTGTGGAGCTTTCCAAGCCCATCAGATGAGATTGGCTCAGAACGCTGCCCGCATACCAGGGATTCCCAGGCACAGCGGCCCTCAGTATTCCATGATGCAGCCACACCTCCAAAGACAAGTATGCCTAGAGTTACGTTTGTAAGAATCACACAATTTTAAAACTAAAAGACACCATTTTTTAAATCAGTCATTGTGTGTGTGTGGGGGTGTGGGGGGTGGTCATTAATACTTTGAGAATTTGATTAATGCTGTGTATCTTCTTGTCCCAGAAAAATACACATATACCCAAAATTTTGTATTTAATTTTAAGAGCTTCTTCGATGCCATTAAACTTAAACCCATTATATACTATGAGTTGAGAACCTCTGATCTAGTTCACCAATTCGTTTTACAAAGGAGCTCATTATTTACCTACAATCACAGGAGATAATGCTAAAATCAAGATTAGAAACTTAGTTTCCTGAAATTGTTCCTTAGCTCTTTTAATGTGACATTTTTTTTTTTTAGATTTTTATTGGGGGATGGGAACAGCGCTGGGGAATTGGGGGAAGGGGAACAGACAAGTTGCTGCCCTTTTGTTCTTCAGTCTAGTTGTGGAGGACGTTGCTTCACTGGCCCAAGTTGGCACCATCATTGCACTCTTCCTGGGTGAGGCAGATCAGTCGCTGGCTTCTGGACGGCCGCTCCCGGCGGCTGCTGGCAGTTCACGCTGGCTGCTGGCTACACACGGTAGCCCATGGCAACCCACTGCAGTAGGGGCTGCAGCCTACGCTGTCACCAGCAACTCACGGCAGCCCAGCTTCAGGTTGAGCTGTTGTTCAGCATCTTAGCTGTAGATGGCAGTGTCACTGGCCCTCATATGTGGGATCCGAACTGAGGCCCTCTGGTGTCCCAAGCCAGCTCTTAACCATCACACCACTCGGCTGGCCCTAATGTGACATTTTGAACCTAATACATACAAAGGACTTTGAAAACAATAAAACTTTTGTTTTTGGCCCCCTTTCTACTCAGTTTTGTCCTTTTTATCCTATAAATTTGCTTACTCTTAAAAATGAGTGCATTTAAAGACATGTTTTCTAATCTTTACCTGAATAGTAGATTATCTTGAAGGCATGATTTTAAAATGAGGCTCTTTTACATAGTAGGATTTCTAGTTATACAATAATACAGTTCATTTTTAAAAAGCATGTTTTAAAGACCATCAGAATGACTGGGGAGGGCCTTGTCAAAAACAGATTCTGAGCCATACCCACCAAATCAGAATTCCCAGAAGGAGAGAACTCAGAAATGGCTAAATTTGTACTGACTCTTTCAGATCAATCTGCATACTAATGTTGACAAAAACACTGTCCTAGAGCAGTAGTCCCTCAACTTTTTGGCCTGAGTACCTCTGGAAAGACTTTTAAAGATGGACGTTTAAAAATTCCATTACAAGTTTAGGTTTAAATAGTTGCAAAGGGACATACTTTCTGGCATATTGTAAATATTGACATTATAAAGTAAAACGCTTACATTTTATTCTAGTAAATATATCCACTGGAGTCCCAAATACCATAGCAAGTTCTTTTTTTTTTTTTTTTTTTTT